>NW_027649784.1:2072101-2462946 GCF_965287045.1 Carcharhinus amblyrhynchos | reverse complement strand
CACTGACCACCACCACACTGACCACCACCACCACACCGACCACCACCACCACACCGACCACCACACTGACCACCAACACACTGACCACCACCAGCACACCGGCCACCATCACACCAACCACCACACCGACCACCGCCACCACACTGACCATCACACCGACCACCACCACCACGCCGACCACCACCATCACACCGACCACCACACCGACCACCACCACCACACTGACCACCACCACCACACCGACCGCCACCACACTGACCACCACCACCACACTGACCACCACCACCACACCGACCACCACCATCACACCAACCACCACCACACTGACCACCACCACCACACCGACCACCACCACTACACTGACCACCACACCGAACACCACCATCACACCGACCACCACACTGACCACCACCACCGCAGCAACCACCACCATCACACCGACCACCACCACCACACTGACCACCACCACCTCACCGACCACCACCACCACACCGACCACCACCACCCCACCGACCACCACCCCGACCACCACCACACCAACCACCACCACCCCACCGACCACCACCCCGACCACCACCACCACACTGACCACCACCACCCCACCGACCATCACCCCGACCACCACCACACCGACCACCACCACCCCACCAACCACCACCCCAACCACCACCACCACACCGACCACCACCACACCGACCACCACCATCACACCGACCACCGCACCGACCACCACCGCACTGACCACCACCACCACACGACCACCACCACCCCACCGACCACCACCCCGACCACCACCACACCGACCACCACCACCCCACCGACCACCACCCCGACCACCACCACCACACCGACCACCACCATCACACCAACCACCACACCGACCACCACCACCACACCGACCACCACCACCACACCGACCACCACCACCACACCGACCACCACCATCACAACCGACCACCACCACTCCGAACACCACCACCACACTGACCACCACCACCACACTGACCACCACCACCACACCGACCACCACCACCACACTGACCACCACCACCACAGCGACCACCACCACCACACCGACCACCACCACCCCACCGACCACCATCCCGACCACCACCACCACACCGACCACCACCACCTCACCGACCACCACCACCACACCGACCACCACCACCTCACCGACCACCACCCCGACCACCACCACCACACTGACCACCAACACACCGACCACCACCACCACACTGACCATCACACCGACCACCCCCACCACATCGACCACCACCATCACACCGACCACCACACTGACCTCCACCACACCGACCACCACCACCACACCGACCACCACCATCACACTGACCACCACCACACCAACCACCACCACCACACCGACCACCACCACCACACTGACCACCACCACCACACCGACCACCACCACACCGACCACCACCACCACACCGACCACCACGACCGCACCAACCACCACCATCACACCGACCACCACCACCACACTGACCACCACCACCTCACCGACCACCACCACCCCACCGACCACCACCACCACACCGACCACCACCACCCCACCGACCACCACCCCGACCACCACCACCACACTGATCACCACCACCTCACCGACCACCACCCCGACCACCACCACCACACTGACCACCAACACACCGACCACCACCACCACACTGACCACCACCACCACACCGACCACCACCACACCGACCACCACCACCACACCGACCACCACCACCCCACCGACCACCACCCCGACCACCACCACCACACTGACCACCACCACACCGACCACCACCACCACACCGACCACCACCACCACACCGACCACCACCACCACACTGACCACCACCACACCAACCACCACCACCACACCGACCACCACCACCACACTGACCACCACCACCACACCGACCACCACCACACCGACCACCACCACCACACCAACCACCACACCGACCACCACCACACCGACCACCACCACCACACCAACCACCACACCGACCACCACCACCACACTGACCACCACCACCACACCGACCACCACACTGACCACCACCACACCAACCACCACCACCACACCGACCACCACCACCACACACCGACCACCACCACACCGACCACCACCACCACACCGACCACCACCACCACACCGACCAACCACCACCACACCGACCACCACCACCTCACCGACCACCACCAACACACCAATCACCACCACCACACCGACCACCACCACTCCGAACACCACCACCACACTGACCACCACCACCACACCGACCACCACCACCACACCGACCACCACCATCACACCGACCACCACCACCCCGACCACCACCACCACACTGACCACCACCACCACACCGACCACCACCACCACACTGACCACCAGCACCACACTGACCATCACACCGACCACCCCCACCACACCGACCACCACCATCACACCGACCACCACACTGACCACCAGCACACCGACCACCACCACCACACCGACCACCACCACCACACTGACCACCACCACACTGACCACCACCACCACACCGACCATCACCACCCCACCGACCACCACCCCGACCACCACCACACCGACCACCACCACCCCACCGACCACCACCACGACCACCACCACACCGACCACCACCACCCCACCGACCACCACCCTGACCACCACCACCACACCGACCACCACCACCCCACCGACCACCACCCCGACCACCACCACCACACCGACCACCACCACCCCACCGACCACCACCCCGACCACCACCACACCGACTACCACCACCCCACCAACCACCACCCCAACCACCACCACCACACCGACCACCACACCGACCACCACCATCACACCGACCACCACCACACTGACCACCACCACCACACCGACCACCACCACACTGACCACCACCACACCAACCACCACCACCACACCGACCACCACCACCCCACCGACCACCACCCCGACCACCACCACCACCGACAACCACCACCCCACCAACCACCACCCCGACCACCACCACCATACCGACCACCACCACATTGACCACCACCACAGTGACAATCACACCGACCACCATCACACTGACCACCACCATCACACCTACCACCACCTCACCGACCACCACCATCACACCTACCACCACCACACCGACCACCACCACCACACCGACCACCACCACACCGACCACCTCCATCACACCGACCACCACACCGACCACCACCACACTGACCACCACCACACTGACCACCACCACCACACCGACCACCACCACACCAATTGCCAGCGGACAGATTACCAGCACACCAAATACCACAACTACAACCACCACACCAAATACCTCCACACTGACTGCCAGCGCACCACCCACAACCACACCAACCACCACCGCACCAACCGCCACCATCACACCGACCACCACCCCGACTACCACCACCAGACTGACCATCACACCGACCACCACCACACCGACCACCACCATCACACCAACCACCATCACACCGACCACCACCACACTGACCACCACCATCACACCGACCACCACCACCACACCGACCACCACCATCACACCGACCACCACCATCACACCGAACACCACCACCACACCGACCACCACCATCACACCGACCACCACCATCACACCGAACACCACCACCACACCGACCACCACCATCACACCGAACACCACCACCACACCGACCACCACCATCACACCGACCACCACCACTACACTGACCACCACCACCACACCGACGACTGCCACTCTGACCACCACCATCACTCCGACCACCACCACACCGACCACCACCACCACACTGACCACCACAACCACACCAACCATCACCATCACACTGACCACCACGCCGACCACCACCACACTGACCACCACCACACCGACCACCACCATCACACCAACCACCACCACACCGACCACCACCATCATACCAACCACCACACTGACCACCACCACCACACTGACCATCACACCCGACCACCACCACCACACCGACCACCACCACACGGACCACCACACCGACCACCACCACACCGACCACCACCACACTGACCACCAGCATCACACCGACCACCACCATCACACCAACTACCACCACCACACCGACCACCACCACACCGACGACCACACCGACCACCACCATCACACCAACTACCACCACCACACCAACCACCACCTCACCGACCACCACCATCACACCAACCACCACCCCGATCACCACCACACTGACCACCACCACCACACTGACCATCACACCGACCACCACCAGACCGACCACCACCATCACACCGACCACCACCTTGACCGCCACCACACTGACCATCACACCGACCACCACCACCACACCGACCACCACCACCACACCGACCACCACCACACCAATTGCCAGCGGACAGATTACCAGCACACCAAATACCACAACTACAACCACCACACCAAATACCTCCACACTGACTGCCAGCGCACCACCCACAACCACACCAACCACCACCGCACCAACCGCCACCATCACACCGACCACCACCCCGACTACCACCACCAGACTGACCATCACACCGACCACCACCACACCGACCACCACCATCACACCAACCACCATCACACCGACCACCACCACACTGACCACCACCATCACACCGACCACCACCATCACACCGAACACCACCACCACACCGACCACCACCATCACACCGACCACCACCATCACACCGAACACCACCACCACACCGACCACCACCATCACACCGAACACCACCACCACACCGACCACCACCATCACACCGACCACCACCACTACACTGACCACCACCACCACACCGACGACTGCCACTCTGACCACCACCATCACTCCGACCACCACCACACCGACCACCACCACCACACTGACCACCACAACCACACCAACCATCACCATCACACTGACCACCACGCCGACCACCACCACACTGACCACCACCACACCGACCACCACCATCACACCAACCACCACCACAACCGACCACCACCATCATACCAACCACCACACTGACCACCACCACCACACTGACCATCACACCGACCACCACCACCACACCGACCACCACCACACGGACCACCACACCGACCACCACCACACCGACCACCACCACACTGACCACCAGCATCACACCGACCACCACCATCACACCAACTACCACCACCACACCAACCACCACCTCACCGACCACCACCATCACACCAACCACCACCCCGATCACCACCACACTGACCACCACCACCACACTGACCATCACACCGACCACCACCAGACCGACCACCACCATCACACCGACCACCACCTTGACCGCCACCACACTGACCATCACACCGACCACCACCACCACACCGACCACCACCACCACACCGACCGCCACCACACTGACCATCACACCGACCACCACCACCACACCGACCACCACCACCACACCGACCACCACCACACTGACCACCACCATCACACCGACCACCACCACACCGACCACCACCACCACACCGACGACCACGCCGACCACCCCCACCACACCGACCACCACCATCACACCTACCACCACACTGATCATCACACCGACCACTACCACCACACCGAACACCACCACCACACCGACCACCACCATCACACCGACCACCACACTGACCACCACCACACCGACCACCACCATCACACCGACCACCACACTGACCACCACCACACTGACCACCACCACATCTACCACAAATACATCAACCACCACCATACTGACCACCAGTCAACTGAACAACACCGCACTGACCACCACTGCACCGAGCACTGCCGAACTGACCACTACCACACCAATTGCCAGCGGACAGATTACCAGCACACCAAATACCACAACTACAACCACCACACCAAATACCTCCACACTGACTGCTAGCGCACCACCCACAACCACACCAACCACCACCGCACCAACCGCCACCATCACACCGATCACCGCCTCACCGACTACCAACACACCAGCCAAAACCACTACACCTACCACCACCACACCAACAACCAGCCAACTGACCAACACCACACTGACCACCATACCGACAACCACCACACCAAGCACCACGACTCCAACCACAACCACACCAATTACCAGCGCACATATTACCAGCACACTGAATACCACCACAGCTACCACCACCATCACACCAACCACCACCGCACCGACCACCACCGCACCGACCACCATCACACCAACCACCACACCAGCCAACACAACCACACTGACCATCACACCTACCACCAACACAACACCCACCACCAGCCAACTGACCACCACCGCACCCACCACTACAACACCCACCACCACCGCACTGACCACCATCACACCGGCCACCACCACCACACCCACCACCAGCCAACAGACCACCACACCAGCCAACACTACCACACTGACCACCACCATACCAATCAACACACCGTCCACCACCACACCCACCACCAGCCAACTGACCACCATCACCACACCCCCCACCACCGCACCCACCACCACCATCACACCGGCCACCACCACACCCACCACCGCACCGATCACCACCCCACTGACCAACAACACCACCACCACACCGACCACCACCAAGCATATCAAGACAACAGCTACCACAATTCGACCGACAACTACCACCATGCGATCTACAACAACTGTTGCAACAGGTATTTCCTTCATCTTAATTATAATGTGTTTAACTCAAAGTGACAGTCCCAAAGTATTTGTTTTATTGATGTCGTTCTATTCTGAGTTGTAGAATTCTCTACAAAGTTGAGTATTTTTATGGAAGTGCAAGAGATTTACCTTCGACACAATACCTGATCGCGACCAGACTAACACTGGTTACATCTACCTTTCTAAGAAGTGCAATTAATTTTTGTACTTTGACAGTATTTTATGATGTTTTGTAACCTGTCTGAGGAGGTGGGGCGGGGGAGGGGGAACCAAACATGGTGGAACTGTTCTTTTTGTATCCTAAGTGTGGCTGTGTCAAGTTCTGACAGCACCATTCCCTTTTGCTGGGATGGTGTGATGTTACGCCCGATTCAGTGCTTTGAGATTCATTGATTATACACAAGCAAGTGTCCGGCAGGATGGGAGCTGATTCAGGCACCTGCTGTCAGTTTTGAAAGTATGACACCATATTTGCTCGTACAGCAACCCACTTGTCTTCATGAGAATAGGGGGGACGTCCTCTACTGGTTGGAGTCATGTCTCACACAAGGGAAGATAGATTTTGGTGGTTGGAGGTCAGTCATCTCACCTCCAGGAGTTCCTCAGGGGAATGTCCCTGGCCCAACCATCTACAGCTGCTTCATCAATGATTTTCCTTCTATCAGAAGGTCAGAAGTGGGGAAGTTTGCTGATGACTGCACAGTGGTCAGCACCATTTGTGATTCCTTAGACACTGAAACAATCCATAACCAAATGCAACAAGACCTGAACAATATGCAGGCTTGGGATGACAAGTGGCAAGTAACATTCACACCACAGAAGTGCTCGGCAATGACCAGCACCAATAAGAGAGGATCTAACCACCGGCCCTTGACATTCAATGATATTCCCATCACTGAATCCCTTCCTCTCAACATGCTGGGGCTGACCATTGGACAGAAACGGAATTGGACTTTTTAAAAAATTCATTAATGGGACATGACCGTCACTGGCTGACCAGCATTTATTGCCCATTCCTGGTCGCCCTTGTATATAGCGCACTTGAGAATCAACCACATCGTTGTGGCTCTGGAGTCACAACATGTAGAGCAGACCAGGCAGGGAGGCAGATTTCCTTCCCTAAAGGACATTGGTGAACCAGATGGGTTTTTCCGACAGTCGACAATGATTTCACGGTCATCAGTAGATTCTTAATTCCAGATATTTTTGCTGAATTCAAATTCCACCAACTGTTGTGGCGCGATTCGAACCCAGGTCCCCAGAACATTCACTGAATTTCTATCTGGTGATAATACCACTAGGCCATCGCCTCCCCCATAAATACTGTGGATTCAAGAGAAGGTCAAAGGCAAGGAATCCTGCAGCGAGGAACTCACCTCCTGACTCTCCAAAGCCTCTCCAACAAGTCAGGAGTGTGATGGAGCACTCTATACTTGCCTGGAAGGGACCAGCATCAACAACACTCAAGGGCTCAACAACATCCAAGACAAAGCAGCCCCACTTGATTGCAATCCTTTCCATAAAAAAATCAATCCCTCCATCACTGACAAGCAATGGCAGCAATGTGTATCTACAAGATGCACTGAAGGAACTCACCAAGGCTCCTTAGACAGCACCTTCCAAACCCACAATCAATACCACATTGAAGAACAAGGTAGAACTTATCGGGGAACACCGCCATTTAGAAGTTTCCTTTCAAGTCACTCATCATCCTAACTTGGCAGGAGAGAATGCCAAGAGCAACACCAAACTTACCTAAAAATGAAGACTCAACCTGGTGAATCTCCAGCATTGGAATAACTGTATGCTCAACAGCATGAGCGACAAGTAATAGACAGAGCTAAGCAATCCCTCAGCCAATGGATCAGATTTAAACTCTGCAGTCCTGCCATATCTAGCTGTGACTGTGGTGGACATTTAAACAACCCCATCCTCAATGATAGAGGAGCTCAGTACATCAGTGCAAAAGATAAGAGTAAAGCTCGACAAGGCTGTGTGGCCAAATTCCCCTTCAATTTGATTTTCAAGTTTCCTGGCGACACCACCGTAATGGGACTGATCTCAAACAATGACAAGACAGAGTATAGGAATGAGATAGAGAATCTGATGAACCTATGCGGTGACAATAATCTCTTCCTCAATGTCAACAAAATTAAGAAGATTGTCATTGACTCCAGGAAACGTAGAGGAGAACATGCGCCTGTCTAAATTAACAGGGACGAAGAAGAAAGGGTCAACACCTTCAAGTTTTTAGGGGTCCAGATTAGCAACAATCCGTCCTGGTCCCCCACATGCCGACACTATAGTTAAAAAAGCCCACCAACGCCTCGACTTTCTCAGAAGACGAAGGAAATTTGGCATGTCAGCTACGACTCTCAACACCTTTCACAGATGCACCATGGAAAGCACTCTTTCTGGGTGTATCACAGCTTGGTATGGCTCCTGCTCTGTCCAAGACCACAAGGAACCACAAAAGGTCGAGAGTGTAGCCCAATCCATCATGCAAAACAGCCTCCCATCCATTGACTCTGTCTACACTTCCCGCTGCCTCAGGAAAGCAGCCAGCATAATTAAGGACACCACATGCACCCTGGACATTCTCTCTTCCACCTTCTTCCATTGGGAAAAAGATACAAAAGTCTGAGGTCACGTACCAACTGATACAAGAACAGCTTCTTCCCTGCTGCTGTCAGACTTTTGATTGCACCTACCTTATATTAAGCTGATCTTCCTCGACATCCGAGCTATAACTGTAACATTACATTCTGCACTCTCTCGTCTCCTCTATGAACAGTATACTTTGTCTGAACAGTGCACAAGAAATAATACTTTACACTTTATGCCAATACATGTGACAATATATATCAAATCAAAAAGCAATCACAACAATCTTCACCTACCGTCACTAGGTAAAAATCCTGGAATTCCCTCTCTAACAGCACTAAACCGCAAGACCATAAGAATGAGGAACAGGAGTAGGCCATTTGGCCAGTCAAGCTTGCTCTACTATTCAATAGCATCATGGCTGATCTAACATTTCTCATGTCCACTTTCCAATGCTTTCTCCATCACCCATGATGTCCGTACTGATCGAGAATCAATCTCAGCCTTAAATATGCACAAGAATTCTGCCCCCCACAGCTTTCTGTGGCAAGAAATTTCAAAGACTAGCAGCCCTTTGAGGGAAGAAATTCTTCTTTAACTGTCTTAAATTGATGTCCCTTGATGGAATTTTGTCCTTTATTGCGAGAGGGATGGAGTTTAAAAACAGCGAGGTTATGTTCAGCTGTATAAGGTACTGGTGAGGCCACACCTGGAGTACTGTGTACAGTTTTGGTCTCCTTACTTGAGAAAGGATGTCCTGGAACTGGAGGGGGTACAGAGGAGATTCACTCAGTTGATTCCAAACTTGAAAGGATTGGCTTATGAAAAGAGACTGAACAGAATGGGGCTATACTCATTGGAATTCAGAAGAATGAGGGGCGATCTTAAAGAAACATCTATAAGATTACGAAGGGAATACATAAGATAGAAGCAGGGAAGTTGTTTCCACTGGCGGGAGAAAAAAGAACTAGTCTCAAAATAAGGGGAAGCAGATTTAGGACTGAGTTGAGGAGGAACTTCTTCACACAAATTTGTGGAATTCCCTGCCCAGTTAAGCAGGGAGGTTACCTCACTGAATGTTTTTAAGGCAAGGATAGATACATTTTTGAACAGTAAAGGAATTAAGGGTTATAGTGAGCGGGCGGGTAAGTAGAGCTGAG
Organism: Carcharhinus amblyrhynchos; assembly: GCF_965287045.1. Classification (NCBI taxonomy): domain Eukaryota; kingdom Metazoa; phylum Chordata; class Chondrichthyes; order Carcharhiniformes; family Carcharhinidae; genus Carcharhinus; species Carcharhinus amblyrhynchos. Next base: position 2,452,461 of record NW_027649784.1, on the reverse strand, counting down.
TCCACAAAAGGACAGCCATGATCTAACTGAAGGCTCGAGGGTCCAGGTGGCCTACTCCTGCTCCTAGTTCTTATGTTCTTTATTATGAGACATGCCCTAGATTCTCCCAAAAGGGGAATCATCCTCTCAGTATTTACCCTGTCAAGCCCCTACATTTTTTAATGAGATTACCAACCTGTTTAACCTTTCCTCATCAGACAATCCCTCACACCAGTGATCAACCAAGTGATCCTTCTCTGAACTGCCTCCAATTTTCCTCAAAAAATTCTAAGTGTCAAATTTGCGTAAAAACCTAGATGAAATCCCACCGTTTTTTTCAGCTGGAGTTTCAAGATGAATCTCCTGCACTCCGTGTGCTGCAGAGTGGGATTAGTGTGATTCACACTGAAAACCAGTGGGCAGGGCCAATTCCCACTGGAGAGACTGGTAGTGTAGTGCTGAGCAGGCCACTTGCACGCACTGATCTGTAACTGCCAAAGTCAGGGCATGCACATAGCCCTTGTTTACCAGCCTCCTGATTGCTGGGCAGCTCGACCACTGGCTAACGCTGAGACACCTGTATCGCTGACCGTCTCACCCCGATCCCCCTGCCATGGCATGATCGCTGCCCCTCCAAACATGCCCAGGCCGACCCAGCCATGACTGTGCCCTCACTCCTCCTGCCCTCCTGATCTCCCACTCCCCACGGACCCCTACCCTTTCCTCCCTTGCCGCCCACTGTGAAACCCACCCCCACAGCCTCGATCTTCCGACCACTTTCCCAACAGTGCGGGACAACCCCACTGCAGTCCTGAACCTTCCCCCCAGTTCGGCTCTGATCTGCTGGCATGCTGAACCCCCTCCCTCACCCCAGTGGCCAGCCATGATTGCTGGCCTCTTCTCCCCATCCCCTCCCCTCCTCTCCCGTCCCCACCTCACTGGCTATCATTGAATTTGACCTCCATTTCTGTCCTGCCACCATTACCTATTTTATCTCCATTATCTCGTTTTGCCTCCATATATCATTTTCTACTCCATTATCAAGCAAGTCCTTCATTATCGATGGTGAACTCAAATATCCCAATTTACCTCCAGTCCCCAGTTTAAACTCCATTATCCACATCGACCTCCAATATCAATTTTATCCATCATTATTCACTTTGTCCTCCATTAGCATGCCTGACTCCCAGAGACTGTTTTGCTCTCCAATATCCTAATCTGCCTCTATTATCTAGTTTGCCTTCAATAATTCAGTTTTACCTCCAGGATTCATTTTCTCCTTCATTCTTTATCCTATCCTGCTTTCACTCTCTATTGTACACTATATTCTCAATTGTACTATTTGTCCTCCACTATTCAAGTTAACCTTCTTATCCATTTGACCTCCTGTCTTTTCCCATCCATTCTCTATCTTGCCCTCTATTATCCAGTTTAAGTCATTTTGATTTCTATTATCCAGTTTGTATCATCTTGCCCTCTATTATCCAATTTGAATTATGTCATCTGATACCCTCCAGTGTCAAAATGCCAGTTGAAGCCACTGTCCAAATTCATTTGTGAAGAATGGTTAGTTAGTAGAGTGTTGCTAGAGGATGGAGCAAGACCCCAATACAAATACATTTCTACAGCAGAGGGAGACAGGAATATTGAACGTTGTTGTTTCATGAACCTTTTCAATAACCCATGTATAATTTGAAATGTTATTATTATCTCTTCATACAATAGCAAATCCATGTCAGAACGGAGGGACCTGGGATGGAGAGGAATGTCATTGCCCGGATAACTACGAAGGGAAATTTTGTGAGAACAAAGGTGATGAGTTGAAGACTAATTGTACTTTTTGATGCTATTGCTTTGTGAGTTTACTCCATTTCCCTCCATACCTTTACCTGATAAAACACAGTCATATCAATATTCACAATATCCTCCAACCACCACCCGCCCCCCCCACCAACACCCTCTCCATAGTGAGAATATTCCAGATTTCTATGATCCTTGACTGAAAAACTGCATTGCATCCCCAACCCGGGTAAATATATTCTTCCTGAGTTCACTGACCAGGATTTGTCAAGTTGGCTGATGACATCACCATAGAGGGACTGATCGCAAACAATGACGAGATAGAGTACAGGAATGGGACAGAGAATCTGGTGAACTGGTGCAGTGACAATAATCTCTCCCTCAATGTCAACAAAATGAAGGAGATTGTCATCAATTTCAGGAAGTGTAGAGGAGAACATGCACCTGTCCACATCAATGGCAATGCAGTAGAAAGGGTTGAGAGTTTCAAGGTTTTAGTTGTCCAGATCATCAATTGGATCTGCCTCCAATTTTCCTCAAAAAATTCCAAGTGTCAAATTTGTGTAAAAACTGGATTAAATCCCACTGTTTTTTTCAGCTGGAGTTTCAAGATGAATCTCCTACACTCCGTGTGCTGCAGAGTGGGATAGGCTGATTCACACTGAAAACCAGTGGGCAGGGCCAATTCCCACTGGAGAGACTGGTAGTGTAGTGCTGAGCAGGCCACTTGCACGCACTGATCTGTAAGTGCCAAAGTCAGGGCATGCACATAGCCCTTGTTTACCGGCCTCCTGATTGCTGGGCAGCTCGACCACTGGCTAACGCTGAGACACCTGTATCGCTGACCGTCTCACCCCGATCCCCCTGCCATGGCATGATCGCTGCCCCTCCAAACATGCCCAGGCCGACCCAGCCATGACTGTGCCCTCACTCCTCCTGCCCTCCTGATCTCCCACTTCCCGCGGACCCCTACCCTTTCCTCCCTTGCCCCCCACTGTGAAACCCACCCCCACAGCCTCGATCTTCCGACCACTTTCCCAACAGTGCGGGACAACCCCACTGCAGTCCTGAACCTTCCCCCCAGTTCGGCTCTGATCTGCTGGCATGCTGAACCCCCTCCCTCACCCCAGTGGCCAGCCATGATTGCTGGCCTCTTCTCCCCATCCCCTCCCCTCCTCTCCCGTCCCCACCTCACTGGCTATCATTGAATTTGACCTCCATTTCTGTCCTGCCACCATTACCTATTTTATCTCCATTATCTCGTTTTGCCTCCATATTTCATTTTCTACTCCATTACCAAGCAAGTCCTTCATTATCCATGGTGAACTCAAATATCCAAATTTACCTCCAGTCCCCAGTTTAAACTCCATTATCCACATCGACCTCCACTATCAATTTTATCCATCATTATTCACTTTGTCCTCCATTAGCATGCCTGACTCCCAGAGACTGTTTTGCTCTCCAATATCCTAATCTGCCTCTATTATCTAGTTTGCCTTCAATAATTCAGTTTTACCTCCAGGATTCATTTTCTCCTTCATTCTTTATCCTATCCTGCTTTCACTCTCTATTGTACACTATATTCTCAATTGTACTATTTGTCCTCCACTATTCAAGTTAACCTTCTTATCCATTTGACCTCCTGTCTTTTCCCATCCATTCTCTATCTTGCCCTCTATTATCCAGTTTAAGTCATTTTGATTTCTATTATCCAGTTTGTATCAGCTTGCCCTCTATTATCCAATTTGACTTATATCATCTGATACCCTCCAGTGTCAAAATGCCAGTTGAAGCCACTGTCCAAATTCATTTGTGAAGAATGGTTAGTTAGTAGAGTGTTGCTAGAGAATGGAGCAAGACCCCAATACAAATACATTTCTACAGCAGAGGGAGACAGGAATATTGAACGTTGTTGTTTCATGAACCTTTTCAATAACCCATGTATAATTTGAAATGTTATTATTATCTCTTCATACAATAGCAAATCCATGTCAGAACGGAGGGACCTGGGATGGAGAGGAATGTCATTGCCCGGATAACTACGAAGGGAAATTTTGTGAGAACAAAGGTGATGAGTTGAAGACTAATTGTACTTTTTGATGCTATTGCTTTGTGAGTTTACTCCATTTCCCTCCATACCTTTACCTGATAAAACACAGTCATATCAATATTCACAATATCCTCCAACCACCACCCGCCCCCCCCACCAACACCCTCTCCATAGTGAGAATATTCCAGATTTCTATGATCCTTGACTGAAAAACTGCATTGCATCCCCAACCCGGGTAAATATATTCTTCCTGAGTTCACTGACCAGGATTTGTCAAGTTGGCTGATGACATCACCATAGAGGGACTGATCGCAAACAATGACGAGATAGAGTACAGGAATGGGACAGAGAATCTGGTGAACTGGTGCAGTGACAATAATCTCTCCCTCAATGTCAACAAAATGAAGGAGATTGTCATCAATTTCAGGAAGTGTAGAGGAGAACATGCACCTGTCCACATCAATGGCAATGCAGTAGAAAGGGTTGAGAGTTTCAAGGTTTTAGTTGTCCAGATCATCAATTGGATCTGCCTCCAATTTTCCTCAAAAAATTCCAAGTGTCAAATTTGTGTAAAAACTGGATTAAATCCCACTGTTTTTTTCAGCTGGAGTTTCAAGATGAATCTCCTACACTCCGTGTGCTGCAGAGTGGGATAGGCTGATTCACACTGAAAACCAGTGGGCAGGGCCAATTCCCACTGGAGAGACTGGTAGTGTAGTGCTGAGCAGGCCACTTGCACGCACTGATCTGTAAGTGCCAAAGTCAGGGCATGCACATAGCCCTTGTTTACCGGCCTCCTGATTGCTGGGCAGCTCGACCACTGGCTAACGCTGAGACACCTGTATCGCTGACCGTCTCACCCCGATCCCCCTGCCATGGCATGATCGCTGCCCCTCCAAACATGCCCAGGCCGACCCAGCCATGACTGTGCCCTCACTCCTCCTGCCCTCCTGATCTCCCACTTCCCGCGGACCCCTACCCTTTCCTCCCTTGCCCCCCACTGTGAAACCCACCCCCACAGCCTCGATCTTCCGACCACTTTCCCAACAGTGCGGGACAACCCCACTGCAGTCCTGAACCTTCCTCTGATCTGCTGGCATGCTGAACCCCCTCCCTCACCCCAGTGGCCAGCCATGATTGCTGGCCTCTTCTCCCCATCCCCTCCCCTCCTCTCCCGTCCCCACCTCACTGCCTATCATTGAATTTGACCTCCATTTCTGTCCTGCCACCATTACCTATTTTATCTCCATTATCTCGTTTTATCTCCATATTTCATTTTCTACTCCATTACCAAGCAAGTCCTTCATTATCCATGGTGAACTCAAATATCCCAATTTACCTCCAGTCCCCAGTTTAAACTCCATTATCCACATCGACCTCCACTATCAATTTTATCCATCATTATTCACTTTGTCCTCCATTAGCATGCCTGACTCCCAGAGACTGTTTTGCTCTCCAGTATCCTAATCTGCCTCTATTATCTAGTTTGCCTTCAATAATTCAGTTTTACCTCCAGGATTCATTTTCTCCTTCATTCTTTATCCTATCCTGCTTTCACTCTCTATTGTACACTATATTCTCAATTGTACTATTTGTCCTCCACTATTCAAGTTAACCTTCTTATCCATTTGACCTCCTGTCTTTTCCCATCCATTCTCTATCTTGCCCTCTATTATCCAGTTTAAGTCATTTTGATTTCTATTATCCAGTTTGTATCAGCTTGCCCTCTATTATCCAATTTGACTTATATCATCTGATACCCTCCAGTGTCAAAATGCCAGTTGAAGCCACTGTCCAAATTCATTTGTGAAGAATGGTTAGTTAGTAGAGTGTTACTAGAGAATGGAGCAAGACCCCAATACAAATACATTTCTACAGCAGAGGGAGACAGGAATATTGAACGTTGTTGTTTCATGAACCTTTTCAATAACCCATGTATAATTTGAAATGTTATTATTATCTCCTCATACAATAGCAAATCCATGTCAGAATGGAGGGACCTGGGATGGAGACGAATGTCATTGCCCGGATAACTACGATGGGGAATTTTGTGAGATCGAAGAAGGTGATGAGTTTAAGACTAATTGTTATTTTTGATGCTATTGTTTTGTGAGTTTACTCTATTTCCCTCCATACCTTTACCTGATAAAACACAGTCATATCAGTTTTCACAATATCCTCCAACCACCACCACCCCCACCAACACCCTCTCCGTAGTGAGAATATTCCAGATTTCTATGATCCTTGACTGAAAAACTGCTTCCAGGTTTGCCAAGGAAAGTTTGTGAAAGCAGTCTCTATCATTTATGTTGCAAAACTCCACTATTGTTTTGATCAATCTGCATTGCATCCCCAACCCGGGTAAATATAGTCTTCCTGAGTTCACTGACCAGGATTTGTCAAGTTGGCTGATGACATCACCATAGTGGGATTGATCTCAAACAATGACGAGACAGAGTACAGGAATGGGACAGAGAATCTGGTGAACTGGTGCGGTGACAATAATCTCTCCCTCAATGTCAACAAAATGAAGGAGATTATCATCAATTTCTGGAAGTGGAGAGGAGAACATGCGCCTGTCCACATCAATGGCAATGAAGTAGAAAGGGTCGAGAGTTTCAAGTTTTTAGTTGTCCAGATCACCAACAATCTGTCCTGGTCCCCCCATGCTGACACTATAGTTAAGAAAGCCCACCAACACCTCTACTTTCTCAGAAAACTCACAAAATTTGGCAAGTCAGTTATGACTCTCACCAACTTTTACAGATGCACCATAGAAAGCATTCTTTCTGGATGTATCACAGCTTGGTATGGCTCCTGCTCTGTCCAAGACCGCAACGAACTACAAAAGGTCGTGAGTGTAGCCCAATCCATCACGCAAACCAGCCTCCCATCCATTGACTCTGTCTACACTTCCTGCTGCCTCAGCAAAGCAGCCAGCATAATTAAGGACCCCACGCACCCCTGACATTCTCTCTTCCACCTTCTTCCGTTGGGAAAAAGGTACAAAAGTCTGAGGTCACATACCAACTGACTCAAGAACAGCTTCTTCCCTGCTGCCATCAGACTTTTGAATGGACCTACATTATATTAAGCTGATCTTTCTCTACATCCTAGCTAAGACTGTAACATTACATTCTGCACTCTCACGTATCCTTCTCTATGAACAGTATACTTTGTATAGTGCGCAAGAAATAATACTTTTCACTGTATGCTACATGTGACAATAAATCAAATCAAATCAAAAAGCAATCACAACAATCTTCAGCTACAGTCACTAGGTGAAAATCCTGGAATTCCCTCTCTAATACCACTAAACCATAAGACCATAAGAATGAGGAACAGGAGTAGGCCATTTGGCCCATCAAGCTTGCTCTACTATTCAATAGCATCATGGCTGATCTAACATTCTTCATGTCCACTTTCCAATGCTTTCTCCGTAACCCTTAATGTCCGTACTGATCGAGAATCAATCTATCTCAGCCTTAAATATGCACAAGAATTCTGGCCCACACAGCCTTCTGTGGCAAGAAATTCCAAAGACGAGCAGCCCTCTGAGAGAAGAAATTACTCTTCATCTGTCTTATGGAACTTTGTCCTTTATTGCTAGAGGGATGGAGTTTAAAAACAGCGAGGTTATGTTGCAGCTGTATAAAGAACAAAGAACAAAGAACAACCCAGCACGGGAAACAGGCCCTTCGGCCCAACAAGCCCGTGCTGCCACATCACCCTCCACCTATTCTACCCTGCATGTCTACGAATGGAACCCCTAACTTAGCCAGATTCAGGGGAGAATAGTGTCAATTTGGTAAAACCAATCAGCCTAAGAGCACATCTTTGGGGTGTGGGAGGAAACCGGAGCGCCCGGAGGAAACCCACGCAACCACAGGGAGAATGCGCAAACTCCCACAGACACAGGCCCAAATCCATGTATCTGCACAGCTAGCAGTGCTAGTCACCGAGCTGTTGCGGCGCCCGTCTACCAGTCCAGGATCAAGCACACACACCGACACGAAGTACTAGGCCACTCACGGAACTTCCAAGAGCAGCCCACGCACGACCCACCGTGTGCATGCCCCTCGTTTGACACGAGGTGGACCTCCACCTGTGGAATAAAAAGGTGCTGGTGAGGCCACACCTGGAATACTGTGTACAGTTTTGGTCTCCTTACTTGAGAAAGGATATACTGGCACTGGAGGGGGTGCAGAAGACATTCACTCGCTTGATTCCGAAGTTGAGAGGGTTGGCTTATGAAGAGACACTGAGTAAACTGGGGCTACACTCATTGGAATTCAGAAGAATGAGGGGAGATGTTATAAAAACATGTAAGATTATGAAGGGAACAGATAAGATAGAAGCAGGGAAGTTGTTTCCACTGGTGGGTGAAAGTAGAACTAGGGGGAAATGGCGTTAAAATAAGGGGAAGCAGATTTAGGACTGAGTTGAGGAGGAACTTCTTCACACAAAGGGTTGTGAATCTGTGGAATTCCCTGCCCAGTGAAGCAGTTGAGGCTACCTCATTGAATGTTGTTAAGGCAAGGATAGATAAATTTTTGCACAGTAAACTAATTAAGGGTTCTGGTGAGCGGGCGGGTAAGTGGAGCTGAGTCCACAAAAGGATCAGCCAGGATCTTATTCGATGGCGCAGCAGGCTTGAGGGCCAGGTGACTCCAAGTTCTTATGTCCTTTATTCTGAGACATGCCCTAGACTCTCCCACAAGAGGAATCATCCTCTTAGCATTTACCCGATCAAGCCCCTTTATTTTCTCATGAGATTACCAACCTGTTTAATCTTTCCTCAGAAGACAATCCCTTACACCAGTGGTCATCCAAGTGATCCTTCGCTGGACTGCCTCCAATCTTCCCAAAAAAATTCTAAGTTTCAAATTTGCTTAAAAACTGGAGTAAATCCTGTTGTTTTTTTCAGCGGGAGTTTCAAGATGAATCTCCTACACTCTGTGTGCTGCAGAGTGGGATAGTGTGATTCACGCTGAAAACCAGTGGGCAGGGCCTATTACCACTGGACAAACCGGCAGCATAGCGTGAGCAGGCCGCTGTGCATCGCTGATCTGTAAGCGCCAAAATCAGTGCATGCACAATACCTGCCGATCGCTGGCCAGATCAATCGCTGGCCAACCCTGAGATACATACATCGCTGACCCTCCCACCAACCCACACCTCCCCCACACCACCATGGCATGATCAGTGCCCCTCCAAACATTCCCAGGCCGACCCAGCCATGACCGTGCCCCACACCCCGTGATCTCCTGCTTCCACCCCCTCACCCGCAATGTCAAACCCAACCCCGCAGCCCCAATCTTCCAACTACTCTCCCAACAATGCAGGACACCCCCACTGCAGTCCTGAACCCACTTCCACCCACCCCCTCACCGCCACCCACTGCACCACCCCCCCCTCCCCGCCTCCCACCCCCACCTTCAGCTCCGATCTGCTGGCAGGCTGAACACCTCCCCCTCCCCACACCGATGGCCAGCCCTGATTGCTCCCCCTGCTCTCCCCTCCTCTCCCATCTCCACCTCACTGGCTATCATCGAATTTGACCTCCATTTCTGTCCTGGCCACTATTATCTATTTTATCTCCATTATCTAGTTTGGTCTCCCTTTTCATTTTCGACTCCATTCCCAAGCAAGTCCTTCATTATCGATGGTGAAGTCCAATATCCCAATTTACCTCCAGTCCCCAGTTTAAACTCCTTTATCCAGATCGACCTCCATTATGAATTTTATCCATCATTATTCAGTTTGTCCTCCATTAGCATGCCTGACTTCCAGAGACTGTTTTGCTCTCTAATGTCCTTATCTGTCTCTATTTACAATAATTCAGTTTTACCTCCACAATTCATTTTCTTCTTCATTATTCATCCTATCCTGCTTTCACTCTTTATTGTACACTATATTCTCAATTGTACTGTTTGTCCTCCATTATTCAAGTTAACCTTGTTATCCATTTGACCTCCTGCTGTTTCCCATCCATTGTCCATTTTGCCCTCTATTATCCAGTTTGACTTATATCATCTGATACCCTCCAGTGTCAAAATGCCAGTTGAAGCCACTGTCCAAATTCATTTGTGAAGAATGGTTAGTTAGTAGAGTGTTTGGAGAGAATGGAGCAAGGCCCCAATACAAATACATTTCGACAGCAGAGGGAGACAGAAATCAGAAAATAAAAAATATTGAACAGTGTTGTTTCGTGAATCTTTGCAATAATCCATGTATAATTTGAAATGTTATTATTATCTCTTGATAAAACAGGAAATCCATGTCAGAATGGAGGGACCTGGGATGGAGACGAATGTGACTGCCCAGATAACTACAATGGGGACTTTTGCCAGTTTCTGGAAGATGACATTGAAGTTGGTAAGTTTAAGAGTAATTTTGCTTTTTGATGCTATTGCTTTGTGAGTTTATTTCCCATGATACCTTTACCTGATAAAACACAGCTGTATCAGTTTTCACGATATCCTCCAGCCCGCCCCACCCCCCACCACCACACCACTACCCTCTCACCTCCCCCCCCACCCCCTCCATAGTGAGAATATTCCAGATTTCTACGATCCTTGACTGAAAATCTGCTTCCAGTTTTGCTTCTAAATTTTAAGCTGATTTACTGTCATATTCAGGGTTGTCCAACAGAGTAGATTATTTCTCTATACCTATCCTCTGATATCTTTCTGACATTAGAAACACCTCAATTAGATCACCTCTCAATTTTCTTTACTCCATGGGCTACAAGGAAAGTTTGTGAAACCACACTCCATCATTTAAGCTGCAAAACTCCAGAATCATTCTGATCAATCAACATTGCACCCCCAACCAGTTAAATATATTCTTCCTGAGTTCACTGACCAGGATTTGTCACAGACTCTAGAATCAGGATTTAAATCGTTGAGGCATAACTTTCCCTTGTTTGCAGTCCAGCTGCACACATCTTTAAGCTTCTTCATCTTCAGGCACTCTACAAGGTCCACTGCAGCAATTCATTAAAGTTCCTTTGACAGCATCTTCGAAACCCATGACCCCTACCACCCAGAAAGATAAGTGCAGTATGTGCCTGTGAGCACCACCTGGAAGTTTCCCTCTGAGCCACACGTCATTCTGACTTGGCACGATGTCATTGTGCCTTCACTGTCACTGGGTCATAATCCTAAATCCCCCTCCAACAGTACTGTGAGTGCGCCTACATCATATGGACAGCAACGGTTCAAGAAGATAGTTCATCATTACCTTCTCATGGGCAATTAGGGATGTACAATGAATGCTGCCCCAGGCAGAAGTACCCATATCCCATGAAAGAATACAGTTTAAAAAGATACCAGTCCAGTCACAGAAATTCTCCATATATACCCTTAGTACACCCTTAAAATTACAGGAAAAATTTACACCCGTGCTTTGTGATCCATTGTGAATCCTAATTTAATAATCAGTAACAGCTTTCCAAGAAACTCCTTTAATTGGCCGGCAGTTTGATTGCTCTGTTAAGAAGTTACAGTTTACCCTGTGGTGCTCTGCCTCCCCCTCGAGGGTATGTCTTTGGTAAGTTGTCTCCATTTTCATGTTACATTATACCACCAATTCTTCTAATTTATCATGTATCAGAAAACACAGAAGGAGGCCATTTGTCCCGTTTTGCATGTGCTGGCTCTTTGAGAGAGCTAACCAATTAATCTCAGTCTCCTGTGCCCATGTCCCTGAACTTTTCTCTTTTTCAACAAAAAAGCCAATTTGTTTTTAAAAGTTATGATTAAAACTGCTTCCTTTTCACTTTCAGACAGTGCAATCCAGATTATAATAATGCTCCAAATTAAAAAAACTTCTCTCCCTTGGTTCTTCTCTTAAGTCTCTCGCCACTGGTTATTGACCCTTTCCTATCTTTAGCAAAATTAAACATTTTGTTCACCTCTATTAAATCTTCCTATGGCCTCCTCTGGTCTAAAAAGATCAATCCTGGTTTTTCTGGTCTATTCACTTAATTAAAGCCCCTAATCTCTGGTATCATTCTGACCTCTACCAGTTAATTAATAGTGATACTTTTTGTCTGTTTGCGCACTTCCAACTTTCTCCAACATTTTTAAAAAGATCCCTTTACACTCCATCTCTTGTTGCTCCCCTCTTGCCAACTTGGGTCGGAGGATCTCCAAGTTTAGTTAAGTCAGGGTTAAATGTGTTCTTTGAAGAAGAGAGTGTACACTCAAGACTACATTTCCAGAAACTAAAGTTGGGTTGATATGACTCAGTAAAAAGTCTGACAACACCAGGTTTAAGTCCAACCGATTTATTTGATAGTAGACTCACTTGCTTTCGGGGTTAGTCCCTTCGTCAGGTGAATGGAGAGTTCTGGCCTCAGACAGAGCATATAAAGCACAGACAGTTTACAGATTACTGATTAGAATGTGAATATTTACACCTAACCTGCTGTCCAAGTCTTAAAGTGGCCGACAATGTGAGTGGAAGGAGCACTGATCACAGGTTAAAGAGATGTGTATTGTCTCCAGACAGTACAGTAAGTGAGGTTTTGCAAACCCAGGCAAGTCACAGGGGTTACAGATAGTGCGACATGAACCCAAGATCCTTGTTGAGACCGTCCTCGTGTGCGAAACTTGGCTATCAGTCTCTGCTCAGCGACTCTGCGCTGTCGTGTGTCGTGAAGGCCGCCTTGGAGAACGCTTACCCGAAGGTCAGAGGCTGAATGCCCATGACCACTGAAGTGTTCGCCAACAGGAAGGGAACAGTCTTGCCTGGTGATTGTCGAGCGATATTCATTCATCCGTTGTCGTAGCGTCTGCATGGTCTCCCCAACGTACCATGCTTCGGGACATCCTTTCTTGCAACGTATCAGGTAGACAATGTTGGCCAAGTTGCAAGAGTATTTACCGTGTGCCTGGTGGATGATATTCTCACGTGTGATGATGTCATCCGTGTCGATGATCCAGCATGTCTTGCAGAGGTTGTTGTGGCAGGGTTGTGTGGTATTGTGGTCACTGTTCTCCTGAAGGCTGGGTAGTTTGCTGCGAACAATGGTCTGTTTGAGGTTGCGTGGTTGTCTGAAAGCAAGAAGCGGGGGCCCTGGCGAGATGTTCGTCTTCATCAATGATATGTTGAAGACTCTGGAGAAGATGTCGTAGCTTCTCTGCTCTGGGGAAGTACTGGACAACGAAGGGTACTCTGTCCACCATGTCCCGTGTTTGTCTTCTGAGGAGATCGGTGTGGTTTTTTGCTGTGGCGCGTCGGAACTGTCAATCTATGAGTCGACCGCCATATCCTGTTCTTATGAGGGCATCTTTCAGCGTCTGGAGGTGTCTGCCACGATCTTCCTCATCTGAGCAAATCCTGTGTATACGGAGGGCTTGTCCATAGGGAATGGCTTCTTTAACATGTTTAGGGTGGAAGCTGGAGAAGTGGAGCATTGTGAGATTGTCTGTGGACTTGTGGTACAGTGAGGTGCTGAGGTGACCGTCCTTGATGGAGATGCGGTGTCCAAGAATGCAACTGATTCGGGAATAGTCCATGGTGGGTCTGATGGTAGGATGGACCTTGTTGATGCCATCATATAGTTGTTTCAGTGATTGTTCACCATGAGGCCAAAGGAAGAAAATGTCATTGATGTATCTAGTATATAGCATCGGTTGAAGATTCTGTGCGGTGAAGAAGTCTTGTTTGAACCTGTGCATGAAGATGTTGGCATATTAAGGTGCGAATTTGGTCCCCATGGCTGTTCCATGTGTCTGGATGAAAAACTGGTTGTTGAAGGTGAAGACATTGTGGTCCAGGATAAAGTGGATGAGTTGTAAAATTGCATCTGGAAACTGGCAGTTTCATTGCCTGTGAGTCCCATTGCCTGACTCTGTGCGAGAACCTCTCCGGCTACGTTGAGGGCATCCTGAAACCCATTGTACAAAGAACCCCCAGCTTTTGTCGCGACAGTACGGACTTCCTACAGAAACTCAGCACACTTGGAACAGTTGAACCAGGGACACTCCTCGTCACAATGGATGTCTCGGCGCCCTACACCAACACCCCCCACAACAATGGCATTGCTGTGACTGCCTCAGTACTCAATGCCGACAACTGCCAGTTTCCAGATGCAATTTTACAACTCATCCACTTTATCCTGGACCACAATGTCTTCACCTTCAACAACCAGTTTTTCATCCAGACACACGGAACAGCCACGGGGACCAAATTCACACCTCAAAATGCCAATATCTTCATGCACAGGTTCGAACAAGACTTCTTCACTGCACAGAATCTTCAACCGATGCTATACACTAGATACATCGATGACATTTTCTTCCTTTGGCCTCATGGTGAACAATCACTGAAACAACTATATAATGATATCAACAAGTTCCATCCTACCATCAGACCCACCATGGACTATTCCCCAGAATCAGTTGCATTCTTGGACACCGCATCTCCATCAAGGACGGTCACCTCAGCACCTCACTGTACCGCAAGCCCACAGACAATCTCACAATGCTCCACTTCTCCAGCTTCCACCCTAAACATGTTAAAGAAGCCATCCCCTATGGACAAGCCCTCTGTATACACAGGATTTGCTCAGATGAGGAAGATCGTGACAGACACCTCCAGACGCTGAAAGATGCCCTCATAAGAACAGGATATGGCGCTCGACCCATAGATCGACAGTTCCGATGCGCCACAGCAAAAAACCGCACCGATCTCCTCAGAAGACAAACACGGGACATGGTGGACAGAGTACCCTTCGTCGTCCAGTACTTCCCCGGAGCGGAGAAGCTACGACATCTTCTCCGGAGTCTTCAACATATCATTGATGAAGACGAACATCTCGCCAGGGCCATCCCCACACCCCCACTTCTTGCTTTCAGACAACCACGCAACCTCAAACAGACCATTGTTCGCAGCAAACTACCCAGCCTTCAGGAGAACAGTGACCACAATACCACACAACCCTGTCACAGCAACCTCTGCAAGACATGCCGGATCATTGACATGGATACCATCATCACACATGAGAATACCATCCACCAGGTACATGGTAAATACTCTTGCAACTCGGCCAACGTTGTCTACCTGATACGTTGCAAGAAAGGATGTCCCGAAGCATGGTACATTGGGGAGACCATGCAGACGCTACGACAACGGATGAATGAACATCGCTCGACAATCACCAGGCAAGACTGTTCCCTTCCTGTTGGCGAACACTTCAGTGGTCATAGGCATTCAGCCTCTGACCTTCGGGTAAGCGGTCTCCAAGGCGGCCTTCACGACACACGACAGCGCAGAGTCGCTGTGCAGAGACTGATAGCCATTTCCGCACACATGAGGACGGTCCCAACAAGGATCTTGGGTTCATGTCACACTATCTGTAACCCCCGTGACTTGCCTGGGATTGCAAAACCTCACTTACTGTACTGTCTGGAGACAATACACATCTCTTTAACCTGTGATCAGTGCTCCTTCCACTCACATTGTCAGCCACTTTAAGACTTGAACAGCAGGTTAGGTGTAAATATTCACATTCTAATTAGCAATCTGTAAACTGTCTGTGCTTTATATGCTCTGTCTGAGGCCAGAACTCTCCATTCACCTGATGAAGGGATGAACCCCGAAAGCTTGTGAGTCTATTATCAAATAAATCGGTTGGACTTAAACCTGGTGTTGTCAGACTTGTTAGTGTGTTTGCCTCAGTCCAATGCCAGCATAGCCACATCATTGATATTACTCAGCAGCTTATATTGCTGACTCAAATATAGAGTTGGGTCCTTGCACATGAGGAACCCAAAATATTCCCCTTCAGGTTTAATAATAACATAAAAGACAGGAAAACTTGGAATCCATCAGCAATGCCTTTGCAAGCTCAGACATTCCAATGTGTTTTACAAGTGCTTTGAAGGTGTAATTATTCAGGATCAGGAGTAGGGCCACGGCATGCTTTCACAAACAGTAATAGGATGAATGGTCAAATCACCTGTTACACCTGTTGACTGAAGGGTAAATATTACTAGAACACTGGAAGAACTCATTGTTCTTCTCCAGATACTCCCTTGGTATGGTTTACACCAGTGGTGAGCAAACTGTGGACCATTAAGGTTCTGAGTGCGGCCCACCAGACATTGTACTGGCCACTGCTCACGCGCAGTGTTCCACTGATTTCCATCCATGTCGCTTTATTCCTATCAGTACGTTTGAAGTAATGTGCATGTAAAGTAAAGGCACGCGAAGCAAAGTGAATGCTGATTTCTCACAATATTCACTGTGAGAGTGCCTGCTCCCTCTGTGTAAATGTTTATTTAGCTTTTAACCATTAAGCGTAAATGTTTATTTAGCTTCTAACCATTTGAAGTTGATGACAGTTCTATAAATGTATAAATGATTAAGCATTTTCGAGAACTTGTGAAATATTCAATGTGAATTTAATGTATTCAATCTTAGACAAGGATCACAGATAGTGAACAAGCCCAATTTCAATTCTGCGGCTCATTGAGATGAAGAGAGGGCCACTAACTAGACAAGATTGCCCAGCACTGATTTACATCCATTAGGAAGGCAAATGGGGCCAAAGTTTAGTACATCATCTTAAAGAAGGCACCTCTGACAATGCAACATTCCCTCAGTCCTGGAATGAGTGTTAGCCATAATTATGAGCACGTGTCTTTGGAGTGGGACTTGAAACTACAACTTCAGACTCAGAGGTGAGGGTGTAATTACTGAACCATGGTTGATGCTGTCAATAGCATACAGAGATCCAGCTGAGTTTTGTCCATTTAATTACATTTCAACGAACTTCCAGAATGCAAGGCAGTGTGCTGCACCTCTGCAGTCATATCAATCTGATCAGAAAAACATCCGGAGGAAAACAAACTGAGCTTTTGGTAAATTCAAATATCCATAAAAAAATCTTCCTAATAGAGTGCTGTAGCATGGAGAGACAGGGGAACTAAGTATGTATCAAAATACCTCAACCAACAAGTTACAAAAACATGTTCAAGGTACATTATTGTGTGGACTTCCAGAATAAGTCATGGATTAAGTCTCCGTTCTGTCAGTTTACAAGTCAGAACTTGTTTAAAAACATCGAAGCTGACAGTCAGAGGCCATTGGGCCCATCATGGTTATGCTAACTCTTCGTAGGATATAACCAATCCCCTATTCTTTAGCTGATAGCCCAGCATTTTAAAACAAATCAACCACAATACAAATTACTATATTATCAGGTTCTATTAGTCTGTCTGCCATTGCATTCCAAGTCAGTGTCAAAATAATTCCCCTGATCACCCATCTCAGGTAAGGTTTTGGACAAAAGCAAATTACTGTGAATGCTGGAATCTGAAACCAAAAGAGGAAACGCTGGAAAATCTCAGCAGGTCGGGCAGCATCTCTCAGGAGAAAAAAGCTGACGTTTCGAGTCCAGATCACCTTTGACAGAGCTTTGAGATTTTCCAGCATTTTCTCTTTTGGTTTCAGGTAAGGTTTTGCCTGATTCCTGATGAATAAAAATGTATTGTGATGCTTTACAGAAACAGTTGAAGCCACTGTCGATGTTTCTGTCCGAATAACAAGTAAAAATTATACTGACGAGCTGAACAACACCGCATCAGACGAATACAAAAATTTTTCACGTGACTTCAAACAACAGGTTGGTCCCCAGAACTGCACATGATATTCCAACTGTGATCTTGTATCAATTCCACATTACTTCCTGTTTTCCCTTCTGCATACAACCACACTTAACCTTTTAAAGCCTTTTCTGTCTAATTTCTTCCAGTCCATTGAAGATCTTATAATTTAGCATTGAATGAACTTTCCACCCGCCCCAACCGCCACTGCAGTATGTCTTCCAGCGTTGGAGGCAGCTCACCATTGGCTGCCAGTGAAGTCTTTCAGACCTGCCAATGTCGACAGTGCTTAGCATTGTAGCTCACCTATCCCACTGCGGGGTGTTGCCCTTGGCCAGACCAGAAGATCCCACCAGGGCGAAGGATCTAAAATATCCTCCATTGAACTTTCTCCTTCAACAAGATGTTCATGCTTCACTACATTAAAATGTTAGTTGCCACCAATCCATCTATCCAATAACCTATCTAAGCATATCATTCATTATTATGTTTGAAACTAATTTGCTCGTCTTATATTCTAACATTATTCTTTTTGTGTCTTGCTTCAAATATTTTTCATGAAAAGAAATAGACTTATATTCAAAAAAAGGTTACTTTTCCCCGACTTGTCTCAAGCCATCTCTCCACCAATGCAACTCCATTTTCGTCAATCTCATTGACTTTAACCAGCACTGAACTCTCTCAGGTTGCCTTCTGAATATCTACAGATACAATATTCAGCCCATTCCCATACACAGTAAATCTGTGGGGAGGAGGTGAGAAATGTAGGTATTAACAGTTAAGTGAATCATGTTCTTCTCAATTTACTCATTCCTCTTAAATGGTCAAATGTGTTGTGGCCTTAAAAATTACTCACAACCAAGATAATGGCTTGCACCTTTCTTGAACTTATGCCACCCTCCTGTTCTTTGCCATAATTCCTGTTCCCAAACTGCACCTGCCATCAGTGTCGCTGAGTAAAAATGGGGACAGATGGGATCTTCCCCCCAGAGTTCCCCTAGAAACTCCAGCACACTGTTGTTATGAAAAGAATGGTGTTTCCCTCCAGTCCACAATAAGGATGTTTGTATGTCAGGCATCTGTTTTTCCTTACTCTCACTCTGATTTTCCCTAATTTAAAATAAATTCCAGCAGCAGGCTTTTTGATTTTTGAAAATAAAGAAGGATTTTATTATCACAAACCTGCCCTGGATGCTTAACATTCAACACTGCAATTATTCACCTCACTCACACTACCACGTATTCAAAAGATATTAAAGCCATAATTATAAAAATGCAATTTACAACTCAATCTCCATGCCAGTACAGACCTGAGGTCTTCTCAGTTAAGTTGATAATTTAGTTGGAAGGAGGTCTTTTCGAATCTTGGAGAAGAACCGCCTGCATGTTGGTTCTCAGAGCACTTGTTAGTTGCATTAAGTACATTGGCTCACCTGATGAAGGAGCAGTGCTCCGAAAGCTCGTGACACTAAATAAAACTGTTGGACTTTAGTCTGGTGTTGTGACTTCTTATTGACTGTATTGGAAGACATTCAGTTATGATGGTTCAGCTGTTTCAGATGTTTCTGGTGTTTTCGACCAGAAATCTGTTCGATTTGCTTTGTGCGGGTTGTATTATACTGCAGGCCCTGAAAGTTAGTTTCAGTCTCATGACTGTAAGGAACATGACACAATGAGGGAGTCAGGACGTGGTGGGATTGAGAGCATTGATCAGAATCTCTACATAGATGTGGTTTTTTGAAGCTTGGAAGGAAATATTAATTCCTCTGATCAATTCTGAGCAGCCATAACATTGTCCTGACTCCTTTTAATAAAATGAAATGTACATTTAAAAGCAGCAACATTCACAATGCTCTGTCTTTACTTCTCTTTCAAGATGGACATCACGTACAGAGACATAAAAGGATATAATGAAGTGGTGATAAGAAGCATAAGGTAACATCCTTTTACTTTGTACCTTATTGAGCTGCTTAAAAATACCTTGAGTGTGATTCTCCCAATTAAAAACTAACTGCTGCTGTCAGCAGGAAAAGCAAAGGGGATGATCTTACCAACTTGTCATGCTGGTCGATTGGCATGGTGAGCCAGTAAGATTGTGCGAGAGACATAAAACCCGGTTCATGTCCCATTTCTCACCTCTCGCATCTTACCAGCCCTGATCTGCCAGCGTAAGCAGCCTCTCACCTTGAAAGTGTGTGGGGCTGATTTAAATATTCATAACCTCATTTTAATGTTCAGTGAGCCCGGGACGGATTCAATTGGGCCCATTTAACTTAACAGGCTCGCCGATGGAGGGCCTCACCAGCAAGGATCACTAACAGACCCCACAACAGGGACCTGACATGATGGCCTCATTGGTGGATGCGTAGGCCATTGAGGCCACCTAGATGGTCGGGGGCATGAGTGCCAGTGCCAATTGGGAAATACCAGCCTTCGACTATCAGTCAGTCTGAGATCCTGGCACTGCTCACTGCGCACCCTGGCACTGCCCACCAGTTACTAGAGAGTGCCAAGGGGTGCAACCCAAGTGGAAGGCAATGCCAAAGTGGATGGAACAGGGTCTCAAGAGGGCAGGACCCAAAAGGGAGGGAGCATGTCGGGGCTGTGCACTCTACATCGAGGATCGCGGGAGGGCAGGGGGGTTCTTGAACGTGGCAGTCGGCCAGGGAGAAAATGATGGAGGTGATTGGGGGTCCACAATCGGAGGGGCAGAGATAAAGGGATGGGGTGCCATGTTCAGGTGGAAGGGCTTGGAGACATTGCAACGGGCTTGATGCCTGGAGGTAATCCTGATTTAGTCCTCTCACCCTCTTCAACGTGCCACTGGCTGAGGCTGGCAGCCCCAGAAAATAACCGCCCCCCCACTTGACCACGCCCCCCGATCACATGATCATAACTGGTATCAGGAAAGAATAAGAAAGAGTTGATAATATCTTGCACCTTTCACTTGATTCCCACACATAGCTTTTATCTTTACATCATCCATACCAGCTCACACAGTATCCACCATGAGAAGACCTCAGGAGCCATGGTGAGGTGAAATAAAATAAAGTTCTAAGTATCTGTTCGAGACTTCACGAGATTTAAAAAAGACTCTCATTGGTAACATTAAATTTCAACAAGTACACAAGCCCTTGTTTGAAGACAAGCATTTGATTTCATAGCTTCATGTCAAAAACAATGACACCAGAATTTTATAAGCTCGCCCACCACAGAATCAGAGCAGGTGAGGGGCGGACAATGAAATGCCCATTGATCTTGGGCGGGAATTTCCAGTCTCACTCAAATAAGGCCGTAAAATCCCACCCCTAATGTCTTTATATCCACTTGGAGCTGTCGATCAAAGTGTGAACTTACAGACACCCCCGTGTAATAATGGTCAATTGTGAAAGCAATCAGATAAACTGATCCCTCCATCAACAATTGGTAAATTGCAAGCACCCCTTTTTTCACCGCAGACTGGATAGTTTCTTTCAAAAATTTAAAGGGCTTGGGAATTTAGTTGTCTTGACAGCTTGACAGTTCCACAAACCTTATCCATTGTTTACACATATACATGTCAACTCTTAATAGAGCCAAAGGCCCTCACAAAGGCCTACCTTATCTCTCTTATAGGATACCTAACCTCTCCCAAAGGGATACCTGACCTTTCCAAAGAAATCCACCAGGTTCAAAACTTTTCCTCAAGTGTTTAAATTCCACAAGACATGTTTTAGAAATCACAGAAATTGCTCCTATTAAAAGGCAGCTGCACTTTTAGGTGTGCTGTGCCCTGAATAAACCATAGATGGTCAAAATACATCCAGCCCTGGCAAACATGGTGGATGAGGAGTTCAGGAGTTGGTCTCCCAGAATCGGATCTCTGGTGCCAATCTGATGAAAGCGTGGAACTCCTTCTCTCCTTATCAAAATTCAAACCCTGAAATTCAAAGTTCAGGATTACATGAGATTTGAAGTTGAGCTAATGTGGGAGATATTATGCTGGGATTGCAGTTCCCCTGATATCAAGAGACTTACGTGCCATTGAAGAAGAACCAGAGCCTCATCCTAGCCAACAATCCACTCGTTACACAACAAAAGCAATACTTTTCGACAGTTACCCTTCATTGTTTGTAAGGCAGGCAGCTAAAATTTCAGTGGTTTTAAAGTGCCTTCCTTTTCCTTCCATAGAAAGGGCAGCATCATTGTTGATCATGATGTCATCATCATTCTAACTAAATCAGAAGAATTTTCTGAGAATTATCTTGACGAGACTTCTAAAAAAATTGAAAAAAGTCTGAAAAATACAAATGGCACCAACTCAACAGGAGGTAAGAGTTAAACCTGAAACTCCCAAGTGTAGGGGCTAATGATCTTTAAAATACCTGTATAAGGATTTTTTCTATCTAAACTTGTGCTATACATGTTGTGGCTATGTTTCATGGTATAGTGCAGAGGATGCTTTACTGTCTCTAATCTGTGTTGAACTTGTCCAGAGAAAGCAGAGTCCAGTGAGTCCTGCATCCTCTCAGTTCACTGTCATTATCTGCAGCAAATGCAGCAGAGGCTGCCATGCCAGGGTGCGACTCCTCAGCTACATTAGGTGATAAGACCAAGCCACAAACCATTGTGTCATCAGACAAATGGCTGCCATTGGTCATCAGACCTGCTCTAGAACTGTTGACAGGATAATACAGAGGGAATTGTGCTCTGTGTATAATTTGTGTAGTACCATCCCTGTGAGGGTCTGGTGGAAGTGTAAAGGGAGCTTTACTCTGTATCAAACCCCGTGCTGTAAATGTCCTGGGAATGTTTGAAGGGGACAGTGTAGAGGGAGCTTTACTCTGTATCAAACCCCCTGCTTTACTTGTGCTGGGAGTGTTTAATAGGCGATATGTATAAGGAGGTTCACTCTGTAAGTAACCCCATGCTGTACCTGTCCTGGGAGTGTTTGATAGGGACAGTGTAGAGGGAGCTTTACTCTGTTTCAAACCCCATGCTGTACCTGTCCTGGGAGTGTTTGATGGGCGACAGTGTAGACGGAGCTTGACTCTGTATCTAACCCCGTACTGTACCTGTCCTGGGAGTGTATGATAGGGATAGTGTTAATTCTACATTTAATCCTGTACTATATTATTTTGTATTTAACCCTGTAGTATATTATTTTGTATTTAATTCTGTACTACATGTGATTTAGGAGTGTTTTCTGGAGCATTGTAGAATAAACTTCACTCTATTTTAGAAAGCCTATACCTGTCATACATGCCCTAGGAGTGTTTAATGGCACAATGTGAAACAACATTTCCCAAATACTTTTCAACATGACCACATGAAAATTAACTGGAAACACCAATAGAACCAAACCAGCAATAGGACAACAGAATGACATCTATGTTATTAAAGTTCAGGTATTATAGTAAAAAGAGTACCTGTCTGAAAATCTCTGGTCAAATTCCAGGGCCCGCAGAGACCAAGCTGCCGGTCACTAAATCAGCATCCACCTCAAATCACTGCCACTCCGTGAAACATTTGACATATTTACATGGACACATAGTTTTGTTACAGAACACCTGATTAGAACACTGCAGCCAATCAAATGTCCAAAACTGGAGTCCACCTTGTGCCTGGTTACTGCACACTGTTTGGTCAATATAAAGGGGAGAGAGAGAGCAACATGGTTTCATTTTCTGCAATTCCATTCACTGTTTCTGTCTCACAGTTAGGGTTATGACCCATAGTTTGGGAACTGCTGGTGTAAAAAGGAGCTTTGTTTGATATCCTGTCCAGTTCCTAAACTGGAAACATTTACTGAGCTGCACATTACTCTCATCCATGAGGGTGGATAGTCAGAGCATTTTTCCTGGGGTGGAAGTGTCAATAAGGGGACACAGATTCAAGGTGAGAGGGGGAAATTTGAAAGGAGATGTGTGGAGGAAGTTTTTCACACAGAGTGCTGGGTGTCCAGAACAAGCTGCCAGACAAGGTGATGGAAGCAAGCAGATTAGCAGCATTTAAGAGGCATCTGGATGAGTACATGAATAGGGAGGGAATAGAGGGACTGAATAAGGACAAAAGGTTTTTTTTACTTTAGTTAGGGCATCAAGATTGAAGGACCTGTTCCTGTCCTGTGCTTTTCTTTGTCCTTTATGAATGCCCTGGGACTGTGTGGTCACATGCTGCAGAGAGAACTTTTCTGTGTTCCATTCCCCAATGCTAATATTTCTTACTTTGATAAGCACCAAAATCAGGAAACAAAGTGCCAATCCAGCACCATGAATCATCTTCTAATATGTGTGATAAGCAGTGATTCATATCATCTTTTATTTTAAACAACAGGATTCCAATTTGACAGTTCCTTCGCAACAGTTCAAAAACCAGTTTTAAGTGGTAAGCGGTGGATGTTTTGTTATTTATTGCTACAGTATTAATGCTGGTAGAATAACTTGTTCGGAATATAAATGTACTTATGCACACATATTTGTTAATACTTTTGGCTCTTAGGAGGAAGAATCAATAAGAAGATGCAGAATTAAGATTAATGATAAACAGACCTGAGCAGAGAGCAGAATTTACAATTTTGCTTTTGAACTAGTTACAATCTGAAATGCACGACCTGAAGCAGATTGAATAATAACTTTATAAATTAATTGTATAACTACCTGAACTGGAAAACTTTGCATTGTTATGAGGAAAGTGCTGGTCAATGGGACTGATTGGATACCTGTTTCCAAGACATATTGGGCCAAAGAGACCTTCAGTAATATAAGATTCCATGATTCTAAATGTACAGACAGGAGATGAGTAGTCCACTAAATATTTAACATCTTTGGCTGAATCTTCCCCAACAGCTTCAGCACACTAAGATCAAGGTCAAATGAAGCCACAGTGGCACAGTGGGCGGTGCTGCTGCCTCACAGTGCCAGGGACTCGGGTTCAATCCCCGGCTTGGGTCACTGTCTGTGCTGAGTCTGCACATTCTCCCCGTGTCTGCGCAGGTTTCCTCTGGGTGCTCCGGATTCCTCCCACAGTCTGAAAGACGTGCTGGTTATGGTGCATTGGCCATGCTAAATTCTCTGTCAGTATACGTGAACAGGTACCAAAGTATGGTGACTAGGGGATTTTCACAGCAACTTCATTGCACTATTAATGTAAGCCCACTTGTGACACTAATAAATAAACTTTATCCTGCTTGTGGGACACTAGGGAGTGATTTTCCAACAAAAAGCCAGTCAGCTCAAAGAAAATAGTAGCCTACCTTTCAGCGCGAGAACATTTCAAGATGAACATTCCCTCTCTCTGACTGTTTACACTTTTAAATAAAAAACATATCAAGCATATGGCCAACATTGCAGAGGGGAAACCTGAGAGAGGGCCTTAGTACCAGCCCTTCTCCCATATGCTGCTGGGGCCGGAGGACCAAGTCCAGACTGTTGGCCTAGGCCCTGATGCATTGGGAGGCCTGCAGCCAAATGGAAAATTCCACTTGGCTTCTGACTATAACCCTCAACTAGTTTATAATTCCCATTATATGGTTATCGTGCTGTCACCCAATTCACCAACAGGAAAATGGACCAGAGCGGAATGCTGCCAGCAAACTGGCTAGATGTCCGCCCACCTCCAGGCTCACCCTATCGGAAGCTAAACATTCTGACCCTTTTCTCCGCATACACATGCTATTTACAAAGCTATACTTTCTGTTGTCAGATTTTTGCTTCACTTTGTACAAACATTGATGAGTTTGATCTTGGAAACTGCTGGCAGGAACTAAGTTCAGGGATAAGATTTCTCATTTGTTAATGATCAATTACAACTTGTACTTTTTTACTACCAACAGATGTGTGCGCTAAACTGATTCCTGAGAACTTAAAGAAATATTACCAACTGATCTTAACCAAAGGCAAGGCTATCTGTGCTTCAACCTGTAATGAAGCAAGAAATGATTCTCTGAAATGTGGGAATGGAAAATGTGGAATGACAAACAATGGACCCAAATGCTAGTAAGGCTGAACAATCATTTAAATCTTCACCATATCTTCTAACCACATTGTAGTGCACTTCAATGCAGTACAAGGGAGTGTTGCACTCACAAAACTTCCACCCTTATGATGCAATGTTAAACTGAGGGTCCATCTGCTCTCTCAGGTAGATTTAAAAGAAGTTGTTGCACTATTTCTAACAAAAATAGGACACTTCTTCCCCAGTGGCAAAGTCCATATTTAACCCACAACCAACATCAGTAAAACAAATTTCCTGCTCACTATCTAATTGCTGTTTGTGGGATGTTACTATGCACAAATTACCAATTCTGTTTCCTGAGTCACAACAATGATTACACTTCAAAAGGTTTTCTTTGGCTGCAAAGCACTTCAGGATGTCCTTCGGCAGTGAGAGTTGTTTATAGAATCAAAGGGCCTTTCATGGTGTTTGCAAGATTCTGTTAACCATTAAAAATAGCAGGTGAGACCTGGATGGGGAAGGTCTGCCCCTATAACTAACAGATCACAATTTGACTGGTAGGGAAAAGACAACAGGAGAGTAGTTCAAAAAAAAATCAGTTAACAAAAATTCAGTGGGCCCTTTGATCTTAGGTTCCTGAGAACTTAAAGAAATATTACCAACTGATGAGTTTGAACTGCTGAATTCAATGTCATTTGGCTGTTCTAAGAGCATTAAACTATAGTGTGAAAGTCATAAATTGATGGAGTAGATGTTGAAGGGCAGCTGAGGTCTCTTTAACTGTAATGATGTGAAGTGTTTGAAATGCTCTGCTCTTTAGACTGTAAAAAACTGGCTATAGCTGTCAGTGATTGCTAACAACAACCTCGACTTTGAGTGACAGGCCAGTTTGTAAATCATTTGTCTGTGCAGTTTCTATAGTTATTTGATGCCCAAGGGCTATTCATTGTAAATGTTTGGCTACAATTGTCAAAAGCTACAATTACCTGGTCAGGGAACTCTAAGTTCGCAATAAGGAACATAAACAGAAATGTGCATATTCTTTGAAAGGGATTAATCACTTGAGAAATGTTACAAACTTTGATGCTTTCATGAATGGGATTTTTTTTACATTATACAGTTTGAGTATTGAGAACTGTATTAGATTTTTAGAAGTTTATTTTATCTTCTCATGCCTCCTGAGGTTTGTCTATGATGTACACTGGGTGAGTTGGCATTGAGTTGACATGGGGGTATGAAAATGCATGAAGATGGGTAGAGGGCATGAATTGCATGAAGTTGCAAAAGGAGAAAAAAGGGGATGTGAGAGATGGGGGCTAGAGGGCTTAAAATATTCTAAAACAAGAGGGATGAAGACCTAGAGGACTGGAGCAGTCCTTCCAACCAGCTTGCATCAGCACCCCGACAACTGGTTCCAAGGTTTGCTGACCTGACTCCATCCTGCACTGGAATCTTGTAATTCAGTGTACTTTTTCTCTGGGCAGATCTGACAAGTTGGGATATTTCTGCACTCAAGTTACCCACCTCACGAGCCAAAGAAGTGTTTCTTTCTCTCTATTATTAGATTAGCCTCTAACAGAACATTAGCCAAATAGTTTGCCTCTAACAGAACAACTAGCTTCTAACTGAACCAATTCAACAACCACTTCTTAAAATATATTTTTATTGACGATTCTTCCCATTTTTACAAACAACACAACAAACCTTTAAGGATTGCTGTACAGCATAATACCTTCAGAAATGACAGAGAAATACCAACGCAGTTTGTTGAAATTATTCATTATTCATTGCCACCAGTGACCCCATACGTACAAACAATGAAAGGGCATTTCAGAGATAGATAAATGACAAGATAACAGGATAAAACCATGGGTACAAAGAACAAAGAACAAAGAACAACCCAGGTGCACATTCTCACTTACAGGGTAATAGAGACAAAGCCACATAACTTCTGGAGATCCTTGTAGGAATGAGTCCAATGTGAAGTCCAACTTCTTGCGGGATCCAGAACAAACTACTTGCTTGGGCTGCAGAGACAACAGGATTCATTTCCCCCACCAGAGAAAACCTTAGCATCAATAGGAAGCGAGCCATCTTATTAAGAATAAGGTTAAACGAGTATCTCAGAAAAACTGCGAACACAGATGCTCAAAGGCAACAGGGAGACTCATAAAACACTGCCCCCATCAGTTTGAGGCACCCCTCACCCTGAAATAAAGCCATTCCAACCTTCTCCCACATAAGAAAACTCACACTCCTCCTGCCTTTGAAGATAAAGGTCATCAAATGCGTTTCCCAACAAAATTAGAGACCCACCACCAATCATAATCAAAAGATATTGTCCCATACTGCCAATGTCAGGATAACTTCTCAAGCTTTTGAAGGAAACTAAACCATCAGGATTTAATTTTGACACATGGCCAAAAGCAATATCAGTAGGCCCTCACATCCATCTTATATTCTCGGCACTGTAAAGATAAGGGGGTCAAATCTATGTCTTAAGCTTGAGATAATACAGCCTGTGTGATATTTCAGGATAAGTCCATCAAAGGAGTTTGCTGAGAGATGCATTCCATCGAAAACAAATGTATTCCCCACATATAACAGGATTTTCAAAGTAGCTACAGCCATTGTATATTCAGCCAAGCAGATACACAGGTATAGGGAAGGCTGGTCAGCCAGAGATTTTCTTGCCACACTTAGGCACACACCAAAGCACACTTCCCCATCTTCAATCATACTGGAAGTGCCATTGATATAAAACAATGTCTCTCTGACTGGACCTTTAACCAGCATCTGTCAGAGATTCATAGACTCCAAAATAGCAAAACTACAGAAAAGAAATACACAACATCGATAGTTTTAAAGGAGTTTCCCCGTCAACTGTGAGGATTTTTAGGGCTATGCTCCTACCTCTACACCAAGCAATCCACCCACCTCCCCACAGTGGTGCTACTTGGATGAGCTATGGTAAGAGTGAAGGATACCATATGATATATACCTTCGTTATAATTGCAAGGATTAGAAAAAGAAAAAAACTGCACATCCCTTGTGCCATACAACGTACCCAGCTAGCCTTGGGAAGGGGATGATGGTTTGGAGTATTTATTTACTGTCTTTAATGTAACAAGATGTCTCAAAAATTCATAAGGGGTATTATTAAAACAAACTACAACATTGAGCCAAATGAAGAGTTAATTGGGAACCGATGAATGATGGGTGGATGATTATTGATGCAAATTAGGATATGGGCAGTAGAGTTCAGAATGACTTCAAATTTCTGAAGGGTACAGGGTGGGAAGAAGGCCAAGAGTGCATTAGATGAATCAAGATTAGAGCAAAAAGGCAGGCATGAGGGCTACAGCAGACGAGCTGAGGCAGGGGCTGTTTGAGGCAATGTTATCAATGTGGAAATAGGCATCTTGTTGATGGTGCAGATATGTGGTCTGAAGCTGTTCTTTGACACTGTTCAAGCGAGGTGATGTGGTGGAGTTGGGTATCATCAGCTTCCATGTGGAGACTGACAATGTGAATTTAGGGCAGCATAAAGATGAGAAATCGGAGGTACCCAAGACTGGAACCATAGCTTTAATACACCTTTACCTCAATATTTAGCTTCTATGTAACCCAGAAAAACTATGATTATTTGACTATGGACTCTTAAAGGGATATATCAGGTTAAGCACGTATTGAGAAGTGAAGTTTTAACACGGCATTTGATTTGCATTCCTAGCAGAAAAGTCATTTGCCAGCCAATCAACTTTAAAAGGGGTGCCCAAAGTGATAATACACCGGGGTGGCCTTAATGGGATATTTGTGGGACTTGTGCCCCTTGGGCAATCTGATTGGTCAGCAGTTGAGTAGTCCCAGCAGTGCTAGATCTCAGCAGTGGCCGCAGATGGGACTACAAGCAATCCCGAGGAGAGGATCCATAGCCACCAGACTTTAAGGTAACTCCAGGGCGCTTGGACAGGAAGGAATTGAAGACCCCAGGTAGGGGTGTGGCAGTGGGTGTTAGTTGGTGGGGGTTAGATTCTGGAGTTTAGGTGTGAGTCAGCAGGGGGGGACGGGATGTGCAACTGGGTCCTCTGCTAAAGCAGGTACCACCTTTGCTTCCCATCTTTTCACGGGTGGGCAGGCTGGCCAATGTCTTTCCCATCTAGAGTATTATGGGGGACAACCTCAGGGGTGGACAGGTAAGGAATCAGCCAACTGTGTTACATATCCTCCTGAAAGCCACACTCCACCTGCAAATACACTGTATGGGACTTTAAAATTGTCTCCTTAGTGTGAGATATGGAAATAATCACCTGTCCTCAGCACCATGATTTGGCAAAAGCAAGGGTGCGAGTGATCTGCTGGTAATGAATTTTCTCTTCATTTTTTTCCCAGCTGTGACTCGACTGAAGGCTACTGGTACTTTGGCGATTCCTGTACTATTGCAATTCATAAGAATGGACTGATCGGTGGTTTATCAGCAACACTGATTCTGCTTGTTCTGGGCCTTCTGGCCCTAATAGCCTATATGACATGGTTTAGAAAGGAAGGCCTCAGGGAAAGGTACAGTAAAATATAACCATCCAAAATACTAAACCATTGGCTCTGCATTTTTGCATTTCTTGCTAATTTAAGATGAATAGGTCTTGAAAAACAAACTTAAAACGAAAAGCAGGGAGTTCACAAAAGACATCAAGAAAGAAATGTTCCCAGCCAAATGCAGGAAGGTTGCATGCAAAATCCCCTGAAATTGATGTTGTGGAAGGATCCCATCATTATTCCTCCCTCCTGGCTCTCCCCAGGGTGCATTTCCAGGGCCAGACTTGGCCCTCTTGCAGCCAAAGTATTTCTTTTTTCCAGAAAATGTTATCACTGCATGACAGCTGATTGTCAAACTCTTGGAAGGTACTTCACCAGCCTAGTAATTCACCCACCTACAGCTGCACTTCTCTGTGCCAGCCCTCACTGCAGCAGGAGTAGGCCATCTAGCCCTTCGAGCCTGCCCGCCATTCAATAAGATCATGGCTGATCTGTCATGACTCAGTTCCACATTCCCGCCCTCTCCCCATAACCCTTAATCCCCTCGCTTATCAAAAACCCATCAACCTGCACCTCAACGGGCAGAGAATTCCAGAGATTCACCACCCTTTGAGTGAAGAAATTCCTCCTCAACTCCGTTCTAAACCGTCCCCCCTTTATCTTGAGGCTGTGCCCCCTAGTCCTACTGTCCTTTCTGAGCAGGAAGAGTCTCTCCACCTCCATCCTATCCATCCCATTCATCATCTTATATGTCTCAATGAGGTCTCCCCTCATTCTTCTAAACTCTAACGAGTACAAGCCTAGTTTATTCAGCCTCTCCTCATAGCTCAACCCCCTCAACTCCGGTATCAGCCTAGTAAACCTCCTCTGCACTCCCTCCAAGGCCAAAATATCCTTGCGTAAGTGCGGCGACCAAAACTGCACACAGTACTCCAGCTGCGGCCTCACCAGTGCCCTATACAGCCGCAGCAAGACCTCCCTACTTTTATACTCAATCCCCCTCGCTATGAAGGCCAGCATCCCATTCGCCTTCCTGACCACCTGCTGCACCTGCAGGCTAGGTTTTTGCGACTCATGCACAAGGACCCCGAGGTCCCTCTGCACCGTTGCCTGCTGCAGTTTTTCGCCAGGTAAGTAATAGTCCTTCTGACCATTATTCCTACCAAAGTGGACCACCTCGCACTTGCCAACATTAAATTCCATTTGCCAGTTCCTGGCCCATTCGCCCAGCCTATCTAGATCCTTCTGCAGACTCTCCATACCCTCCGCGCAATTTGCCGTTCCACCAATCTTGGTGTCATCAGCAAATTTCGACACCATACACTCGGTTCCCTCCTCCAGATCATCTATATAAATGGTAAATAGCTGAGGCCCCAGCACCGACCCCTGGGGCACTCCACTAGTCACCAACCGCCAATCCGAATAGCACCCATTAACCCCCACTCCCTGCCTCCTATTTGACAACCAATCCTCTATCCACGCTAACACCCTACCCCCAACTCCATGCCCCCTTACCTTCTGCAATAACCTCTTGTGAGGTACCTTGTCAAACGCCTTCTGAAAATCAAGAAAGACCACATCCACCAGCTCTCCTCTATCCACCGCCCAAGACACATCTTCATAGAACTCTAATAAATTTGTCAGACACGACTTCCCCATGTGCCTCCACTTCACACCGTCTGAGGGTGGGCATGAGGAGAAACAATACAATCGTCAAGAGCACCAGCAGCAGCAGAGCAGAACCCAATGTCTGTTCCTCAGCTGCATGTCCAGAGAGAGGGACGTGACACTGGACAAAGAGATCTGGCTGGGAGAAGGCAAGGCTCCCAACATAGGATCTATAGGGAAGGGATCAGCTCTCCCAACATGTCTGAGCACCAATGCCTCAAGAGATTCAGGCTTTCACCGGAAGTTTGCAGCCGACATCTGCAACCTCCTGAAAAAAGACCTCCTTTGCAGAGGTCGCATTGTTGGTGGCCAAGAAGGCGCTTATTGCTGACAGTCACAATGAAAATTCTCCACTGTCCCCTAAACCATAACCCTCCCTGACCACCTTCCCAGTCTCTACTTTTCATCAAGTTGTCTGATCTCTTCTACTGCAAGGAAAGCAGATATGTGTGTGTTCATAATACTTGTGTGCTGAAGATGTAAGACCGACATTTTTGGAGGGTGACTGTTTGATGTAATTAACAATAAGCTGAGGGTCAACTGCTCAGATGGATATGAGAGAGGCCCTCAGAGAGAAGAATGAGTGGAACTGAAAAGTATATTTTCTGAAGAGTGCTGTGCAAGAGAATGCTGAGAAATCAGAATGTGGGGCTTGTCATCTGAAAGTATTATGGCACTCACCTGTCATCCCACTGAGGTCCTAGATCCTCTTGGTGCACTGATTTCAGAATAGAAGAACAAATACTTCTACTGTTGACTTCCTCAGCCAACCCATTCATGCCTGTTTGTTTTTAGAGATTGTCCTCTTCCTGCTGTTCTTAGCAGGTCTCACTTCTCTCTGCAGCCCTTCATGTCCCACAGCAGGACTTTCAGATAAGAGTGAGAAACCTGGGGAACAGCCTTCCTAGAAATTCTCTTTATTCCTGTGATTGTCTCAACCTCAAAAGTCAAAAGTGCTTCTCATTTGATTACATGTGATTTACTATTGTCACATGCGTCAGTATACAGTGAAAAGTATTGTTTTTTAACCCTCTAAACAGACAAGGCATTCTGTTCATAGAATACATGGGGGGAGAAGGAAAGGAGAGGGTGCAGAATGTAGTGTTATAATCATAGCTAAGGTATAGAGAAAGATCAACTTAATATAAGGTAGTTCTATTCAAAAGTCTGATGGCGGCAGGGAAGAAGCTGTTCTTGAGTCGGTTGGTACGTGATCTCAGATTTTTGAATCTGTTTCCTGACGGAAGAAGGTGAAAGAGAGAATGTTTGGGGTGCATGGGGTCCTTGACTATGCTAGCTGCTTTTCTGAGGCAGCGGGAAGTGTTGAGTCAGTGGATGGGAGGCTAATTTGCATGATGGACTGGGCTACATTCACAACCCTTTGTAGTTTCTTGTGGTCTTGAACAGAGCAACAGCCGTACCAAGCTGTGATACAACCAGAAAGAATGCTTTCTGTGGTGCATCTGTCAAGATTGGTGAGAGTGTTAGCTGACATGCCAAATTTCCTTAGCCTTCTGAGAAAGTAGAGGCTTTGTGGGCTTTCTTAACTATAGCATTGGTGTGGAGGGACCAGGACAGGTTGCTGGTGATCTGGACACCTAAAAACTTGAAGCTCTCGACCCTTTTCACTTCATCTCAGTTAATGTAGACAGGCGCATATCCTTCACTAAACTTGAAGCTCTCCACCTTTCCCACTTTACCCCTGTGGATGTAGACAGGGGCATGTCCTCCACTATACTTCCTTAAGTCAATGACTATCTCCTTCATTTTGCTGACATTGAAGGAGAGATTATTGTCGTCACACCATTTCATCAGATTCTCTATCTCTTTTCCTGTACTCCATCTCATCATTGTTTGAGATCCAACCTATTCCAGTGGTGTCATCAGCAAATTTGAAAATCGAGTTGGAGGGGAATTTGGCCACACAGTTATAGGTGCATGAGGAGTATAAAAAGGGGCTGAGGACACAGCTTTTGGGGCACCGGTGTTAAGGATGATTGTGGAGGAGGTGACGTTGTCTATCCTTACTGATTGTAGACTGTGGGTTAGGAAGTCGGGAGCTGAGCCCCAGCCCATGGAGATTGAAGCTGTGTTTTGTCGGAATAATGGTGTTGAAGGCTGAACTGTAGTCAATAAATAGGAGTCTGACATTGGTGTCTTTGTTATTCAGATGTTCCAGGGTTGAGTGTGGGGCCAGGGAGATGGCATCTGCTGTGGACCTGTTGCAGTGATAGGTGAACAGTAGTGGTGGATTCAGCAATCTGGGAGGCCGGAATTGATTCGTGCCGTGACTAACCTTTTGAAGCACTTCATAATGATGGATGCCAGAGCTACCAGCCGATAGTCATTAAGGCATGTTGCCTGGCTTTTCTTTGGAACAAGAGTGATGGTTGTCTTCTTGAAGTAGATAGAGATCTCAGATTGGTGTAAAGAGAGGTTAAGGGTGTCTGTGAATACCCCTGCCTGCTGGTTCGCACAGGACCTGAATGCTCGCCTGGGGACCCCATCCGGACCAGTCACTTTCTGTGGTTGACTTTCGAGAAGGCTGTTCTGACGTCTGTGATGGTGACTTTGGATACTGGTTCAGTCCTGGCTTCTGGGTTGGAAAGCATGCTCTCGTTGACCTCTTGATCAAAAAGAGCATAGAATATGTTGAGCTCATCGGGGAGGAGTGCATTGATGCCATCAATGCTACATGCCTCCATTTTGTAGCCTGTTTTGTTTTGCAGACCTTGTCATTGTTGAAGGGAGTCTGTGTGGTTAGCCTGGGATTCTAGCTTGGTCCGTTACTGGTGAGCCTTGTAACACTTTAACTAAGCAGTTATCTATCAGCAGGATAGATAGGTCATCCTGCCTGCCTTTCCTGATTGGTCGGGTTGTTGATGCCATGGCTCAGGGAAACAGCCTTGGCAAAGTGCACCAGTTAGTGAAATAGTTTCCAGGCTTAAAATTGTCCGACTGTTACATTGGGGATTTAAGTGCAGAAAATTCAGCCCCAAGTTTCTGACAAATTAGAACCATCCAGACCAGGGGAGACTCAGGATACATGTATTCAGATATGTTTAGCCATTACAACAATGTCACAACTTCATTGGAATACTATGTACCATTCTGGTTGCCGCAGTACAGAATGGATATTTCAGTTGTTAAAATAAGAGAGTACAGAAGAGGTTTATCAGGATGTTGCATGGTCTGGAGGGCATTAGCTCTAAGGATGGAGATTGCATAAACTCAGTTTGTTCATCAGAGGTTGAGGGACGACCTGATAGAGTTTACAAGATTATGAGTGCCATTGAGAGAGTGGATAGTCTGATGCTGTTTCCTAGGGTAGAAAAGTCAAGTACGAGGGGACATAGGTTAGAGGTGCAAGGGGAATAGTTTAGAGGAAATGTGTGACACAAGTTATTACACAGAGGGTGATGAATATCTGGAACACACTGCCCAGGGAAGTGGTGGGAGCAGGTATGATAATGGCATTTAAGGGCAACTAGACAAATATATGAATAGGATGGTACTGGAAGGATATGGACTCCGTAAGTGCATTCGGTCTTAGTTTAGGCAGGCATCATGATCGGTGCAGGTTTGGAGGGCCGAAGGGCCTGTTCCTGTGCTACACTTTTCTTTGCTCTTTGTTCTGTATACAGAAAGGATATACCAGAATGATACCGTGCTTGGATCATGAGGAGAAATTGCACAAACTGAACAAACTGGTTTAATCGCCGTTTTTCAAATTCTGAAGGCAATAATAATTTAGACAGTGACAAGTTCTTTCACCTTGGTGTGTACTGTAGAAGATAAGATATGGTCTATATTTGAAAAGAAGGACAATTGAAAATTAATCAGTCGAAACTTCAGTTCAACAGTTGGTCAATCCATGGAACAGGCTCACTAGGATGATGGTAGAAAGTGTTTTATTTGTTCATTCAAATGTCTTTCACAAAATAGTACTTTAGGATAAGGTACAAGAGTAACTTGAGACATAATAAGTTGGGGGAAATAAATGACTTTGTATCTAGGGTTTCCAGAGCTCTCCATTACTGGAACTTTCCTTGCTGTTGAATAGAGAATTCCAGGATATTCGTCCACTGACAGTAAAGGAATGGTGATCCACATTCCAATCAGGATGGTATGAGACTTGGCCAGAAACACAGAGGCCATAATGTTTCCATGTCAGTGCTATTCACGCCCTTCCCAGTCAGATTTTCAGCTCCCACACCAGACATTGCTGTGGTCTCTTGAACCAAATTGCTAAGGTGCTGCGAGGAGTAGAACAAGTGTGTCAACCCATCTGGTCAACTAATTCCCTACAAAATAATTTAATTGCCCTTTTATTCAAAGTACAATTGTCTGATACTTGTGTCTTTTAACAGAGAGGACGAACAAAGCAAGATTATATCAGAGAAGTGGGCAGAAGATGATTTCGAATGGCACAATCCTGAGGCAATCACTGTGGCTAACTCAGAGGCCACAAGCTTTGACAGTAATGTTGATATTTATCACATCTTTTAATTTTATTGGGATTTTACACAAATATGCTGACAATAGAATGCTCAAGAACACACTGGTATGGAAAAGCTGGCAATGTTGAGGGAACGGTTTCATAACAAAACTCACCAAGATAAACAGCAGCTTGGAGATTATTATTATAGTGAATGGGTCAGTGATGCAAAATCAGATTATGAACTAATCACTCTAACAGAGGTCAGATTTCTATAAAGGATTAAGTATTGTGGATTTTTATCAGAATAATGGCAAGATCATCAGTTTGCACCATTATGAAAAAGAAATGTGGACAGCGAGTCCAACACCTGCACATGTGCAATTGCAAATTAGGACGTTGCTATCTGAGTTGCCCAACTCTTGCACAAATTTTGTTCTAGCTATATTGCATGGAGCAATTGGTTATTCAGGCACACACAGACAGCTTATATGCTAGACCCTCACTGAAAACAGAAAAAAAAATGTAGGTCTTGTCCATTCGACTGCAAGCACATTTTTAATGGCATGCTGAGTCTTAATTCCACCCTCTCTGACACTGAAAATTAACTTGAACAAGTATGGACTCTCATTTCTTCAGATTTTAATTATTGTTGGATATTTGAAAACAATAAAAGCTAAAATAAACTTTTTCTTTATATTTTCTTCCTGCCACTTTTATCAATCTCTCTTAATCCCACTTTTCTTTCCCT
The DNA here is from genome assembly GCF_965287045.1 of Carcharhinus amblyrhynchos. NCBI lineage: Eukaryota > Metazoa > Chordata > Chondrichthyes > Carcharhiniformes > Carcharhinidae > Carcharhinus > Carcharhinus amblyrhynchos. The sequence goes on along the minus strand of NW_027649784.1, from coordinate 2,415,685 downwards.
CCCTTTATTTCACTTTCTGTTTGCAACTTTCCATTGAATAAAATATTTCTAACTTAAATTAAGCTTTGTGAACAAAACATTCCCAGGAAAGGGAAAGTAGATTTGGGTGCAGGGGCTGTGTTAAATTTCGTTGAAGTTGAGGTTCAGTCAGGATATTCCTCTTCCTGACGTCAGCTGAACGGGATTGTAGGCAAGCAGGTGCCCCTTTGTTGGCAAAATCAATTAATTCGGAAAAATTTAATTAGAAAACCAGATTAGATGCATTTTAAGCCTCAATGCTGGATTTAACAGCCTATTTTCCAACCTGCCAGAATAGAAACAAGAATAAAACCAAAGCAGCAAACACAATCAAAGCAAAAAAGAGCAAGAGGTATGATCTGGATTGGTTTCTCATTTCTTTCTTTAGTTCTCCAATTTGAAATTGAATAGCTGCTATTCAGACATTCACACCTCATCTGGAAAATCATTGGACGGGACTTCACAGCCTCGCTTGTCCCGAAACCGTAAATCCCACCCCAGGTCCATGGTCTGCCCCTCACCTGCTCTGATTTCCATGGCAGACGGGACGGTAAAGTTCCCACCATTTTGTTTCTTTATTATACCCAATACCATTTCCTTTTGCTTTTGTTCCAATAAACCTTTTAGCATCAACTCTCCTGCCCTGCAACATATCAGACATCTTCCTTTTTGTTCTTCCACCCCTTCACCAATGCTTTCTCAGAACCTATCACATTCCTGTCTTACTTCATTTCTGATGAAGGATCATCAATCTGAAATTCTGAGTCGCATTTTTGCATTTTCACAACTCGACAGATCCACCTCAGTATAAAGTACCACAAGGGCAATGTTTTTGATATGGGGAATGGTGGGATGGAGTCAGGTTTATCACAGCAGGATGTAAATCAGAGGTGGCTACAGGCGCAACCTAGTACTCAGCAGGTTGGTTAAAATGCCAACTTGGGTAATCTGGGACTTGGTTCCACTTATTTGATTAAATTTCAGGCCTTCTTGCCCTCACCCTTCACATCCCATCACCGTAATCATAGACCATATGCACCCTCCATGCCAACTCATGTAAACAAACATCAACTCAATATCAATTTATTCCTCTCACCACCTCCAAAGGGGCCTCAGATCCTCCATGACTTCTTGAGGCCTTTTCACATTCACTCATCCAATAAACATGATGCACAGAATTAATGAACACTCTATTAACACGTGATGTGTAAACTGCTTGAAAAACACACATTTAAAAACTGATGTTGCGACAAACTGGACAAACTTGAATGCAGATTACAGGGTCAATGGCAGGGTTCTGAGGAATGTGGAGGAACAGAAAGATCTTGGGGTTTCTATCCACAGATCTCTGAAGGCTACCACTCAAGTGGATAAAGCCATGAAGAAGCGTGTAAGCGTTTATTAACAGGGGGTTTTGAGTTTAAGAGCTGTGGGGTTACACTGCAACAATACCGGACATTGGTGAGACCACATTTTGAATATTGTGTTCAGTTATGGTCACCTCACTATAAGAAGGATGTGGAAGCATTGGAGAGAGTGCAGAGGAGATTTACCAGGATGCTGCCTGGTTTGGAGGGTAGGTCTTACGAGGAAAGGTTGAGGGAGCTGGGGCTTTTCTCTTTAGAGCAGAGGAGAATGAGAGACGACTTCATAGAGGTTTAAAAGATGATGAGGGGGATTGATAGAGTGGACGTGCAGAGACCATGTCCTCGGGTGGACAAAGCTGTTACTATAAGTTTCGTGGTGGGAGATATAGGAGGGATGTCCGAGATAGATTCTTCACTCAGAGGGTGGTTGCAGTGTGGAATAGACTGCCTGCTGTGATAGTGGAGTTGGACACTTTAGGAACTTTCAAGTGGTTATTGGATAGGCACATGGAGCACATCAGAATTTAAGGGAATGGGATAGCTTGATCTTGGGATGGACACAGCTCGCACAACATTGAGGGCCGAAGGGCCTGTACTCTAATGTTCTCTGTTCTATGTTCTAACCCTATAAATGTGTCAGTCAAAGGCCATGAAAGTATTAATAACAAAAGCTAGACACACGTGACACCTTTTCACCTTGTTTATAAAAACACTGAGGCATTGACAAAAGAGATCACAGAAAATGCATGTTACAAACTCGTACAGCTCTCAGTTAAACAAAGTCAGTCACTTCTCTCCAGTTTAATAAACAAAGTTAATCCTTGTCTAAGTCTGGACTCGAGGCCAATCAGTGAACTAGAAGCTGGTCTGACGCTACAAAATTTGTAGGGTTGATGAGATGCCAATCCCACAATGAAGACAAGTCAGGAGTGAAGGATGCAAGCTCACTACCTGCAACCTTAGCTTCTGCCAGTGAAAATTGAGGGGGGGGGGCACCATAAATGGTGCGGGAGTCCAGGAGTCTAGGTATGCTCATCATTTTTAAATGGTTCCATATTCCTCCAACTCTGAAAGGACAGAGTACTGTGCCTGTTTACTCATTCTCTTACCACCTGCCATTCCTTTCTTTGCAGCGTGGAGGACTATGCGCAATTGGTAAAATAACCTGCATTTGCCAGCTGCATTTCACTCCAGAACCTTTTGTAAAACCACTGCCCAGTGTGTGTTCCCTTCGGAATTTAATTTAATGCCAGAATCATTTCCAATTCCTTCAATTTTGTATGAAGCAAAAGGTGACTGATTCTGTTTCCATAGGTTTCAGTAGCCAGGCTGGTTACATCAGTGCACCAGTTTTGTTCACCATGTGATGGCATTAGCTAAATACAAATGGTATTCCAAAAGCTGAAAAGCTAAAGAATTATTCAGTTGCTAACCAAATAGTAGCTTTGACAAAGGCCTTGCAGCTGATCCTCTACTGTACAATGCCAGAAATGAAACACAGCAGCATATCTGTAGAAGATCCCAAATCCACTATTTTAACAAGAAGGTAAATGGATCTCATTGCCAACCTTACATCGCACAGTTATGAAGTAATGTTCTTGAAATATTATTACCCTGTTTGTGATAACATACCAACCATAACATACCAGTCAACAGTTCAGGTGGTATCAAAGATCCTAATATTCAAAGAGTTGTCTATTCTCCCTCATGTCCTGGCCAGTGTTTCTTCCTGCATCCATGATGTGGAGTTACTGGCGATGGACTGGGGTAGGCACAGAAAGTAGTCTCACAACACCAAGTTAAAGTCCAACAGGTTTATTTGGTAGCACGAGCATTTGGAGTGCTGCTCTTCATCAGGTGATCACTTGATGAAGGAGCAGTACACTGAAAGCTTGTACTACCAAATAAACCTGTTAGACTTTGACCAACATTTTTCAGATTATTTGGTCATTTATCATATAATATGTGTGGGATCTAACATGTGCACATTGATTTGTGTTTCCTACTTGGCAACTTTGCAAGTACTTAATTTGCTGTGAATCACTTTGAGACACTCTGGATGTGAATTGTGTCATATTTTATTCTTTCCTGATTTAATGGCCCATTTATATGTTTACAATGCAGATATAACAAATGATGGAGAAGTGTGTGACAACGTCATCATTAATATGAGACCGGCACTAGACTCTGTCTCCTTGACTGACGAGGTTTGTGGCTAAATCATTATTTGGTTAGGATAAAATAATGAGCTAGTTAAAATACCATGGCACACCGCTGCAAGTGATCTCAAATTGACCGCTGCTTGTAACTTTGCGAACAGGACAGGTTATAAAGGTCAGAAAAATCAGCACAAAATATTGGCGTTCTTTTCTTTCAAAAAGACAGGAACAAAAGTTTGCCTGCATGATAATGCAACCCATAAATGTTCTACAGGCTATCAGACATCGCATGGCATGTCCTTAGCTATGCCAGAGGATGCAGTGATGCAAGATGATGTAAAAAACATAGTCAGTTCCTAATGTCACTGGGATTGCATGGAGTGTTCCCATTACATGAGCATTCACAATAAAACCATATGACATAAGCGCAGAATTAGGCCACTTGACCCATCGAGTCAGCTCTGCCATTCAATCATGACTGATATTTTTCTCATCCCCATCCTCCTGCCTTTTCCCCATACCCCGATCCCCTCATTAACCAAGAACCTATCTCTATCTGTCACAAAGACACTCAATGACCTGACCGCCACAGCCTTCTGCGGCAAAGAGTTTCACAGGTTCACCACTCTCTGGCTGAAGAAATTCCTCCTCATCTCTGTTTTAGAGAATCGTCCCTTTAGCCTAAGATTGTGCCCTCTGGTTCAATTTCTTCTACCAGTAGAAACATCCTCTCCATGTCCACTCCATCCAGGCTTCGCCATATCCTGCAAGTTTCAATAAGATCCCTCCTCATCCTTCTAAATTCCAACGAGTACAGACCCAGAGTCCTCAACTGTTCCTCATACGACAAGCCCTTTATTCCAGGGATCATTCTTGTGAACCTCCTCTGGACCTTTTCCAAGGCCAGCACATCCTTCTTTGGTATGGGGTCCAAAACTGCTTATAATGCTCCAAATGGGGTCTGACCAGAGCCTTATACACCTTCAGAAGCACATCCCTGCTCTCGGGAGGCAGGCACAGACCCCCACCCCATCCCCCCTGGAGGCAGCTCACCCCCTAATCAGACACCTCCCCCCCGCCCCCAGAGGCAGGCCCCTCCCTCCCCCCCGGGAGGCAGGCCCCACCACCCTGCCTCGGCAGCGCACACCCCCAACCTACCTCGATTGCTGCTCTCCCCCCACCATCCTTCTGACCTGCACTCATTGATGTGGAGATGCCGGCGTTGGACTGGGGTAAGCACAGTAAGAAGTCTCACAACACCAGGCTGAAGTCCAATAGGACATCTCCACATCAACGAGTGCAGGTCAGAAGAATGGTGGAGGGACTGCAGCAATCAAGGTAGGTTGAGGAGTGTGCTCTGCCGGGGTCGGGGAGGGGCTGCCTCCCGAGGATTCTGACGGGGGTGTGATGGGGGGTGCTGCCTGGCAGCTGCTTCCTGGGGGGGGTGGATCGCAGGGGGTGCGCTCTGCCGAGGGCGTCCTGCCTCAAGGGGGGAGTCTGATCATTGCCGGGGGGGCGGGTCTGCCAGGGTGGTTGGTGGGGGGTCTGCAAAGGGTGTTCAAGGAGGATGGGCTTCGGAGGTTCCCCTGCAGAATAGGAATCTGCTTCGGATTTTTATTCTGCAGGTTGGTAACAGCATGGATCCGGAACGGATCCGAAGATGGTAAAGTGGGGTTTGGTAGTAGAGTTGGGCGTTTAATGCATCTAAATCGTCGGGCCGCCTGACTGGGGCGCGGACTGGATCCGCACCCAAATCGGGTGTCGGTAAAGGTGTGATCTGCTCGGTTTCGAGTGCAGATTGCATCACAGGCCTGATGCCCAAATTTACTGCGATTACGCGCCCGTTTTCGGGCATGAATTTTTGGTAAAATCGGGCCCTATATTCTATCTGCTATTTCTTTGCTCACTCTCCTTGCCTGTCCAAGTCCTTCTGCAGCAACCCCCCTTCCTCAATACTACCTGTCCCTCTACATATCTTTGTACCATCTGCAAACTTAACAACAGTGCCTTCAATTCCTTCTTCCAAATTGTTAATGTATATTGTGAAAAATTGTGGTTCCAGCACCAACCCCTGAGACACACCACTAGTCACCAGCTGCCATCCTGAAAAAGATCCCTTTATTCCCCCTCTTTGCTTTCAGCCATTCTATCCATGCCAGAATCTTACCCTTAACACCATGGGCTCTCAACTTATTCAACAGTCTCCTATACAGCACCTTTTCAAAGGCCCTCTGGAAGTCTAAATAAATCACGTCCACTGGTTCTCTTTTATCTAACTTCCTTGTTACCCTCTCAAAGAACTCTAACAGATTTGTCAGACATGACCTCCCCTTGACGAAGCCATACTGACTCAGTCCTATTTTATCATGCACTTCCAAGTAATCTGCGATCTCATCTTTAATAATGGACTCTAAAATTTTGCCAATGACCAAAGTCATGCGAACTGGTCTATAATTTTCCATCTGTTGCCTCTCTCCCTTCCTAAACAGTGGTGTTACATTAGCTACTTTCCAGCCCTCTGAAACCCTCCTGCCTCCAATGATTCTTGAAAGATCATCACCATTGCCTCCACAATTTCCTCAGCTATTTCTTTTCGAACCATGGGGACTTAGTCCATCTGGTCCAATTGATTTATCCACCTTCAGACCTTTCAGTTTTCCCAAAACCTTTTTGGTGATGGCCACAACACTCACTTGTACCTCCTGATTCTCCTGGAGATGTGGCATCCCACTGTGTCTTCCACAGTGAAGACTGATGCAAAGTAACTATTCAGTTCCTCTGCCATTTCTTTGTTTGCTATTATTACTTCTCCAACCTCATTTTCCAGTGGTCCAATGTCTATTTTTGCCTCTTTCTCTTGTCTTTTATATACTGAAAAAAATTCAATATGCGCAATGAGCTCAGTTTCCTTATTCTGTATACTGCACGCATTTAGGTACAACACCCTCAGTCCTGCATTGACCACTTCCCTTCTCATACTTGCCACCCTTTTTTCTCTGCCTGAGGTTAGATTCCTGCCACCTTCTATACTCTCTGTTCTATTACGTGGTCTATTACTAGCCTCTCCAGAGCCATCGGTTCCTTTAAATAGTTGAAAGTCCTCATCATTAACCTGCATAATTACTCTCTCCTTTAACTCTGATTTTCTAATTCTCCATGCACCTGAACCTTCCGCCCCGACTATTTACTTTAAAACCCTATATGCAACCCTAGTTATACAATTAGTCAAGACTCTGGTCCCAGCATGATTCAGATGAAGACCGTCCCATCGGAACAGGTCCTCTCTTCCCCAGTACTGATGCCAATTCAAACTCATTCCCCCCACACCAATCTTTGAGCAACACATTTACGTCCTTAATCTTATTGACCCTGTGCCAGTTAGTTTGTGGCTCAGGTAGTAATCCAGAGTTTACTACCTTTCTGGTTCTGCTTTTTTAATTTAACTCCTAGCTGTTCATACTCCCTTAGCAGAGCCTCTGTTTCTGTTCTACCTACGTCATTGGTACTTAGGTAGACACGACAACTGGATCTTTACCTTCCCACTCCAAGTTCCTTTGCAGTCCAGATGAGATATCCCAAACCTGAGCACTATGCAGGTAACACAACCTTTGGTTTTCTCGATCCTGGTCACAGAGAACAGTGTCAATGCCCATAACTACACTATCCCTAATTACGACTGCATTTCTTTTTTTCTCCCCCTACTTGACAGGCTCCCTGTACCACAGTACTATGATCAGTTTGCTCATCGTGCCCACAGTAGTTGCTCACGTCTACACAGGGAGCAAGAATCTCAAATCTGTTGGACAAGTTCAGGGATTGAGGGTCCTACCTGCAATGTTAAATTTTAACATAAAAATGTGACCAAAAAATTGTGACAATAGGAAATGAAACTGTAAACAGGAGACCACAATCAGATTCTGGTCAGCTGTGATTTTGTTGAGTGGTGCAGCAGGCTTAAAGAGCTGAATGGATTACTCCTGCCACCAAGTCCTATGTCTGTGCAAGCAATGCAGCACTTACTGGATGAACAGAGTAGTTACAGTGTGACATGTTCAGTTCCCGTTATGAATGTGGATATAGGAATTTCATAGAATTCCTACAGTGCAAAAAAAGAGGCCATTCGGCCCATTGAGTCTGCACAGACTCTCCGACAGTGCATCCCGCCCAGGCCTTATATCCGTAACCGGACGTATTTACCCCGTTAATCCCCCTAACCTACACATCTCGGGGCACTAATGGGGAATTTAACACGGCCAATCCACCTAAACTGCACATCTTCCGACTGTGGGAAGAAACCAGAGTACACAGAGAAAAGCTACACAGACGCAGAGAGAACATGCAAACTCCACACAGACAGTCAACCCAAGTCAGGAATCGAACCCAAGTCCCTGGTGCTGTGAGGCAGCAGTGCCCTTGTAGATAATAGGAAATGCATGTAACTACAAATTTTATTTACCCAGAGAAAAATTTTCTTTTTCTTTTGTAGGTGAAAACCCAGAGGCCACAGATTAATATATATGACTCCACTTTTCAATTATAATATGTTCATACTGCCTGCTTTTGTTTGCGTTGACAGATACATTTTTATTTTCATCTTGAAAGGTTTGTTTTGATATAACACCTTGAGAAATCTCTCCCATCAAAGTGATTGTATATTTATTTGAGAATCTTGGACAGTTTCAAGCATCCCTGTTGTGGCGCTGCAAATGCTAAGGGCCAAGCTGCCCAAATCCAAAGTGAAACTTGAATCAGCTGTCAGAACAGTTTTGAAATTTGTATACTATGAGCATGTTTTGCGAAATCAGAAGCAACTTCTCAGAACAATTTTATATTTAAGTGAAACATTTAATAAAATAAATTTTTAAGATTATGCAAGAACACCTTGGCATAGTTAAGTGTTTTTTCAAAGTTTCTAAAGAATTTCTGGCTTTAATAACTTTGCTGTGTTAAATCTTCCACAGCTTCAACACAGCAAAGACTAATGCTCATGTGGTACTGGAACTGAATCCTTTGGATAAATGCTGGAGTTTTCTTGATACACTCAGAACAATTTGAAGTCAGGACAGCTTCCCAGAACACCAGGGAGAGACTCTGGTTAAGCCACCAACAGCAGATTCTTTACAACAGAAAGGCAATAAATCTTGCTTTCAACTAAACAACAGAATTTCCAAAACCAGGGAGACAGAGAGAGAGAGAGAGAGAGAAACACACTTCTTTCAAACTTGATGTCCCTTCTAAAAACTAAAAGCTGCAGCTCAAAATTAAAAATGAAGGAGCTCTTGTCTGCCAATTATTCTTCCTCCTAACAATGCAGAATCACAAAAGATCCCAAAGCCAAAATAAACAAACCCCATTTCAGTCGCAATAAGAGGACTGCTAGAGACAATGCTCTGCCACAACTAAAGATACTGAAGCTGTGACAGAGCATGCTTTTTTTAAAAATTCTTACACTAACATCACAAACAATATCACACCTTTCTTATTGATGCTTGACCAGTGCACATTTTGTGTCTCAAATCCCATTCAACCAACCACACCCAATAATTGTTTACCAATATATGCAATATGAAGCAATATTCCGAAAGGAAGAGATATTAAAATTCCCTCTGCGACTTAATTTCCTAACTCACAGACCACAATCAATAAAGATAGGCAACAACACCTCCTCCACGATCATCCTCAACATTGGTGCCCCACAAGCTGTGTTCTCAGCCCCTGCTATACTCCTCACACACCGTTGACTGTGCAGCAAATTCCCCTCCAACTCAATTTTCAAGTTTGCTGATGACACCACCGCAGTGGGTCGGGTCTCAAACAATGACAAGACAGAGCACAGGAATGAGATACAGAATCTGGTGAACTGGTGTGGCAACAATAATCTCTCCCTCAATGTCAACAAATCGAAGGAGATTGTCATCGAAGTGCAAAGGAGAACATTCCCCTACTTCCATCAATGGGGACAAAGTAGAAAGGGTCAAGAGCTTCAAGCTTTTAGGTGTCCAGATTACCAACAATCTGATCTGGCTCCCCCCCGGCCATGCCAACACTATAGTTAAGAAAGCCCACCAACGCCTCCACTTTCTCAGAAGAAATTTGGCATGTCAGCTACGACTATCACCTACTTTTATAGATGCATCATTCTTTCTGGCTGTATCACAGCTTGGAATGGCTCCTGCTCTGCCTAAGACTGCAAGGAGCTACAAAAAGTCGCGAACATAGCCCAATCCATCACGCAAACCAGGCTTCCACCCATTCACTCTGTCTACACTTGCTGCTGCCTTGGCCAAGCAGCCAGCATAATTAACGATCCCACACACCCTGGACATTCTCTCTTCCACCTTCTTCCTTCAGTACCAACCAACTCAAGAACAGCTTCTTCCCTGCCGCTGTCAAACTTTTGAATGGGCTTACCTTGCATTAAGTTGATCTTTTCTACACCCCAGCTATGACTATAACACTACATTCTGCACTCTCTCTTTCCCTTCTCTATGAAGGGTTTGTTTTGCCCGTATAGCGCACAGAAACAGTACTTTTTACTCTATGTTCACACGTGAGAATAATAAATTAAATCAAATCCAATCAAACTCCTTTTTCCTGACAACTCTATGGGGGAGAATCATGAAATCCTTCTGCAGAGCCATCAGATAGTCTCAAGGATGTTCTTCTGAGCGGATAGCTTCAGTTATAGACATCTGTGGCTCTGTCTCAGAGATGTACAAAGGGTTAAGTGTCATCTTTTCAGCGGATAATGCTTGTCCCTAGAATCCATCCAAAAACTTTAAGGATTGGATGAATGACTATGGCAAGCTGAACTTCCAGAGGATGGAGGAGCCATGGCTGCTGCCAAGAAAGCAAACAACCACATGCAGAAAGCAGACCACTTGAAAGAGAGTAGAAACTCTTACTGTTGATGAATCTCATTAGGCAGGCAGGGTTTTGATGGTCACATGGATGAGATCAATAAGCCCTGTACTGGGGAGAATCTATCAATGGTGACAAAACACACTGCCATCTCTGCCCATGGGCTCCTGTCTGTCTGATCCTGACATCCAGCTTGCTCAGAAAGGATGCCCATGACTTGCAATATGTGGCGATGTGCAGTTATTTGCAAGAGACCACCAATGTACCCACCTTATCTATGGAAGGATCAATAGGCAAAAAATTTCAAGGACACGGTGACTTTTACAGATACTGCCTGGACTTGGTGAGCAGAGCTGTGAGATACGAGTTCCTCCTCCACAATGAGGGCACAGAGCTCAGTGATCATCGTCCTGGATAGTCGAAGGCTCTGTAGCACCAGTTCTCTGACACGTCCAAGTAGCTTTGATTTTGGGGCAAATCCTCCATTGTGTTACTTCCCTTGTCCTCCTGCCACTTGTGCCTCTCCTCCGCCTTCCCCATGCCTGGGCTCTGCCTCTGAGGATACTGATCCTTATAATAACTAGATCCAAGATCTGAGGATCACACTTCCATTACAGCTGCTGTCTTTCTTGCATTCAACTAGCCTTCTAATAATGTCTGACAGCTTAACCACATTCTCTGAAAACACCTGAACTCCCAGTGCATACAGACCACTCTTCCTGCCACCTGTGTACACCCAAAGATATGGCTGAGTAACCTTCTCAGTTAGCAGTAACCATGATTGTGTTGAGGTGGGCCCAGGGCAAAGGCACCTAATTAGATACATAGATACTCCATTTCATACTAGCAACATATAATGCTAACCAAATGGAGTATAACATTTGTGCTAACTGACAAACTGACCTAACCACATTCCAGGGGCTATTCAGTAACACAGACACAGAAAACAGCTCACTCAACAGGACTTCCCACTTTTACTGCCCACAGGCAGCTGCCTCTGAGTAATTGTTAACACAGTAAAAAGTCTGACAACACCAGGTTTTAGTCCAACCTATTTATTTGATAATATACTCGCAAGCTTTCGGGTTAGCCCCTTCATCAGGTGAACCAAATGGGCTAACCCGAAAGCTTGCGAGTATATTATCAAATAAATAGGTTGGACTAAAACCTGGTGTTGTCAGACTTTTTACTGTGTTTACGCCAGTCCAACGCCGGCATACCCACATCATAATTGTTAACAGGCAGAGATGGGGTTGGGGGGGGGGAGGGGGGAGCGGGGCATGGTAGCACAGTGGTTAGCACTGCTTCTTCACAGCGCCAGGGAGCCGGGTTCAATTCCCAGCATGGGTCACTGCCTGTGTAGACTTTGCACATTCTCCCCATGTCTCTGTGGGTTTCCTCCGGGTGCTCCAGTTTCCTCCCAGTCCAAAAGGCTGGTTAGGTGCATTGACCCAAACAGGTGTCGGACCGTGGCGGCTAGGGGACTTCCACACTAACTTCATTGCCTTGTTAATGTAAGCCTTACTTGTGCCTAATAAATAAACTTTACTTTAAGTTGAGACAAAGATGACTGTTGATAAGAAGGACAGTTGATAAGGGGGGTTTGGGAAACATGAGAGAAGCTACCTATCTGTTCATCAGCTGATCATGCAGCCCCATGATACCCAGTTATTAACTCTATATGTAATGCATGTAATCTGTAACCCTTATGGCTGGATTGTCTGTCCAGCCAGGATGGGCTGAATAACTGTCTAAGAATTGATGATTTGCTTTGTTCGGTGGAGTTGCACATAATCTGACCCTGTGGTTTCTCTCTTAATAAACTGTCTGTCGATTAAATCAAGCTTGAGTGTGGAATGATTCTTTTGAGCTCATTTTCCCTGCCAATTAGTTCAAATCACATCACATCAACTGGGGAATGTAAAGTCAGTTAAGTAAATAAACCTTGGATAAAATATTAATGTCACAGACGCCCTTTATAGAAAAGAATCTACTGTCCTTACCTGATCTGACCTGTGTGTGACTCCAGATTCACTGTGTGGTTTACTATTACCTACCTTTTGAAATGGCATAACAAACTACTCAGCTGTCAAGCTCGTGGCTCACCACCTTCATTTCACAGACAATTAGAGATGGGTACTAAATGCTGGCCTTGCTAGTCACATCATTCAAGTGAATTAAAAAATATTTATTTGCTGCTGAAACTATATTCTGTGTCTTGTTACCTCCATCCTACTTTATACAAATAATCTCCAGGCTGGCTTCTGATCTTCTATCCTTGCTCTCTGCATAAATCACATCTACATGCAAGGATCAACAGTTCAAAAAAAGAAAGCTGAGAATTACACACTTTAACACTAAATTGAGACTTAGTCCAGAGATAAAAATGTCTGAATGCAAAAATTCACTCGCAGTGGACGAGGTAAAACGTATGCATTCAAACATAGGCAGAGAAGGGGATTTATAAGTGGGACTGATGGTGGACAAGTCCCCAGGACCGGATGGAATGCATCCCAGGGTTCTGAAGGAAATGGCAGAGGTGATAGTGGATGCCTTAGTGATTATTTACCAAACTTCGCCGGATTCCGGGGAAGTGCCGGAAGATTGGAAAACGGCTAATGTTACGCCGCTGTTTAAAAAAGGTAGCAGGCAAATGGCAGGGAATTATAGGCCGGTTAGTTTAACGTCTGTTGTTGGAAAAATGCTTGAATCCGTCATCAAAGAAGAAATAGCGAGGCACCTAGAGAAGACGCAGCACGGATTCGTTAAGGGGAAGTCGTGTTTGATGAATTTATTGGAATTCTATGAGGATGTGACTAGTGCGGTAGACAGAGGGGAACCGGTGGATGTGGTGTTTCTCGATTTTCAAAAGGCATTTGATAAGGTCCCGCACAAAAGTTTGCTTCAGAAGGTTAGGGGAAATGGAGTTGGGGGTAAGGTGTTAGCGTGGATAGAGGATTGGTTGTCAAATAGGAGGCAGAAAGTTGGTATCTATGGGTGCTATTCTAATTGGCAGTTGGTAACTAGTGGAGTGCCGCAGGGATCGGTGCTGGGGCCTCAGCTATTTACCATTTCTATAGATGATCTGGAGGAGGGGGCTGAGTGTAGAGTGACGAAATTTGCTGATGACACAAAGATGAGTGGAAAAGCAAATTGTGCGGAGGGTGTGGAAAGTCTGCAGAGGGATCTAGATAGGCTGAGCGAGTGGGTGAGGACCTGGCAGATGGAGTACAATGTTAGCAAGTGTGAGGTTATCCACTTTGGCAGAAATAATAGTCGGAGGGATTACTATTTAAAGGGTGAAAAACTGCAGTATGCTATGGTGCAGAGGGACCTGGGGGTCCTTGTGCATGAGTCGCAAAAACCCAGTCTGCAGGTGCAGCAGGTGATCAAGAAGACGAATGGGATGTTGGCCTTTATAGCGAGGGGGTTAGAATATAAAATCGTTGCAGTCTTGCTGCAACTGTACAGGGCATTAGTGAGGCCGCAGCTGGAGTACTGTGTGCAGTTTTGGTCGCCGCACTTGCGCAAGGATATTTTGGCCTTGGAGGGAGTGCAGAGGAGGTTCACTAGGCTGATACCGGAGATGAGGGGGTTAGACTATGAAGAGAGACTAAATAGACTGGGTCTGTACTCGTTGGAGTTTAGAAGGATGAGGGGGGATCTTGTAGAGACGTATAAGATAATGAAAGGGATGGATAGGGTAGAGGTAGAGAGATTCTTCCCGCTCAGAAAGGACAGCAGGACTAGAGGGCACAGCCTCAAGATAAGGGGGGGGGTAGTTTAGAATGGAGTTGAGGAGGAACTTCTTCACTCAAAGGGTGGTGAATCTCTGGAATTCTCTGCCCGTTGAAGTGGTGGAGGCTACCTCGCGAAATATATTTAAGACACGGGTCGATAGGTTTTTGGTATACAAGGGAATTAAGGGTTATGGGGAGAAAGCGGGAAAGTGGAACTGTGCCACTTCAGATCAGCCATGACCTTATTGAATGGCGGGGCAGGCTGAAAGGGCTAGATGGCCTACTCCTGCTCCTATTTCTTATGTTCTTATGTTCTCATGTTGATGCCCCATTTTTGCTGTGAAATAGGTGCACATACAGAAATCAAGTGGAACAAGACTTTTCGAGTTATTTCTATGCATATATTAGGTATTACAAGTCAGAAATACATTCACCAGCACATTTTTAAATGTGCCTGTTTGCCATGGGCTCCCTTGGAGATTCCACAGAGCCCAGACCCCAGATTGGAAACCCCTGATTTCGTGCCATTCCTCATAACTCTTGCACAATGGCAAAATTTTCCCGTCTCACTCACTGCGGGAATCGTAGCAAGCGAGGCAGAAAATAAAATTGAAGATGGCGCCGGAGCAATGTGTCCAGCATATCTTCTAATTCTATCTTTTACTCTCATGCTATGCTTCCAAAACAGAAAGCATTTTCTACAGAAGGCATTCCTTCTGGTTGTATCAAAGCACGATATGGTTCCTGCTCTGCAAGAAACCAGGAAAGGTTGTGAATGTAGCCCAATCCATCACACAAACCAGCCTCCCATCCATTGACCCTGTCTACTCTTCCTACTGCCTTGGCAAAGTAACCAGCATAATTAATGAGTGCACGCACCCTGGACATTCTCTCTTTCACCTTCTTTCATCAGATACAAAAATCTGAGATCTACCAACCGACTCAAGAATTACTTCTTTCCTGCTGCCATCAGACTTTTGAATGTACCTACTTCGTATTAACTTGATTGTTCTCTGCACTCTAGCTATGACTGTAACACTACATTTTGGACTCTCTCCTTTCCTTCTCTATGAATGGTATGCTTTGACTATGTAACTTGCAAGAAACAATACTTTTCGCTGTCTCCCAATACATGTGACAATAATAAATTAAATCAAATCCTTCTCCCCATGTACTCTATGAATGGTATGCTTTGTCTGTACAGTGCACAAGAAACAATACTTTTCACTGTATCCCAGTACGTGACAATAAATCAAACCCTTCTCCCCTATGTACTCTATGAATAATATGCTTTGTCTGTATAACGTGCAAGAAACAGTACTTTTCACTGTATACTAATATGTGTGACAATAATAAATCAAATCACATCAATCAAAAATTTGGCAGACTATTCAAAGGTTAGCTGAGCTCGGGCAGAAATTTTTCCAGTCTTGGGGCGCACGCAGCCAGACAATCCCACACAATGGGTGAGGTTTTCCAGTTGCATTTGTCCAAGACCGGAATATTCCCAAGGTCAACGGACGTTTGCATGGTCTGTGTCCCGCCCACTACAATTCCCCTGGCAGATGGGAAAATTTCACCCATTATTTCTAATTAAATAACCATCTACTGCCCTCCTGAATTTGCCTCCACCACACTTCCAGATAGTACATTCCAGACCTGAACACTAGCTGTGTGATTCTCACATCACATTTTCTTCCTTTGCAAATCACTTTTGATCTGTGCAATGCTTTTGTGAGTGGAAACAGTTTCTCCCTATCTACTCTTTCCAGTCCCTTCATGATTTTGAACACCTCTTTCAAATCTCCACTTGGCCTTTTTCTCTCCAAGGAGAACAGTCTCAACTTCTCCAATCTATCCTCATTACTAAAATTATCCATTTCAATTGACAAAATACCTGTCTGTCTCCATCACGTTAGAAAACTGCTGCTTTCTGGAGCATTACAGTCACATCTTGCAAGTTATTACAAGAACCGTTTCAGTCTCATACAATAAGTATCTGAAACACAATTTGTCTCAATATTATCATTTTTATTTAAAGAGGTGTTTTTTTTTAAACAGAACAGGATATAGCATTATTTGTGAAACCAGATCAAGTCGTAATTCTTTTCTGGCTGAGTTAGTCAGTGACATCTCTGATCTGGCAGCTATCTGGGATATTATATTACAGGCACTGTAACTGCATGTGTGGTGAGTGCAGCTTCACCAAACTCAGCCCACTCTAATACTTGTAGTATCGAACAATGTCCTTTTTTGTGATTATGTGATTTTGTACAATCAGGCAAAAAGCTCTTTACTGTTCTGTGTGAAACAAACTGACAAAATCAGAAATCTCAATAAACATGGGTCAAAATTTTACATTGCCTGGGCAAGGTGTACACATGACCCAAAAACACGTGAAATCTTGTGAGAAAATGTCAGCTGCATAACTTGACCTCATCGTGTACTCACACAATATTTTGGTCAGTAGGCATGCAAGAGAGTTGGAAGTGTGCTCCCTGACAATCAAGCAGGCAATTTAACCCATTAAGGGGTCAACTGATTGCAATTTTACTTGGCCCGTCTACTTTTACGGTTGGCGGGTGTGTGCTGACTGGCCAGAAGGCCTTTATTTTTAGCTGCAATATTAAAGTGTGGGATGAAATGCGAGGACTGCAATAAAATTTAAAATGGTATCTATGTCTGAGGTTTGTGTTTGATTGTGCTGCCAGTGCTTTCCATCATATTTCATATTTTGTTGGTCAGCAGCTCCCTGCTACAGCTCCAGAGCAACTGTCCCCCCGAGGGAGCCCATTCAAAGCACCAATCTGCTTTTGCAGCCTCTCTCTTCTCGATGCCAGCCCTCTGCCTGCCCTTTCCCAGCATGTGTTTCACACTGGTTTTCCGTTAATTGGCCAGCCATGGTGAAATTGTGTTCTGTGAGCGACTGCAACCGGAAGCGCATTTTGTGCTGCTTCTGGGTCAGCCACATATCCACATCTGATGGATGGAAAATTTAGGCCAGTCAGAGATGCTGATCCCACATCAATGTGAGACAGATAAATGCTGATCAAAACTCTGCAATATATAAATCACAGACAAATGTACAAACATACAGATTACAGTGCAACTTGAATTTTAAAACTGTAAATTCCTGGATTCATAAGTATCTGCATTTCTTTAAATTGTCTGTATAGTTTGAATTCTATATTTATGGATCTTTAAAAATATTATCTTCCTGGCTTTCAAGTACCTCTAGTGTTTTAGCCCTGGTCCTGGTCCTAAGCAGCTCTTCCTCCTGGCCAGGATTGACTCTTCGTCCTGTTCCTCTCACTTGGCATCCTCACTCCTCAATCAGTGATTTTAGAGGGTTTTATTCTGCTGTCAAACCGATCTGTCCAAAATTAGCTTCCCTGAAACCTACTCCTCTTTCACTTTCTCACCTCAGCCTCCTGACCTTCAGATACCCGTAGGGCTCTCCCAGTTTCTATTCCCTTGATGTCTGGCCCAATCCTGACCAGACAATAAAGTTGCTTTGTCCACTTCTACCACAATCCTTTATTCCCCGCACACCCAGTAATTTCATACTGACATTTTCCATTCATTCGACTCCTCCCTGCATTCTGTTATTCTAGTACTATTGTCCATTTCTTTCAACTTTATATGGGAATTCCATTAGCCACGCTTTGGTTCCAGAAGCTTTCACCATTTAGCTCTTTTGCCATTCCCACAATTTAATCAATTCTAATTTTTCCCCCTCAGGCACTGGCCATGAGCTTGATGTTCCTCTTAGGTCTCCAATCACAGCAGAAATTTCTCTACATGCGCTATGCACCAGTCCAGTGCTCAGCTTGGCCCCATGTGACTGTTACAACATCAGGGTGAAATTTAGTTAGCAAGAACGGGGCCCATCAGCCAGTTGTTTGAGAGGCTGAAAGTCACAGGAGAGGAGATAGTTAAGGACCATTGGAGCTTCCCACAGAAGGTGATCAATCTGCCCCTTTGTGTCTGTGTGCCAGCCCTTTACTAGAGCAATCCCAAACTGAGCTCACTGCAAAGCCTCTTTAGAGACTCAGGTCAGCAGATCTATGTAATAGTTTAAACTATTTAAAAAATAATTCAGGCAATGGGCACTGCTTAGAGTCCATCCCTCGATAAGGTAGGGTTTACGTCACTGAATGAGGAAATTTCAGAATATGGCTAAGAGTGAACGATGCTGATCTAAGTCCAGAATCAATTATAGGCCATATAGATAAGAATGGCAGGCATATCTCCCAAGAGGACATTAATGAGTCATTTAGGTTCTTAGGAGAACATGTACATGCATCCATACATATAAACAATTATTGATAAAATGAATTAGCAAACACTGATGAAAAGACAGACAGCAAATTCATTTTGTTGAGTGACTGGGATTGAGGTTAGAGTTAAGCTGAGAGGACAGAAATGGAGGTAGGATTAGGTTGAGTGATTGGGGTGGGGCTAAGATTGTGTTAAGTGGTTGAGGTGGGGTTAGGATTGGGTTGAGTGGTTAGGATTGGCTGAGTGGTTGGGGTGGGGGTTAGGATTGGACTGAGTGATTGGCATGGGGGTTGGGATTGGATTGAGCGTTTGGGGTGGGGGTTAGGATTGGGCTGAGTGGTTGGGGCGGGGTTCGGGTTGGTTTGAACGGTTGGGGTGGGGGTAAGGATTGGGCTGATTGGTTGGGGTGGGGCTTAGGATTGGATTGAGTGGTTGGGTGGGAGTTCGGATTGGTTTAAATGATTGGGGTGGGGGTTAGGATTGGGTTGAGTGGTTGGGGTGGGGGTTAGGATTGGATTGAGTGGTTGCGTTTAGCAATAAGACTGGGCTGAATGGTTAGTGGTTCCAATGATATGTTGGGGGATGGGTTGTATTGAGGAAGCAGGGGACTGAAGAAGGACGTGGACAAGCCAAGAGAGTGGACAAAGAAATGACAGATGGAATACAATGTGGAAAAGTGATTGAGTGGTTGATTGTCAATGATGTGGATTTGGTTGAGTGGTTGGGGTACGGGTATGGTTTCCTGATTGAGATTAGATTTGAGTTGAATTGTTGAGATTGTGTTTAGGATTGGGTTGAGTGGTCAGGGTCAGTGATTAAGGACTGGTGTTGGAATGTCAGCTTTAAGCATTTGGATTTGGTGTAGGAGCTGGGTTTCTGGCTGTGACGAGTGATCATGGTAAGGATCTGGGGCTGGTAGTTAGACAGTTAGACAGCACTTCCACAGGCTGCAACCTTGCACATTTAATGAGGGCATCTTAACTGTGTTGATTCACAAGATAATTTGTACAGCGTCCAGTCAAAGATCCTTCCTTTTGGGCCAATTCTGAACCATTTTTCCCACTCTGCATTTCTCACAGAAAAATACATGTTAAGGGTGTTGAATGTTTGGAGATTTTGACGCAAGATCAGGCAGACGTTGGACTGGTTGAATCCTAACGATCAGTTCGTTCCTCAGAATCTTTTAAAAGATAACCTGCTGTGGCCAAATGGGCCATCTAAAATGGCGATTTGTAAAGCACTCCGGGACAATTGGACAAGAACTAAAACGACAAGCTGCAGTTTAAAGACACAGATAAACAGGCTGCAACCCTGATGAGTGAAACAACAGGATATGGGTCATCTCCAGGATGAAAGAGACTTTCTGTTCACACTGGATTACGTACCAATATAAGGGCACCGTGACTCCTTATTTAGGAGGGAGGTATGTGATCTATGTGCCTCCAGCACCTATAGACGTGGTCGTTGGGGACACACCCAGAGGCTCCGCACCCGCACTCTCGCACTGCCTTCCCCTCCAATCAGAGCCTCTCAGTATTCCCACATGCTCAGCTCCCTTGGCCAGCCTTTGGTGGGCGGGGCAGATTGACAGGCCAATGCTCCACCCCCTGGCTCAGGCTGCCTCCTCCTCCAATCAGAGCTGCCCAGTTAGCTGGCGCGCGCTTGAAACCGTTGTGAGGGGGCGGGGCAGTTTAAAGGCTCCGCCCCCTCACCGCGCTCTGCCTTCTCCTCCAATCAGAGCCCCGCCTCTATCCGGGGCGCTTGCCTCTTTGGGCGATGTTGTCGATGGGCTTTGCCCTTGTGGAGATTCTCCCAATGCCTGTCTGGCAGCGGGAGACTGCGGGAAAACACACACAATCATTCCCTCACAAAGAAAATGCTTTTCCAAATGAATCCAAATGAATTTTCAACCCTGGATCTACACTTAGGGAATCATTGGCTGCGATTCTCCCACAAGTGCTGAATTTGTGGGAAAACTGTTCTAAATCATGACTGTTTTCTCAGTGCAGCTTCAGACCTGAATCTCCCCACTCTGTGCACTGCAAAAGTCCCAATCATGAATCTCATTAAAAAGCCAGGGCGACAGAGCCCATTCACACCGGAGTCCGCAGCTCTGGAAATCTGCACATGCGCAGTGGTCCCAATCTGTCAGTCTCCCCGTTTGCTAGGCAGCTCGATCGCTGGCCAGCTCAGGACCCCCGCAGTGCTACCCCTCCAACCCACGGGCCCAAATTCAGCCCCCACAACAATTCCCGGGCCAGCCCCAATCCTCCCACTGCCCAGCCACCCGCACCCAGCAGTGGCAATCCCCCACCCCTTCATCCTGGCAGACACCCCACCCCTGCTGATTCCCCCCAAATCCTGGCAGACCACTCCACCTCCAGCCTGTTCAATCGCTGGCCTCCCTCCAGCTTCTGAGTGACAATAGGACCCCACAACTCCACCCATCACCTGTAGGCCCTGCCCACAACTGGCCCCACCCCCTTGGCACTGCCCAATGCCTAATCAGCAGTGCCAAGGTGCCCCTGTGCATGGGCACTTTGCTCCTTGGGCAGTGCCATGGCATAGGCTGGCACTGCCAGGGCGCCCATGCTCAGGGGCACCACCCTTCAGCCACCCGACCCCCTGGGGTGGCCCCGATTGCCTCCCCCTTTATTCCAGCAGGTTCTCCTGCTAGTTCCCTGAATGTGGGGAGTTACTCTAAAAATCCCACCAGAATGAAGTACTCCCGGTGGGGTGGGGTGGGAAATTCAAATGGAACCGGTAAGTTCTCAATACTGAAATGCTTAATGTATTTAAACTACATTGAAAAAGGATTCAAATGACTTACCTGTCTTCCCGCCGGTTTCCAGTGTGGTCTGGACTCTGACTGTTCTTCAGCTCTGAGAGATGCACATGCATTCCTGGTATGTGCGCAAATCCCAGAAAAAGAGCAACGACACGCATCTCCCAGCCTGACTCACCAGATTGGCTGAGGTCCCTCTGCCCAGATCACTGGTGTTAACAATGTCGAATCATAGAATCCCCACAGTGCAGAATGAGGCCATTTGGCCCATCAAGTCTGCACTGACCGCAATCCTACCCTATTCTTGTAACCCCATCTATTTTCCCTGCTAGTCCCCTTGACACTAAGGAGCAATTTAGCATGGCTAATCCACCTTACCCACGCATCTTTGTGTAGTGGGAAGAAACTAGAGCACCCGAAGCAAACCCACACAGGTACGGCCAATTACTGTCCAATCAATCCACTCTCGATCATCAGCAAAGTGATGGAAGGGGGCATCAACAGTGCTGTCAAGCAGCACCTGCTCAGCAATAACCTGTTCTGCAAAGCCCAGTTTGGGTTTGCCAGGGTCACTAAGCTCCTTACCTCATTACAACCTTGATTCAAACATGGACAAAAGATTGAATTCCAGAGGTGAGGTGAGAGTAACAGCCCTTAGCATCAGGGCCACATTCAACCAAGTGTGGCATTCAGGAGCACGAGCAAAACTGGAATCAATGGGTATCAGGGCAAACTCTCCACTGGTTGGAGTCATAGCTGGTACATAGGAAGATGGTTGTGGTGTGGAGGGTCAGTCAACTCAGCTCCAGGATATCTCTGCAGAAGTCCCTCAGGGTAGTGCCCCACAATTTTCAGCTGCTTCATCAATCACCTTTCTTTCCATCGAAAAGCACCCAGCTTGATTGAATCACATCTACATTCACTCCCTCCATTACCAATGCTCAGTAGCAGCAGTTATGCTATTTATGAAGTGCAGTGCAGCAATTCAACAAAGATCCTTAGACAGCTTCTTCCAAACCCACAACCACTTCCATCTAGAAGGCCCTGGGCAGCAGATACATGGGAACCTGCAAGTTCCCCTCCAAGCCACTCACCATCCTGACATGAAAATATGTTGCCATTCCTTCGCAATCGCTGGGTCAAAGTGATGTTCCCTCCCTAACGCCATTGTGTGTCAACCCACAGAACATGGGGTGTAGAGATTCAAGAAGGCAGCTCACCCCCACATTCTCAATGGCAATTAAGGATGGGCAATAAATGCTGGCCAGCCAGTGACTTCCATGTCCCACAAATGAATAAAATTGGAAGAGAGCTATGTAGACTGTCCATTGTTCAGGCTGAGATAGATAGATATTTGCTTTCTCAGGGAATCAAGGGATATGAAGAGCAGCCGGGAAAGTATAATAGAGGAAGCACTTTGTGCCTGTCCTGCAGTGTTTGATGACACAAGACATATATGACAATTTACTTAGCACAGCATCCCTCACCTTGTTGAGAAAACTATTCCCAATTACACAAATGTCATAAAATTGTGCACAATGATGCAAGTTTTTAATAATTCATGGCATGGTAGCACAGTGGTTAGCACAGTTGCCTCACAGCACGAGGGACCCGGGTTCAATTCCTACTTGGATCACTGTCTTTGTAGAGTCTGCATGTTCTCCCTGTTGTCTGCATGTGTTTCCTCTGGATACTCTGGCTTCTTCCTACAGTCTGAAAGATTGGCCACACTAAATTCTCCCTCGGTGTACCCGAACAGGCATCGGAGTGTAGTGACTAGGGAATTTTCACAGTAACTTTATTGTAGTGTTAATGCAAGCTTACTTGCAACTAATAAATAAACATTACACCCTTACTTTCTACTCCACCTGCAATAAAGTTGTTCAAGGTTTGTTTCCAATAAAATATCATCTAAGTCACTCCTTTGTGTTCAACTAGACCTGAGACTCAAGCGAAGTGTTTTATCATGCTTTGTAATGAAGCCTGGCTAATATTCCAATTATGTTGCAAAACAAAACAGCATGAAAATTCAATGTATCTATGATACTGGACTGAGGATTATGTTAGCCATGGGTCACCAGTGGCAAAACAAGGTGCAGCGAAGTGATCAAGTAAGAGAAGATGTTAATGAATGAGGTTATATATTAATTGCCAGAGTAACATCCCAAGCTAGGTTACATGAATATATTATCAAGTGATCCTCCTCTTCTGGTGTTGGCTCAGGGATGAATGCTGGTCAAGAAACTAGGTGCAGTTCCACAATCTTTGGACGGTGCCTTGAGATCTTTAACTTTCACCTCAATACCGGAATGGGCATCTTGTATGAGGATGCGGTCAAAAATAATTGACGTACTGTGGCAGACAAGCCCGGGCAGCAAAAGCTGATAAAGTGAGGCAAAAGATGTTGCTGTGGACTGTTTTGTTAAAAGAGAGCCAAGGATCTGGCAGTGTATTGACATTGTTGGTACTGGAGGAAAAACTACTGGAAGGGAAGACTAAAAAAAACCATTTCAATGGAAAACACAAAGAACAAAGTAAAAAACTCACTCTCATAAACCACTCTTGTTGCCTTTCTGAAATATATCATTATGAGGAGAGGATCTATACTCGGAAAAGCAGCCAGCATAATTAAAGACCCTACGCACCCCGGACATTCTCTCTTCTACTTTTTCCAACGGGAAAAGATAAAAAAGTTTGAGGTCACGTACCAACAGACTCAGGAACAGCTTCTTCCCTGCTGCCAACAGACTTTTGAATGGATCTCACTTACATTAAGTTGATCTTCCTCTACACCCAAGCTATGACTGTAACATTACATTCTGCACCCTCTCCTTTCCTTCTCTGCGAACGGTATGTTTTTGTCTGTATAACGCGCAAGAAACAATACTTTTCACTGTATGCTAATACATGTGACAATAATAAATCAAATCAAAATATTCTCTTGCAATTAGAAGAATGAGAGGTGATCTCTTTGAAACATATAATATTCTGAGGAGTTTTACTAGGGTAGATGCTAGGAAGCTCCTGGCACTGGTTGGAGAGTCAAAAACTAAAGCGGTATCGTTACAGGATAATGGGACAGCCATTTACAATTGAGATGAGGTGAAGTTTCTTCACTCACAGGGTCAAGAATCCTTTACATTGGTTCCGCTATTGAATATATTCAAGACTAAGATCATTTTTTTTAGCTCTAGTGGAAATAGGGATGTGAGGGATGGGACAAGATAATGGCGTTGAAGTTGAACATCAATCAAAATCTTACCTCATAACAGAGCAAGCTCACTGGGCCACATGGCCCAATCCTACTTCACATGTTTAGTTTGTACGGATCTCATCATCGGTTCTGAAACGTAATAAGAAGTCAGTGTTTTACTGGTTTATCTCCCATAAAGAAATCATTCAGACAGAATCCATGCATCTTTATGAATCTTAATAAGAAAATGACTTGGAAAAGCACCAAATTCATTACCATTACTAAGCCTATGAGCAACATAAGCAAAAGGGACTTTGTCTGAAATAAAGTTACATGGATTGTATTATCAGTAAAATTTACTTATAGGCTTCCATGATAACGTACGGCATATTTCACATTTTCACTTAAAAGCAAAATATTGCCGATGTTGGAAATCAGAATTAAAAACTGAAAATGCTGGAGAAACCTAGTAAACAGAGTTAACATTTTGAGTCCGATATGACTGTTACTCAGAACTGAAGGAAGGCAGAAAATGATGTTGTTCTTGATATTTAAAAAGGGGGAAGGAGCAGGTGAGAAAAAGAGAAGCTGAGGGATAGGCAACTGTGAGAGATCAAAGAACAAATATTATGGATCACATACAGAACGATGGTAATACAAAGAACAGTACAGCACAGGAACTGGCCCTTCGTGCCTCTCAGCCTGCCCCGGTCATGTTGTCATATCTAGACCAATCGCTGGTACACCTCTATTCTCCATCTGTTTCTGTGTCTATCCAGATAAGGCTTAAATGTCGCCAACATATCTGCCTCACCTACCTACTTGACAGTGCACTCCAGCCCCCACCACCCTCTGTGTCAAAAATATTCCCTGCACATTTCCAGTGAACTTGTCCCCTCTTGTAATTGTCATTTGTACCCTGGGAAAAAGCTTTCAACTGTTCATCATATCCATACACCTCATAATTTTATAAACTTTCATCAGGTTGCCCTTCAGCCTCCATCTTTCCAGGGACAACAATCTCAGTTTATTCAATGTCTCCTCATAGTGATCTCTCCTCCATAGCAGGCAAATTCCTGGTAAACCTTTTCTGTACTCTGTCCAAAGCCTCTGGTAGTGTGGTGACCAGAATTGGACACAGTATTCCAAATAACCAACATTTTATATAACTGTAACACAATTTGCCAACTCTCATACTCGATGCCCCATCCGATGAAGGCAAGCATGCCATATGCTTTCTTCACCATCTTTTCTACCTGTGCTGCCACTTTTAATGATCTGTGGACCTGCGTTCCCAGACCTCTCTGTGGGTCTATGCTCCTGATAGTTCCACCATTTGTTTTATAGCTCCCACCTGAATTGGATTTATCAAAATTTATCACCGGATTAAATTCTATCTGCTATTTCTCTGCCCAATTTTTCAGCCTATCTATATCCTGCTTTATTCTCTGATAATCTTCATCAGTATCTGCAAATCCAGCATTCTTAGTATCATCTACAAATTTGCTAATCAGACCAGTAATGGTTTCTTTCAAATCATTTATATATATATATGTATTACAAGCAGCAGAAGTCCTAGCACTGATCCCTATGAACATAACATAAGAACATAAGAAATAGGAGCAGGAGTGGGCCATCTAGCCCTTTGAGCCTGCCCCGCCATTCAATAAGATCATGGCTGATCTGTCGTGGCTCAGTTCCACTTTCCCGCCCTCTCCCCATAACCCTTAATCCCCTATCAAAAACCCATCAACCCGCGTCTTAAAAATATTTAGCGAGGCAGCCTCCTCCACTTCAACGGGCAGAGAATTCCAGAGATTCACCACCCTTTGAGTGAAGAAGTTCCTCCTCAACTCTGTTCTAAACTGTCCCCCCTTTATCTTGAGGCTGTGCCCCCTAGTCCTACTGTCCTTTCTGAGCGGGAAGAATCTCTCCACCTCTATCCTATCCATCCCATTCATCATCTTATATGTCTCAATGAGATCTCCCCTCATTCTTCTAAACTCTAACGAGTACAAGCCTAGTTTATTCAGCCTCTCCTCATAGCTCAACCCCCTCAACTCCGGCATCAGCCTAGAAAACCTCCTCTGCACTCCCTCCAAGGCCAAAATATCCTTGCATAAGTGCGGCGACCAAAACTGCACACAGTATTCCAGCTGCGGCCTCACCAGTGCCCTATACAGCTGCAGCAAGACCTCCCTACTTTTATATTCAATCCCCCTCGCTATGAAGGCCAGCATCCCATTAGCCTTCCTGACCACCTGCTGCACCTGTAGGCTGGGTTTTTGCGACTCATGCACAAGGACCCCGAGGTCCCTCTGCACCGTCGCCTGCTGCAGTTTTTCGCCACGTAAGTAATAGTCCTTCCTGTGGATACCACTAGTTACAGACCTCCATTCAGAAAAACACCCTTCCACCACTACCCTCTGTCTTCTATGGCCCAGCCTGTTCTGAATCCATCTAGCTAGTGTGATTTAATCTTTTGCACCAACCTGCCATGAGGGACCTTGTCAAATGCCTTAATAAAGTCCATGTAGACAGCATCCACAGTTCTTCTCTCGTCAATCATTTTTGTCACCTCCTCAAAAAACTCAATTAAATTAGTGACACATGACCTCCTACGTACAAAACTATGCTGTCTATCGCTAACAAGACCATTCAGCTCCTAATGTGTATAGATCCTATTCTTAAGAATCTTCTCCAACAGATTCACTATCACTGATGTCAAACTCACTGGTCTATAATTACCAGGATTATCCTTGCTACCCTTCTTAAATAATGAGACAACATACCTCCAATCCTCTGGTAGCTCACCAATGGCCAACAAAGAAACAAAGATTTGTTAGAGGCCCAGCAATTTCATCTCTTGTCTCCCTCAGTAATCTGGGATAGATGGCCTCTGGCCCTGGGGATTTGTCTATTTTAATGCTTTTTTAATTCACCTGACACTTCCTCCCTCCTAATGATGACTTGTTCTAAAAGGTTTACGCACCCCTCCGAGACATCACCAATCAATGTGCCCCTCTCCTTTGTGAATACCGCTGCAAAGTATTCATCAAGGATCTCACCCAGTTCCTTTGGTTCTATGCATAATTTCCCTCTTTTGTCCTTAAGTGGATCAACTCTTTATCTAGCTACCCTCTTGTTCCTAATATATGTATAAAATGCCTTGGAATTCTCCTTAATCTTGTCTGCCAAGGACATTTTGTGACCCCTTTTTGCTCTCCAAACTCTCTATTTGAGCTCTTTTCTACTTATCCTGTATCCTTCAAGTGCTTAATCTGTTTTTAGTTCCAGACCTCATGTATGCATGCATCCTGTTTCTTATTGACTGGGTTCACAATTTCCCGGGTCATTCATTGTTCCCCAATCCTGCCTTTCCATTCCTTCCTTTTCACAGATATATGCCTGTCTTGCACTCCAATCAACTGCTCCTGAAATGAGTCCCACATGTCGGAGGTGTATTTACCCCCAAAGCCTCTCCAAAACAACAGTCTCCAAATTCTGCCTCATCCGTTTGTAATTAGTCTTCCCCCAATTTAGCACCTTAACATGAGGATACATTCATCCTTTTCCATTAGTATTCTAAACCTTCAGAATTATGGTCACTGTTCACCACATGTTTCCCCCACCGCAACTTTGATGAGCTGGCTGGGCCCATTCCCTAGTACTAGGTCCAGTACAGTCCCCTCTCTTGTTGGACTATCCACATATTGTTCCAAAAAACCTTCCTGGACACACTTAACAAATTCCTCACCATCCAGACCTCTAGCCCTCAGGGATTTCCAGTCCATATGAGGAAAATTAAAGTCTCCTACTACAACAACCCTATTTTTTCTAGATCTGTCCAGAATCTGTTTATATGTCTATTTTTCAACTTACTGTGGGCTGTTAGGAGGCCTATAGTACATCCCCATCACAGTGACTGCCCCTTTCCTGATCCTGAGTTCTACCCATAGTATCTCATTCCATGATTCTTCCAAGGTGTCCTCCCTCTGTACAGCTGTAATATGTTCCTGAACCAGTGTTGCAATTCCCCCACCTCTTTCACCTTCCCCTCTGTCTCACCTAAAACATTTATATCCCAGAATATTTAGCTGCTAGTCCTGTCCCTCTTTAAACCATTATCTCCATTAAGTGTCCATTATTGCAACTATATCCAAGTTCCACGCAAGAGTCGAGGCTCTGGGTTCATCTGTCTTACCTGTCATACTCTTTGCATTGAAGCAGATGCATCCAGATCTCTGGGCCCACTGAGTTAGACCTTTCCCCATCTGCTCTTTCTCTTACCTAGCCTGGTCTTAATTCCATGCTCATTCCTAGTCTCTACACTTGCTGGCCTACTGTTCTGATTTCCACCTCCCTTCCACACTGGTTTAAACTCACCTGAATCATACTAGCAAACCTCCCAGCCAGGATATTGATGTCCCTCCTGTCCAGGTGTAACCTGTCCTTCTTGTACAGGCCCCGTCTTCCCTGGATCCAAAAAACTGAAGCCCTCCCTTCCGCACTAGTTTGTGAGCCACATATTCAGCTACATTATCTCCCTATTCCCACCTTCACTAGTACATGATATGAGGACTAATCCTGAGATTACCACCCTTGAGGTCCTGCATTTTAATCTTCTACCCAACTCCCAGAATTGCCATTGCAGGACTTTGCTACTCTTTCTATCTATGGTCATTCATGCCAATGTGGACAATGACATCTGTCTAATTTCCCTCCTGTTTTAGGATCCTTTGTACCCCCTCAGAGACATCCAGGACCCTGGCACCAGGGAGGCAAACAACCATCCTGGAGTCTCTCTCGTGGCCATAGAAGTGCCTATCTGCGCCCCTGACTATACAATTTCCTACCATTATTGCTTTGCTGCGCTTTGTACCCTCCATCTGTACAGCAGGGCTAGCTGTGATGCTTTCGCTCTGGCCATTGGTGTTGCTGTCCCCTGCCATAAGGGACCCCTGCACTGTCTGCCTCCCTCGTCTGGTAGTCACCCATCTATCTACTTGCACCTTGGATGTGACCACATCTCTATAGCTATTGTCTATGACAATTTCAGCTAATTGTGTGCTACCCAGTGCCTCCAGCTGCTGCTCTAACCAACCCGTGCTTTCAGTGAGCATCTGCAACTGGATGCATTTTCCACAGATGTAGTCCTCGGAGACACTTGAGGTGCCCATCATACCCCACATTGTGCATGATAGCATTAAAGATACAAAGCCTTGATCAAAGTAGGTGTCAAAAGCAGAATAAAGTTGAACACCATCTGAAAGCTAAACGGCACAATGTGTTGCACTCAATGTTGAGTCCAGAAGGCTGTGCAACACCTAACCAGAGGCTCAAGTGCTGCTTCTCCAGTTTGCATGGGGCTTCACTGGAACATTTTGGCAGGTCAAGGACAGAAACGTCAGCATGAAAGCTTGACCTCCTTCGCTCTCTCAGCTATCTCTGACCTTCTGTATTGCTCCACCTGCCCCCACCCCTCTTTCATATTTTCAGACTGTTGGTTCTGATGAAAATGATACTCCACTTACTAACAGTTTTCTTCCTAACTGATGGAACAGCCATTGCTACTTTTGCAAAGAAGGATGTTGTATGGCTCCAAATATAATCTAGGAGACTCACCAGTCCAGAATATGGCTCAATGGTAATAAGATAAGATTGGGTAGTCAAAACCCAATCCAGAGGTACTAGGCCAAGGTCCCAGATGCTCTTCCAGGTAGGTGTGAAAGATAATTTGGCATTATTTCAAAGAACAGCAGGGAATTCTTACTAATACATTGTTTGATGCTTATCCTTCAGCAGGCATCAATATTGCAGTGTGCACATGTGCAAATTTACAGCATTTCATGTTTTACAAGCATTACCTGTCATTAATGTCCTAAAACAGCTCTGATTTAGAAATCTGGGATGGGATTTTAAAGCCTTGCATGTCTCAAAACCCAGTCTCTGCTCCTGTGAAGTGCCTTGGGATGTTGCACTAGGTTAAGGATGCTACATAAATGCAAGCTTATATCACCGTGGGTAACAGTAGCTTATAAGAAAGAATTTTGGTGGATAGAATATGGAGGAACGTTGTGCTTTTGCGCATGTTGGTGATGGAGATCCTGGAGCTGGGAGGTGATGTTGAATTAAGCTTGGCCTGTTGCCACAGTGCATCCTGTATATTGTGTAGACAACCACTACGCACTTGTCTTAAAGGGGTGGATGCTAATACCTAGAACCTCATTTACTGTTACACTATGGGTGCAAATTGGAGTGTAAAGTACAATCCATGTGCCGGAATGGTGAAGTCCAATCAGTATTGTGCCTTAGGTCTCAGTAATATAAAGCTGCCCTGGCGAGAGGAGCCAGAATAAAACCCCATCCAAGGTCAATGGACCTTTCCATAGTCCGCCCCTTGCCTACTCCAATTCCCGTGGTGTGCAGGAGGGTAAAATTCCAGCTGATCCATTTTGGGCATTTGAAAGAGCCTCCTAATCTTCCAATATGAGCAGATGGAAGGGTACCGTTGAAGTGGTGGAGGCTGCCTCGCTAAATATTTTTAAGACGCTGGTTGATGGGTTTTTGATAGGAGAGGGGATTAAGGGTTATGGGGAGAGGGCGGGAAAGTGGAACTGAGCAGCGACAGATCAGCCATGATCTAATTGAATGGCGGGGCAGGCTCGAAGGGCTGGATGGCCTACTCCTGCTCCTATTTCTTATGTTCTTATGTGTTTTTACCCCAGTCATATTCCAGTAACTGCACTGCCATCAGGAACATTTGAAGGAGAAATATGTTCAAATCAGTGTCCGAAAGAATCATTTTTGAAAACCCATGTTCCACTTACTAAACTCAGTGTGACATAGTGCTAACTGCCAGCAATGGTCCTAAAGCTCCCCTTGCCAGTCAGTTTTACTGAGACCTAAAGCAGAGGTAGATAGATTCTCAAATTACAAGCAAATCAAAAGTTTAGGCCTCAGTCAGATGAGCCATGTTCCTGTTGGATGGTGGAGGAGGCTCAAGGGGCTGAATGGCCTATTCCTGCTCCTAATTTGTATGTTTGTAGAACACTGACCAAACATTTTGCCAAATCAGGTTTCAAGGTGTATTTACAAAGAGGAGCGAGATACAGAGAGGTTTAAAGAAGGAATTCCAGAGCTTAGGATCCAGGTAGCTGAAGGCTTCCAATGGTGGGGCAAAGGAAATAAAGAACTGATAAGAGGCCAAAACTGGAAGAAGGCAGAGTTCTCAAAGGATTAAATGGATTGACATAGAGAGGGATGAGGCCATGGAGGAATTGCATTTATAAGAAGATCTACAGATACTCCAAGGAAATGGATCATACAATGCTCAAGCCATTTCTCTAGGATTAAATCTGAGTTTGGTGGCTGTTTGGGAGCCACCTACCAACCTTCACCCCAGTGGAAATTCAATCCCATGTTCTTTGTTGCTGAGTCATTTTGAATCAAGTATTTGTGGCTCACAATTACATAAACCAATCCAAGTCATGGATCGAAGATATTCCCTGTGATTGTGGAAAACAGGAATTTACTTCATTCTTACTTAGCAATTGGAACGCCTCTGAAATTAAAATTATGAATTAGCAATAGAGGCAATTAGACATCATTCTGGGGAGATGCAGATTAAAGTCCACCATGTTGGTAATATTGTTTTAAGACTATTTTGGGATCATTATACGATCCTGTGGTAAGCTACACTTATTGCTTGGATTAAACCCAAGACAATAAATTATAAAAATATTGTACGGAGAATGCAAGATTTCAAAGATAGCCATTGATTTTATTACTTACCAAGATTAGATAATGAATCACATTCACGCATTCCCTGTTACGAAACTGAGAATTTTATTTCACAGGCAATCATTCTCTCTGCAGGAATCCAAAACTAATCAAATGTTTGATTCCAATAAGATCGATTTTGCATAATACAATTCCCATTGTACAAAAATCCCCATGAATTGAATCCCAGATCCACAGGTTAGGGTGGCACAGTGGTTAGCACTACTTGCTCACAGTGCCAGAGACCCAGGTTCAATTCTGGCCTCGAGTCACTGTCTGTGTGCCCAACCTGCCTTTACTGTCAATGAAATACTTCTGAACTGTTGCAATACCAGGAAACACAGCAACAAATTTGCATACAGCAAATCTGCTCAAAGAGCAATAAGATGCTGACCAGTTAATGTTTCATTCACAACAGGGACGAAGAAAGGGAGCCCTCCTTTGCTCTTCATGGGTTTATTATGGTAACCTGAGAGCAGACACAGACCCTGCTCATGTTTAAAATCGCACCTGAAAGACATTACTCCCTCGCTGCTATGCTGGAGTGCCAGCCTAAATTTTAGTGGAATTTTCCGGCTGCACTCACCCCAGGACCGGAAAATCCTGCCCGAGGTCAATGGACGTTTGCATGGTCTTGTCCCACCTACTATGATTCTTGTGGTGGACAGGATGGAATGTGTTCAAGTCTCATGGAGTTGGGCTTCTAACTCAGAGAGCTATCACTAGGTCATGGCTAACATCTAAACCAGTATCATGTTTCACCAATAGATTGACCTTTTCTGTTTGCTGCCATCTTTTCCAGAATATTCTGACTCGATCAGTCCTACAGGAAGCAGCTGTCCCTGCTAACTCATTCAATTTGGGAATTGTGAGCTAGCTAGAGCTCAATGATTGATTCAGAGGGAATCAATCATTAGTTGAATGGGTATGTTAGCTGGGTGGCTCTAGGATAGTATTAAGAGGTTATGGGCTCAAATCACACCATGGCCAATGGAGAAATTGAATAACATCAGGTAATTTGTGGGATAGTACCAGAAAATGACTCTGAATGCTGCCAAATTACCAAAAAAAGTCCAATTGGTTCACTAATGTTCTTCATGAATGTGTGATAACTCCCCTGGACTTGCATGGGGAATCATTGATTAAACTTCCTGTAGAACACATTGAATACAAGGTCCCGGGGATTGACAATTAACACACCAGGTGGAGCTCATATACCGAGGCGTGTATAAAGCAGGCCCCTGAGTGGGTTCATTATTGCATTGTCCCAGTTGGGACAATGTTTGTGTTCACTGTTTTGCTTTACTTTATTTTGAGTTAATATAGAATCAAACCTGCCTCTGTATCAGTCTGGCCTAATTGTAACTCCTGTATTATGTGGTGACTCTTGATGTTTTGTGACATTTAAAGATGAGCAATAAATATGGCCTTACTGATGTCATCTGTGCCCTAAAAACAATAAAACATATAAATTCCAGGGTTATCTTCATCCCACTTCCACAAGCGTGCACTTTGCAGAAGAAATGACTTCTGGACATTAACCCAGGTACGAGATCTTTGGATGACCTTCCCTCTATAGCATCAGATCTAATAAGAAACCCCTCTACCACAGACTGAGTGCAATTAAATCAGCAGAACACAAAATTAATGTGTTTTTTTTTTCGTTTTAATCACTCAGTACCAAAGGAGTAAGTGTAACATGACCTGGGGTGTCCAAAAATGCAACACAATCACTGTACCTATTCAGCTCATGAAACCGTGGAAACACCATTGTGTCCATCTTTCCTACTGGAATATCCATTTGCAAATCTTTGCTATTCTTTCTTCTGATGTTGGGAAAGCCATTATTTATTGACCATCCTTACTTACCTTTCAAAGGTGGTGGTCTCCCTTCTTCTTGAAGCGTTTAGAGTTTTTCCAGGTGCTCAGGTCTTGACGCCACCCGGAATGATGGAATAGTAAACTGTATCCAAGTCAGGATGGTGTTTGTCTTGGAGATTATGGAATTTCCATATATCTGAGGTCCTTCTCCTTTGAGGTTGTGCAGCTCACAGGATTGGGATTGCTGCCAATGAAGCCTTGGCAAGCTAGGTGTCCATCCTTCAGATAGTATGCACTGCAACTGCATTGTGCTGGTGGCAGTAGAAATAGATGTTTAAGCTGGCGGATGAGTTTGAAATCAAGCAGCCTGATTATTATCAGTATTTCAGTATGACTGTCAGACAAGATGGTGCCCTAAATCGCTGGCTGGAGCTGGAACCCACTGAGTTCTAGTTCACAGGCCTGGGGACTATCAATTTAGGATTAGAATTTTATCTGGGGCAACATTAGGGGCAGAATCTGACTGCTGGGTCCATGTATTAGGAATTTGGGTCCATCCATTTGGAATTGAAACTCCTCATTGTATGTTTCAGATGGTCAAAACTCAAGCTTTGGTCAAGGGCAAATTCCTACAATTATCCCTTGAATGTAACCAAGTGGTTTGTAAATGTAAAAGACTTAGGTATTCCTCTGTGAGAGTGGAAGGAGTTGGAGCGTATTATATAACAGAGTTAGATAAACACTGATCATAAATTAACATTGAAACACTCATTGACCTGAGACATTGTAAGAAAGATAATATGCACTGAAAGTCATTTTCAGTCTAACTTCTTCCTTAACATACCGAACAGCACTAAAGGAACCAGAGTCTGCCCCAAAGAAACAGAAAATTTCCGCAATGACTGTTGGACACTAAAATGAATATTTGGGTTTGAACTAATAATTTATTTATCTAGAGTTTCAAAGGTTAATGTTGGGAGGTATTATCACTGTTCAGTTTAATTGCCTCTAACATTCTTTCGACTGTACTGCATCGATGACTAGTCAGCCTTTTGAGTGGTGTTTAACCTTTCTTGAAGATACCCGTGAAAAACAGCTAACTTTCAAACTTCAAGTATTTTAACTTTTTTTTTGTCTCTTCCAAGTCCATTCTTGACTGGGATTTGGAAAGGAAAAGCACGATGTACAAAATGAGGATGATTATATATTTATGCTACCAGCTTTTTGTTACAGCACCAGGTAAGTCTCAATACGATATACACCTCAGTACCTTGAAAATTCCAAACACAAATGTTTCTCTTGTATGCTTACAAAGTTGCTCAACGTTATAAAAGTCTCAGAGGTGAGCAACTTTCAAGTACTGAAAGTATTCGAGTATCAAGTATTCAAAATTCAAGTACATAATCTTCCCGCTGGTGCCAATGTGAGGCTTGGATCTTGGTGTCAAACTGCAGATGAACTGGGGGGAGGGGCACAGATGCAAGTTTACCCTGCATGGAATTTGGTGATTCTTGGAGGACAGGAAATCAGTTGTTCACATTGCTAACCTGACAGAGTGGGGTGGATAGAGAATCTGCTATTTGGGAGGAGAGTACTGGGTTGGGGTAAAATATCCCCAGACTGCTAAAGGGCCTGAGTGTATTGGAGAGGTGAATGGGGTGGCAGTGAGTGAGATGAGACTCCAAAGCCAAATTTGCCAGTTACTCCTTGTCCTAAGGAAGTAACAAAAGCTTTCCTGGGCTGTTGTTCTTTGAATGGAAAGCAGTCATTCTCCTTTGAGGACTGGCAACAAAATCCTGAGATTTGTATTTTTAAGGCTGTTTCCAGCAGGCGGGCTGCTCACCAATTCAGAGTCATTGAATATTGTATCAGGTAATCAATGGATAGCAACGGGAAGATTCAAAGTCTCTTTCTAAAAATCTTCTCAAGTTATCTAGAAAACTTCAAAGATTATGAATATACATTTCCATGAATGGGTTTTTGATAAGAGAGGGGATTAAGGGTTATGGGGAGAGGGCGGGAATGTGGAACTGAGCCACGACAGATCAGCCATGATCTTATTGAATGGTGGGGCAGGCTCGAAGGGCTAGATGGCCTACTCCTGCTCCTATTTCTTATGTTCTTATGATTCTCCTTGCAGTTTATACAGTCTTTCCTTGTCAGTGATTTAATAGATTTTAAGGAAGTGCAGAGCCAGTGAAATGGCAGAGGGGCAGAAGGGGAGAACACTGATAATAGTATATTCTTTATTCATTTATGGGATGTGGGCATTGCTGGCTGGGCCAGCATTTACTGCCCATTCCTAACTGCCTTCTATTTCATAGGGCAGCTGAGTCAACGACATTGGTGTGGGTCTGGAGTCACACATTGACCAGACGGCAAGGACGGCAGATTTCCTTCCCTAAAGGGCATTAGTGAACCAGATGAGTCTTTCCAAAAATCGACAATAGCTTCATAGTCATAATTAGACTTTTAATTCCAGATTTTTAATTAAATTTAAATTGCACCATCTGTCATGGTGGGATTCAAATCTGGGTCTCTGGATTACCAGTCCAATGGTAATACCATGATGCTACTGCCTCACCATGGAGAGATGATTGCCACTTCATGGCAAAAGTGAAGTATCTTCGAGTGTGTGTGTTGGTGTTGTGTAACTGTCTTTGTTTGTGTGTGTGTGTGTGTGTATCTATTTGTGTGTGTGTGTATCTATATGTGTGTGAGTATATGTGTGTGTTAGTGTCTGTATGTGTGCACGTGTCTGTATATGTGTGCATGTGTGTGTGAATGAATATGTATGAGTGTGAGCGTGTGTGTGTGTGTATGTATGTGTGTGTGAGTATCTGTGTGTGTGTACATGTGTGTGTCTGTATATCTGTGTGCGCATGTGTGTGTATCTGTATATTTGTGTGTGTGTGTGTCTGTATATATGTGTGACTGCAAAGTTGCTCAACATTATAAAAGTCTCAGAGATGAGCACATTTCAAGTACTGAAAGTCAGGGATAAATTCTGCCCGTTGCCAGTGTGAGGCTTGCTTAAAGTCTACTATTCTGGGCAAGAATAGTGACGTAAACAATTGGTCATTTTGGTGAGGGAATCAAACTTTTAAACTAGCATTGCAACCTGTGGAGTAGTGGGGCTAGATTTATTTTTATCCATTTATGGGGTGTGGGTGTCACTGACGAGCCCAGCATTTGTTATCTATCTCTAATTGCCCCTTGAATTGACTGGCTCACTTGGCCATTTCAAACAGGCAGTTAAGAGTCAACCACATTATTATGTCTCCTGAGTCATACAGAGCAAGTGAGGACAACAGATGTCCTTCCCTCGGCTAGATAGGTTTATACAATAATCAACAATATTTTCAAGGTTATCATCAGGCTTTCAAATTTTATCATCTGCTATGATGAGATTCGAACCCAGGTTTCCTGCTGTCTAAATCATCAATCCAGTGTTAGGACCACTATCATACTGCCTCCCATTAAACTGCTCAGTACTCCCATCCTGTTGGAACACAACAATGAGCAATAATAATGTATTATATTATCTGCGATATCTCCAATAGGCTGAACAAGCATCGATAAACTGTTGACCAAGATTCCATGCCTGTGTTCTGGCAGTGGTCTTGCCTACTTAAGAACATAAGAACATAAGAAATGGGAGCAGGAGTAGGCCATCTAGCCCTTTGAGCCTGCCCCGCCATTCAATAAGATCATGGCTGATCTGTCGTGGCTCAGTTCCACCTACCCGCCCTCTCCCCATAACCCTTAATCCCCTTGCCATTCAAAAACCCATCAACCCGCGTCTTAAATATATTTAGCGAGGCAGCCTCCACCACTTCAACGGGCAGAGAATTCCAGAGATTCACCACCCTTTGAGTGAAGAAGTTCCTCCTCAACTCCGTTCTAAACCGCCCCCCCTTTATCTTGAGGCTACTGTCCTTTCTGAGCGGGAAGAGCCTCTCCACCTCTATCCTATCCATCCCATTCAACATCTTATATGTCTCAATGAGATCTCCCCTCATTCTTCTAAACTCTAACGAGTACAAGCCTAGTTTATTCAGCCTCTCCTCATAGGTCAACCCCCTCAACTCTGGTATCAGCCTAGTAAACCTCCTCTGCACTCCCTCCAAGACCAAAATATCCTTGCGTAAGTGCGGCGACCAAAACTGCACACAGTACTCCAGCTGCGGCCTCACCAGTGCTCTGTACAGTTGCAGCAAGACCTCCCTACTTTTGTATTCAATCCCCCTCGCTATGAAGGCCAGCATCCCATTTGCCTTCCTGACCATCTGCTGCACCTGCAGGCTGGGTTTTTGCGACTCATGCACAAGGACCCCGAGGTCCCTCTGCACCGTTGCATGCTGCAGTTTTTCGCCATGTAAGTAATAGTCCTTCCTACCATTATTCCTACCAAAGTGGACAACTTCACACTTGCCAACATTAAATTCCATTTGCCAGTACCTGGCCCATTCGCCCATCCTATCTAGATCCTTCTGCAGACTTTCCACATCCTCTGCACAATTTGCCGTTCCACCAATCTTGGTGTCATCAGCAAATTTCGACACCATACACTCAGTTCCCTCCTCCAGATCATCTATATAAATGGTAAATAGCTGAGGCCCCAGCACCGACCCCTGGGGCACTCCACTAGTCACCAACCGCCAATCCGAATAGCACCCATTGACCCCCACTCTCTGCCTCCTATTTGACAGCCAATCCCCTATCCATGCTAACACCCTACCCCCAACTCCATGCCCCCTGACCTTCTGTAATAACCTCTTGTGCGGCACCTTATCAAACCCCTTCTGAAAATCAAGAAACACCACATCCACTGGCTCTCCTCTATCCACCGCCCTAGACACATCCTCAGAGAACTCCAATAAATTCGTCAGACACGACTTCCCCTTAACGAAACCATGCTGCGTCTGCTCTATCAAACAATTCTCCTCAAGATGCCTTGCTATTTTCTCCTTGATCACGGATTCTAACATTTTACCTACAACAGACGTTAAACTAACCGGCCTATAATTCCCTGCCTTTTGCCTGCCACCCTTCTTAAACAACGGCGTAACATTAGCCGTTTTCCAATCTTCCGGCACTTCCCCGGAATCCAGCGATGTTTGGAAAATAATCACCGAGACATCCACTATCACTTCCGCCATTTCTTTCAGAACCCTCGGATGCATTCCATCCGGTCCTGGGGACTTGTCCACAATCAGTCCCTCCAGTCTTTCGAGCACTGCCTCTCTAGTACTTGGACCCCACCAGTCATTGGTTCATCAACATGAAAAATATTAAACATGTTTGAATTATGTTTTCTACAAGAGAAATTATTGTTATTATTTTAATGAAATTAAAATCCCTATTATGTCTACAGAAATTACATCAATAAAGACAGAAACCAAACATCT
Organism: Carcharhinus amblyrhynchos; assembly: GCF_965287045.1. Lineage (NCBI taxonomy): Eukaryota > Metazoa > Chordata > Chondrichthyes > Carcharhiniformes > Carcharhinidae > Carcharhinus > Carcharhinus amblyrhynchos. The sequence goes on along the minus strand of NW_027649784.1, from coordinate 2,376,267 downwards.
CGACTCAACACGAAGGGAAATAATGGAACACACTACAATTGGTTGCGGAACTGTCTCACCAAGGGTCATGGAGAAGGGCAGAATCATCTCACCAAGCACTGCGGAAAGCACCTTAACCACCTCACCAAGCACTGGGAAAAGCAGAATTACTACATCACTAACCACTGCAGAAAGCAAAGTAAGCACATCACCAAGCACTGCAGAAAGCATTGGAATATTTTCAAAAAACATCAACAATACCCACAACACAATGAATACAAACCCACTCACCCACAAACCCACTCCCATAACACACACAACCACACACACATCCAAACCCACTCCCAGAGCACACACAAACACACTCACCCCCAAACCCAATCCCACAACACACACAAACACACATGCCCCCAAACCCACTCCCACAGCACACACAAACACACTCACCCCCAAACCCACTCATAGAACACACACAAACACACACACTCCCAAACCCACTCCCACAACACACACAAACACACACACCACTAAACCCACCCCAATGAGTACAACATACAGCTCCAGACCAACATCTGCCTCCACTTCCCCTACCACAATATCCTCCACAAGTACATTGACTACCACCACTCCAACCATCACACCGTCCAGCACTGCACTGACCACCATCACACCGACCACCACCACAGTGGCCACCACTATCACACCGACCATCACCACAATGACTGCCAGCACACCAATTACCAGTGCACAGACGACCAGCACACCAAATACCACCACAACTACAACCACCACACCAAATACCTCCACACTGACGACCAGCACACCGAGCACCACGACTCCAACCACAACCACACCAATTACCAGCGCACATATTACCAGCACACCGAATACCACCACAGCTACCACCACCATCACACCGACCACCATCACACCAACGACCACACCAGCCAACACAACCACACTGACCACCACACCTACCACCACCACACCTACCACCAACACAACACCCACCACCAGCCAACTGACCACCACCGCACCCACCACTACAACACCCACCACCACCGCGCTGACCACCATCACACCGGCCACCACCACCACACCCACCACCAGCCAACAGACCACCACACCAGCCAACACTACCACACTGACCACCACCATACCAATCAACACACCGTCCACCACCACACCCACCATCAGCCAACTGACCACCATCACCACACCCCCCACCACCGCACCCACCACCACCATCACACCGGCCACCACCACACCCACCACCACCATCACACCGGCCACCACCACACCCACCACCGCACCGACCACCACCCCACTGACCACCACCATCACACTGACCAACAACACCACCACCACACTGACCACCACCAAGCATATCAAGACAACAGCTACCACAATTCGACCGACAACTACCACCATGCGATCTACAACAACTGTTGCAACAGGTATTTCCTTCATCTTAATTATGATGTGTTTAACTCAAAGTGACAGTCCCAAAGTATTTGTTTTATTGATGTCGTTCTATTCTGAGTTGTAGAATTCTCTACAAAGTTGAGTATTTTTATGGAAGTGCAAGAGATTTACCTTCGACACAATACCTGATCGCTACCAGACTAACACTGGTTACATCTACCTTTCTAAGAAGTGCAATTAATTTTTGTACTTTGACAGTATTTTATGATGTTTTGTAACCTGTCTGAGGAGGTGGGGCGGGGGGGGGGGAACCAAACATGGTGGAATTGTTCTTTTTGTATCCTAAGTGTGGCTGTGTCAAGTTCTGACAGCACCATTCCCTTTTGCTGGGATGGTGTGATGTTACGCCCGATTCAGTGCTTTGAGATTCACTGATTATACACAAGCAAGTGTCCGGCAGGATGGGAGCTGATTCAGGCACCTGCTGTCAGTTTTGAAAGTATGACACCATATTTGCTCGTACAGCAACCCACTTGTCTTCATGAGAATAGGGGGGACGCCCTCTACTGGTTGGAGTCATGTCTCACACAAGGGAAGATAGTTTTTGGTGGTTGGAGGTCAGTCATCTCACCTCCAGGAGTTCCTCAGGGGAATGTCCCTGGCCCAACCATCTTCAGCTGCTTCATCAATGATTTTCCTTCTATCAGAAGGTCAGAAGTGGGGAAGTTTGCTGATGACTGCACAGTGGTCAGCACCATTTGTGATTCCTTAGACACTGAAACAATCCATAACCAAATGCAACAAGACCTGAACAATACGCAGGCTTGGGATGACAAGTGGCAAGTAACATTCACACCACAGAAGTGCTCGGCAATGACCAGCACCAATAAGAGAGGATCTAACCACTGGCCCTTGACATTCAATGATATTTCCATCACTGAATCCCTTCCTCTCAACATGCTGGGGCTGACCATTGGACAGAAACGGAATTGGACTTTTTAAAAAATTCATTAATGGGACATGACCGTCACTGGCTGACCAGCATTTATTGCCCATTCCTGGTCGCCCTTGTATACAGCGCACTTGAGAATCAACCACATTGTTGTGGCTCTGGAGTCACAACATGTACAGCAGACCAGGCAGGAAGGCAGATTTCCTTCCCTAAAGGACATTGGTGAACCAGATGGGTTTTTCCGACAATCGACAATGATTTCACGGTCATCAGTAGATTCTTAATTCCAGATATTTTTGCTGAATTCAAATTCCACCAACTGTTGTGGCGCGATTCGAACCCGGGTCCCCAGAACATTCACTGAATTTCTGATCTGGTGATAATACCACTAGGCCATCGCCTCCCCCCTAAATACTGTGGATTCAAGAGAAGGTCAAAGGCAAGGAATCCTGCAGCGAGGAACTCACCTCCTGACTCTCCAAAGCCTCTCCAACAAGTCAGGAGTGTGATGGAGCACTCTATACTTGCCTGGAAGGGACCAGCATCAACAACACTCAAGCGCTCAACAACATCCAAGACAAAGCAGCCCCACTTGATTGCAATCCCTTCCATAAAAAAATCAATCCCTCCATCACTGACAAACAATGGCAGCAATGTGTATCTACAAGATGCACTGAAGGAACTCACCAAGGCGCCTTAGACAGCACCTTCCACACCCACAATCAATACCACATTGAAGAACAAGGTAGAACGTATCGGGGAACACCACCATTTAGAACTTTCCTTTCAAGTCACTCATCATCCTAACTTGGCAGGAGAGAATGCCAAGAGCAACACCAAACTTACCTAAAAATGAAGACTCAACCTGGTGAATCTCCAGCATTGGAATAACTGTGCGCTCAACAGCATGAGCGACAAGTAATAGACAGAGCTGAGCAATCCCTCAACCAATGGATCAGATCTAAACTCTGCAGTTCTGCCATATCTAGCTATGACTGTGGTGGACATTTAAACAACCCCATCCTCAATGATAGAAGAGCTCAGTACATCAGTGCAAAAGATAAGAGTAAAGCTCGACAAGGCTGTGTGGCCAAATTCCCCTTCAATTTGATTTTCAAGTTTCCTGGCAACACCACCATAATGGGACTGATCTCAAACAATGACAAGACAGAGTATAGGAATGAGATAGAGAATCTGATGAACCTATGCGGTGACAATAATCTCTTCCTCAATGTCAACAAAATTAAGGAGATTGTCATTGACTCCAGGAAACGTAGAGGAGAACATGCGCCTGTCTAAATTAACAGGGACAAAGAAGAAAGGGTCAACACCTTCAAGTTTTTAGGGGTCCAGATTAGCAACAATCCGTCCTGGTCCCCCACATGCCGACACTATAGTTAAAAAAGCCCACCAACGCCTCGACTTTCTCAGAAGACGAAGGAAATTTGGCATGTCAGCTACGACTCTCAACACCTTTCACAGATGCACCATGGAAAGCACTCTTTCTGGGTGTATCACAGCTTGGTATGGCTCCTGCTCTGTCCAAGACCACAAGGAACCACAAAAGGTCGTGAGTGTAGCCCAATCCATCATGCAAAACAGCCTCCCATCCATTGACTCTGTCTACACTTCCCGCTGCCTCAGGAAAGCAGCCAGCATAATTAAGGACACCACATGCACCCTGGACATTCTCTCTTCCACCTTCTTCCATTGGGAAAAAGATACAAAAGTCTGAGGTCACGTACCAACTGATACAAGAACAGCTTCTTCCCTGCTGCTGTCAGACTTTTGATTGCACCTGCCTTATATTAAGCTGATCTTCCTCGACATCTGAACTATAACTGTAACATTACATTCTGCACTCTCTCGTCTCCTCTATGAACAGTATACTTTGTCTGAACAGTGCACAAGAAATAATACTTTACACTTTATGCCAATACATGTGACAATATATATCAAATCAAAAAGCAATCACAACAATCTTCACCTACCGTCACTAGGTAAAAATCCTGGAATTCCCTCTCTAACAGCACTAAACCGCAAGACCATAAGAATGAGGAACAGGAGTAGGCCATTTGGCCAGTCAAGCTTGCTCTACTATTCAATAGCATCATGGCTGATCTAACATTTCTCATGTCCACTTTCCAATGCTTTCTCCATCACCCATGATGTCCGTACTGATCGAGAATCAATCTCAGCCTTAAATATGCACAAGAATTCTGCCCCCCACAGCTTTCTGTGGCAAGAAATTTCAAAGACTAGCAGCCCTTTGAGGGAAGAAATTCTTCTTTAACTGTCTTAAATTGATGTCCCTTGATGGAATTTTGTCCTTTATTGCGAGAGGGATGGAGTTTAAAAACAGCAAGGTTATGTTCAGCTGTATAAGGTACTGGTGAGGCCACACCTGGAGTACTGTGTACAGTTTTGGTCTCCTTACTTGAGAAAGGATGTCCTGGAACTGGAGGGGGTACAGAGGAGATTCACTCAGTTGATTCCAAACTTGAAAGGATTGGCTTATGAAAAGAGACTGAACAGAATGGGGCTATACTCATTGGAATTCAGAAGAATGAGGGGCGATCTTAAAGAAACATCTATAAGATTACGAAGGGAATACATAAGATAGAAGCAGGGAAGTTGTTTCCACTGGCGGGAGAAAAAAGAACTAGTCTCAAAATAAGGGGAAGCAGATTTAGGACTGAGTTGAGGAGGAACTTCTTCACACAAATTTGTGGAATTCCCTGCCCAGTTAAGCAGGGAGGTTACCTCACTGAATGTTTTTAAGGCAAGGATAGATACATTTTTGAACAGTAAAGGAATTAAGGGTTATAGTGAGCGGGCGGGTAAGTAGAGCTGAGTCCACAAAAGGACAGCCATGATCTAACTGAAGGCTCGAGGGTCCAGGTGGCCTACTCCTGCTCCTAGTTCTTATGTTCTTTATTATGAGACATGCCCTAGATTCTCCCAAAAGGGGAATCATCCTCTCAGTATTTACCCTGTCAAGCCCCTACATTTTTTAATGAGATTACCAACCTGTTTAACCTTTCCTCATCAGACAATCCCTCACACCAGTGATCAACCAAGTGATCCTTCTCTGAACTGCCTCCAATTTTCCTCAAAAAATTCCAAGTGTCAAATTTGTGTAAAAACCTAAATGAAATCCCACTGTTTTTTTCAGCTGGAGTTTCAAGATGAATCTCCTACACTCCGTGTGCTGCAGAGTGGGATAGGCTGATTCGCACTGAAAACCAGTGGGCAGGGCCAATTCCCACTGGAGAGACTGGTAGTGTAGTGCTGAGCAGGCCACTTGCATGCACTGATCTGTAAGTGCCAAAGTCAGGGCATGCACATGGCCCTTGTTTACCGGCCTCCTGATTGCTGGGCAGCTCGACCACTGGCTAACGCTGAGACACCTGTATCGCTGACAGTCTCACCCCAACACCCCCGCCATAGCATGATCGCTGCCCCTCCAAACATGCCCAGGCCGACCCAGCCATGACCGTGCCCTCACTCCTCCGGCCCTCCTGATCTCCCTCTCCCCGCGGACCCCTACCCTTTCCTCCCTTGCCCCCCACTGTGAAACCCACCCCCACAGCCTCGATCTTGCGACCACTTTCCCAACAGTGTGGGACAACCCCACTGCAGTCCTGAACCTTCCCCCCAGTTCGGCTCTGATCTGCTGGCATGCTGAACCCCCTCCCTCACCCCAGTGGCCAGCCATGATTGCTGGCCTCTTCTCCCCATCCCCTCCCCTCCTCTCCCGTCCCCACCTCACTGGCTATCATTGAATTTGACCTCCATTTCTGTCCTGCCACCATTACCTATTTTATCTCCATTATCTCGTTTTGCCTCCATATTTCATTTTCTACTCCATTACCAAGCAAATCCTTCATTATCGATGGTGAACTCAAATATCCCAATTTACCTCCAGTCCCCAGTTTAAACTCCATTATCCACATCGACCTCCAATATCAATTTTATCCATCATTATTCACTTTGTCCTCCATTAGCATGCCTGACTCCCAGAGACTGTTTTGCTCTCCAATATCCTAATCTGCCTCTATTATCTAGTTTGCCTTCAATAATTCAGTTTTACCTCCAGGATTCATTTTCTCCTTCATTCTTCATCCTATCCTGCTTTCACTCTCTATTCCACACTATATTCTCAATTGTACTGTTTGTCCTCCATTATTCAAGTTAACCTTGTTATCCATTTGACCTCCTGTCTTTTCCCATCCATCGTCCATCTTGCCCTCTATTATCCAGTTTATACCATTTTGCCCTCTATTATCCAGTTTGTATCAGCTTGCCCTCTATTAACCAATTTGACTTTTATCATCTGATACCCTCCAGTGTCAAAATGCCAGCTGAAGCCACTGTCCAAATTCATTAGTGAAGATGGTTAATTAGTAGAGTGTTACTAGAGAATGGAGCAAGGCCCCAATACAAATACATTTCTACAGCAGACGGAGACAGGTATACTAAACGTTGTTGTTTCGGGAACCTTTTCAATAACCCGTGTATAATTTGAAATGTTATTATTATCTCTTCATACAATAGCAAATCCATGTCAGAATGGAGGGACCTGGAATGGAGAGGAATGTCATTGCCCGGATAACTACGATGGGGAATTTTGTGAGATCGAAGAAGGTGATGAGTTTAAGACTAATTGTTATTTTTGATGCTATTGTTTTGTGAGTTTACTCTATTTCCCTCCATACCTTTACCTGATAAAACACAGTCATATCAGTTTTCACAATATCCTCCAACCACCACCACCCCCACCAACACCCTCTCCATAGCGAGAATATTCCAGATTTCTGTGATCCTTGACTGAAAAACTGCTTCCAAGTTTGCCAAGGAAAGTTTGTGAAAGCAGTCTCTATCATTTATGTTGCAAAACTCCACTATTGTTCTGATCAATCTGCATTGCATCCCCAACCCAGGTAAATATAGTCTTCCTGAGTTCACTGACCAGGATTTGTCAAGTTTGCTGATGACATCACCACAGTGGGACTATCTCAAACAATGACGAGATAGAGTACAGGAATGGGACAGAGAATCTGGTGAACTGGTGCGGTGACAATAATCTCTCCCTCAATGTCAACAAAATGAAGGAGATTGTCATCAATTTCTGGAAGCGTAGAGGAGAACATGCGCCTGTCCACATCAATAGCAATGAAGTAGAAAGGGTCGAGAGTTTCAAGTTTTTAGTTGTCCAGATCACCAACAATCTGTCCTGGTCCCCCCATGCTGACACTATAGTTAAGAAAACACACCAACACCTCTACTTTCTCAGAAAACTCACAAAATTTGGCAAGTCAGTTATGACTCTCACCAACTTTTACAGATGCACCATAGAAAGCATTCTTTCTGGATCTATCACAGCTTGGTATGGCTCCTGCTCTGTCCAAGACCGCAACGAACTACAAAAGGTCGTGAGTGTAGCCCAATCCATCACGCAAACCAGCCTCCCATCCATTGACTCTGTCTACACTTCCTGCTGCCTCAGCAAAGCAGCCAGCATAATTAAGGACCCCACGCACCCCTGACATTCTCTCTTCCACCTTCTTCCGTTGGGAAAAAGGTACAAAAGTCTGAGGTCACATACCAACTGACTCAAGAACAGCTACTTCCCTGCTGCCATCAGACTTTTGAATGGACCTACATTATATTAAGCTGATCTTTCTCTACATCCTAGCTAAGACTGTAACATTACATTCTGCACTCTCACGTATCCTTCCCTATGAACAGTATACTTTGTATAGTGTGCAAGAAATAATACTTTTCACTGTATGCTACATGTGACAATAAATCAAATCAAATCAAAAAGCAATCACAACAATCTTCAGCTACAGTCACTAGGTGAAAATCCTGGAATTCCCTCTCTAATACCACTAAACCATAAGACCATAAGAATGAGGAACAGGAGTAGGCCATTTGGCCCATCAAGCTTGCTCTACTATTCAATAGCATCATGGCTGATCTAACATTCTTCATGTCCACTTTCCAATGCTTTCTCCGTAACCCTTAATGTCCGTACTGATCGAGAATCAATCTATCTCAGCCTTAAATATGCACAAGAATTCTGGCCCACACAGCCTTCTGTGGCAAGAAATTCCAAAGACGAGCAGCCCTCTGAGAGAAGAAATTACTCTTCATCTGTCTTATGGAACTTTGTCCTTTATTGCTAGAGGGATGGAGTTTAAAAACAGCGAGGTTATGTTGCAGCTGTATAAGGTGCTGGTGAGGCCACACCTGGAATACTGTGTACAGTTTTGGTCTTCTTACTTGAGAAAGGATATACTGGCACTGGAGGGGGTGCAGAAGACATTCACTCGGTTGATTCTGAAGTTGAGAGGGTTGGCTTATGAAGAGACACTGAGTAAACTGGGGCTATACTCATTGGAATTCAGAAGAATGAGGGGAGATGTTATAAAAACATGTAAGATTATGAAAAGAACAGATAAGATAGAAGCAGGGAAGTTGTTTCCACTGGTGGGTGAAAGTAGAACTAGGGGGAAATGGCGTTAAAATAAGGGGAAGCAGATTTAGGACTGAGTTGAGGAGGAACTTCTTCACACAAAGGGTTGTGAATCTGTGGAATTCCCTGCCCAGTGAAGCAGTTGAGGCAACCTCATTGAATGTTGTCAAGGCAAGGATAGATAAACTTTTGCACAGTAAACTAATTAAGGGTTCTGGTGAGCGGGCGGGTAAGTGGAGCTGAGTCCACAAAAGGATCAGCCAGGATCTTATTCGATGGCGCAGCAGGCTTGAGGGCCAGGTGACTCCAAGTTCTTATGTCCTTTATTCTGAGACATGCCCTAGACTCTCCCACAAGAGGAATCATCCTCTTAGCATTTACCCGATCAAGCCCCTTTATTTTTTCATGAGATTACCAACCTGTTTAATCTTTCCTCAGAAGACAATCCCTTACACCAGTGGTCATCCAAGTGATCCTTCGCTGGACTGCCTCCAATTTTCCCAAAAAAATTCTAGGTATCAAATTTGCTTAAAAACTGGAGTAAATCCTGTTGTTTTTTTCAGCGGGAGTTTCAAGATGAATCTCCTACACTCTGTGTGCTGCAGAGTGGGATAGTGTGATTCACGCTGAAAACCAGTGGGCAGGGCCTATTACCACTGGACAAACCGGCAGCATAGCGTGAGTAGGCCGCTGTGCATCGCTGATCTGTAAGCGCCAAAATCAGTGCATGCACAATACCTGCCGATCGCTGGCCAGATCAATCGCTGGCCAACCCTGAGATACGTACATCGCTGACCCTCCCACCAACCCACACCTCCCCCACACCACCATGGCATGATCAGTGCCCCTCCAAACATTCCCAGGCCGACCCAGCCATGACCGTGCCCCACACCCCGTGATCTCCTGCTCCCACCCCCTCGCCCGCAATGTCAAACCCAACCCCGCAGCCCCAATCTTCCAACTACTCTCCCAACAATGCAGGACACCCCCACTGCAGTCCTGAACCCGCTTCCACCCACCCACACCCCCCCCCCCTCCCACCCCCACCTTCAGCTCCGATCTGCTGGCAGGCTGAACACCTCCCCCTCCCCACACCGATGGCCAGCCCTGATTGCTCCCCCTGCTCTCCCCTCCTCTCCCATCCCCACCTCACTGGCTATCATCGAATTTGACCTCCATTTCTGTCCTGGCCACCATTATCTATTTTATCTCCATTATCTAGTTTTGTCTCCATATTTCATTTTCCACTCCATTACCAAGCAAGTCCTTCATTATCGATGGTGAAGTCCAATATCCCAATTTAACTCCAGTCCCCAGTTTAAACTCCTTTATCCAGATCGACCTCCATTATGAATTTTATCCATCATTATTCAGTTTGTCCTCCATTAGCATGCCTGACTTCCAGAGACTGTTTTGCTCTCTAATGTCCTTATCTGTCTCTAGTAACAATAATTCAGTTTTACCTCCACAATTCATTTTCTTCTTCATTATTCATCCTATTCTGCTTTCACTCTTTTTTGTACACTATATTCTCAACTGTACTGTTTGTCCTCCATTATTCAAGTTAACCTTGTTATCCATTTGACCTCCTGCCGTTTCCCATCCATTGTCCATCTTGCCCTCTATTATCCAGTTTGTATTATTTTGCCCTCTATTATCCAGTTTGACTTATATCATCTGATACCCTCCAGTGTCAAAATGCCAGTTGAAGCCACTGTCCAAATTCATTTGTGAAGAATGGTTAGTTAGTAGAGTGTTTGGAGAGAATGGAGCAAGGCCCCAATACAAATACATTTCGACAGCAGAGGGAGACAGAAATCAGAAAATAAATAATATTGAACAGTGTTGTTTCGTGAATCTTTGCAATAATCCATGTATAATTTGAAATGTTATTATTATCTCTTGATAAAACAGGAAATCCATGTCAGAATGGAGGGACCTGGGATGGAGACGAATGTCACTGCCCAGATAACTACAATGGGGACTTTTGCCAGTTTCTGGAAGATGACATTGAAGTTGGTAAGTTTAAGAGTAATTTTGCTTTTTGATGCTATTGCTTTGTGAGTTTATTTCCCATGATACCTTTACCTGATAAAACACAGCTGTATCAGTTTTCACGATATCCTCCAGCCCGCCCCACCCCCCACCACCACACCACTACCCTCTCACCTCCCCCCCACCCCCTCCATAGTTAGAATATTCCACATTTCTATGATCCTTGACTGAAAATCTGCTTCCAGTTTTGCTTCTAAATTTTAAGCTGATGTACTGTCATATTCAGGGTTGTCCAACAGAGTAGATTATTTCTCTATACCTATCCTCTGATATCTTTCTGACATTAGAAACACCTCAATTAGATCACCTCTCAATTTTCTTTACTCCATGGGCTACAAGGAAAGTTTGTGAAACCACACTCCATCATTTAAGCTGCAAAGCTCCAGAATCATTCTGATCAATCAACATTGCACCCCCAACCAGACAAATATATTCTTCCTGAGTTCACTGACCAGGATTTTTCACAGGCTCTAGAATCAGAATTTAAATCGTCGAGGCATAACTTTCCCTTGTTTGCAGTCCAGCAGCACACATCTTAAAGGTTCTTCATCTTCCGGGTGTTAGAGATGGAAAGGTGGTAGGACTGGAGGGTCTTAATGACATTACTGTTACTAGAGAGGAGGTGCTCGACAGACTGGAGGGACTGATGGTGAACAAGTCGACAGGACCGGATGGAATGCATCCGAGGGTTCTGAAAGAAATGGCGGAGGTGATAGTGGATGCCTTGGTGGTTATTTTCCAGACGTCGCTGGATTCCGGGGAAGTGCCGGAAGATTGGAAAACGGCTAATGTTACGCCGTTGTTTAAGAAGGGTGTCAGGCAAAAGGCAGGGAATTATAGGCTGGTAAGTTTAACATCTGTTGTAGGTAAAATGTTAGAATCCGTCATCAAGGAGGAAATAGCGAGGCATCTTGAGAGGAATTGCTTGATAGAGCAGACGCAGCACGGTTTTGTTAAAGGGAAGTCGTGTCTGACAAATTTACTGGAGTTCTATGAGGATGTGTCTAGGGCGGTGGATAGAGGAGAGCCGGTGGATGTGGTCTTTCTGGATTTTCAGAAGGCGTTTGACAAGGTACCTCACAGGAGGTTATTGCAGAAGGTCAGGGAACAGGGAGTTGGGGGTAGGGTGTTAGCGTGGATAGAGGATTGGTTGTCAAATAGGAGGTAGAGAGTGGAGGTCAATGGGTGGTATTCGGATTGGCGGATGGTGACTAGTGGAGTGCCTCAGGGGTCGGTGCTGGGGCCTCAGCTATTTACCATTTATATAGATGATCTGGAGGAGGGAACCGAGTGTAGGGTGTCGAAATTTGCTGATGACACCAAGACTGGAGGAAAGGCAAATTGTGCGGAGGGTGTGGAGAGTCTACAGAAGGATCTAGATAGGCTGGGCGAATGGGCCAGGAAATGGCAAATGGAATTTAATGTTGGCAAGTGTGAGGTGGTCCACTTTGGTAGGAATAATGGTAGGAAGGATTATCACTTACGTGGCGAAAAACTGCAGCAGGCGACGGTGCAGATGGACCTTGGGGTCCTTGTGCATGAGTCGCAAAAACCCAGCTTGCAGGTGCAGCAGGTGGTCAGGAAGGCAAATGGGATGCTGGCCTTCATAGCGAGGGGGATTGAATATAAAAGTAGGGAGGTCTTGCTGCAGCTGTATAGGGCATTGGTGAGGCCGCAGCTGGAGTACTGTGTGCAGTTTTGGGCGCCGTACTTACGCAAGGATATTTTGGCCTTGGAGGGAGTGCAGAGGAGGTTTACTAGGCTGATGCCGGAGTTGAGGGGGTTGAGCTATGAGGAGAGGCTGAATAAACTAGGCTTGTACTCGTTAGAGTTTAGAAGAATGAGGGGAGATCTCATTGAGACGTATAAGATGATGAATGGGATGGATAGGATAGAGGTGGAGAGACTCCTCCCGCTCAGAAAGGATAATAGGACTAGGGGGCACAGCCTCAAGATAAAGTGGGGGCGGTTTAGAACGGAGTTGAGGAGGAACTTCTTCACTCAAAGGGTGGTGAATCTCTGGAATTCTCTGCCCGTTGAAGTGGTGGAGGCTACCTCGCTAAATATTTTTAAGACGCGGGTTGATGGGTTTTTGATAAGAGAGGGGATTAAGGGTTATGGGGAGAGGGCGGGAATGTGGAACTGAGCCATGACAGATCAGCCATGATCTTATTGAATGGCGGGGCAGGCTCGAAGGGCTAGATGGCCTACTCCTGCTCCTATTTCTTATGTTCTTACGTTCAGACACTCTACAAGGTCCACTGCAGCAATTCATTAAAGTTCCTTTGACAGCATCTTCGAAACCCATAACCCCTACCACCCAGAAAGATAAGTGCAGTATATGCCTGTGAGCACCACCTGGAAGTTTCCCTCCGAGCCACACATCATTCTGACTTGGCACGATGTCATTGTGCCTTCACTGTCACTGGGTCATAATCCTAAATCCCCCTCCAACAGTACTGTGAGTGCGCGTACATCATATGGACAGCAACGGTTCAAGAAGATACTTCATCATTACCTTCTCATGGGCAATTAGGGATGTACAATGAATGCTGTCCCAGGCAGAAGTACCCATATCCCATGAAAGAATACAATTTAAAAAGATACCAGTCCAGTCACAGAAATCCTCCATATATACCCTTAGTACACCCTTAAAATTACAGGAAAAATTTACACCCGTGCTTTGTGATCCATTGTGAATCCTAATTTAATAATCAGTAACAGCTTTCCAAGAAACTCCTTTAATTGGCCGGCAGTTTGATTGCTCTGTTGAAGAAGTTACAGTTTACCCTGTGGTGCTCTGACTCCCCCTCGAGGGTATGTCTTTGGTAAGTTGTCTCCATTTTCATGTTACATTATACCACCAATTCTTCTAATTTATCATGTATCAGAAAACACAGAAGGAGGCCATTTGGCCCGTTTTGCATGTGCTGGCTCTTTGAGAGAGCTAACCAATTAATCTCAGTCTCCTGTGCCCATGTCCCTGAACTTTTCTCTTTTTCAACAAAAAAGCCAATTTTATTTTTAAAAGTTATGATTAAAACTGCTTCCTTTTCACTTTCAGACGGTGCAATCCAGATTATAATAACGCTCCAAATTAAAAAAAACTCTTCTTTCCCTTGGTTCTTCTCTTAAGTCTCTCTCCACTGGTTATTGACCCTTTCCCATCTTTACTAGCAAAACTTAAAAATTTTGTTCACCTCTATTAAATCTTTCTATAACCTTCTCTGGTCTAAAAAGATTAATCCTGGTTTTTCTGGTCTATTCACTTAATTAAAGCCCCTAATCTCTGGTATCATTCTGACCTCTACCAGTTAATTAACAGTGATACTTTTTGTCTGTTTGTGCACTTCCAACTTTCTCCAACATTTTTACAAAGATCCCTTTACATTCCATCTCTTGTTGCTCCCCTCTTGCCAACTTGGGACGGAGGATCTCTGAGTTTAGTTAAGTGAGGGTTAAACATGTACTTTGAAGAAGACTGTGTACAGTCAAGACTACATTTCCAGAAACTAAAGTTGGATTGATATTAATCAGCAGCTTATATTGCTGAATAAAATATAGAGTTGGGTCCTTGCACATGAGGAACCCAAAATATTCCCCTTCAGGTTTAATAATAACATAAAAGACAGGAAAACTTGGAATCCATCAGCAATGCCTTTGCAAGCTCAGACATACCAATGTGTTTTACAAGTGCTTTGAAGGTGTAATTATTCAGGAACAGGAGTAGGACCAGGGCATGCTTTCACAAACAGTAATAGGATGAATGGTCAAATCACCTGTTACACCTGTTGACTGAAGGGTAAATATTACTAGAACACAGGAAGAACTCATTGTTCTTCTCCAGATACTCCCTTGGTATGGTTTACACCAGTGGTGAGCAACCTGTGGCCCATTAAGGTTCTGAGTGCGGCCCACCAGACATTTTACTGTTCATTTGCAGTGTTCCACTGATTTCCGTCCATGCCACTTTATTCCTACCAGTACGTTTGAAGTAATGTGCATGTAAAGTAAAGGCACGTGAAGCAAGGTGAATGCTGATTTCTCACAATATTCACTGTGAGAGTGCCTGCTCTCTCTGTGTAAATGTCTATTTAGCTTTTAACCATTACGCAGAAATGTTTATTTAGCTTCTAACCATTTGAAGTTGATGACAGTTCTATAAATGTATAAATGATTAAGCATTTTCGAGAACTTGTGAAATATTCAATGTGAATTTAATGTATTCAATCTTATACAAGGATCACAGATAGTGAACAAGCCCAATTTCAATTCTGCGGCTCATTGAGATGAAGAGAGGGCCACTAACTAGACAAGATTGCCCAGCACTGATTTACATCCATTAGGAAGGCAAATGGGGCCAAAGTTTAGTACATCATCTTAAAGAAGGCACCTCTGACAATGCAACATTCCCTCAGTCCTGGAATAAGTGTTAGCCATAATTATGAGCATGTGTCTTTGGAGTGGGACTTGAAACTACAACTTCAGACTCAGAGGTGAGGGTGTAATTACTGAACCATGGTTGATGCTGTCAATAGCATACAGAGATCCAGCTGAGTTTTGTCCATTTAATTACATTTCAACGAACTTCCAGAACACAAGGCAGTGTGCTGCACCTCTGCAGTCCTATCAATCTGATCAGAAAAACATCCGGAGGAAAACAAACTGAGCTTTTGGTAAATTCAAATATCCATAAAAAAAATCTTCCTAATAGAGTGCTGTAGCATGGAGAGACAGGGGAACTAAGTATGTATCAAAATTATTTCATCCCTCCAACCAACAAGTTACAAAAACATGTTCAAGTTACATTATTGTGTGGACTTCCAGAATCAGTCATGGATTAAGTCTCCATTCTGTCAGTTTTCAAGTCAGAACTTGCTTAAAAACATAGAAGCTGACAGAGGCCATTGGGCCCATCATGGTTATGCTCACTCTTCGTAGGATATAACCATTCCCCTATTCTTTACCTGATAGCCCAGCATTTAAAAAAAATCAACCACATTACAAATTACTATATTATCAGGTTCTATAAGTCTGTCTGCCATTGCATTCCAAGTCAATGTCTAAATAATTCTCCTGATCACGCACCTCAGGTAAGGTTTTGGATAAAAGCAAATTACTGTGAATGCTGGAATCTGAAACCAAAAGAGGAAATGCTGGAAAATCTCAGCAGGTCGGGCAGCATCTCTCAGGAGAAAAAAGCTGATGTTTCGAGTCCAGATCACCTTTGACAGAGCTTTGAGATTTCCCAGCATTTTCTCTTTTGGTTTCAGGTAAGGTTTTGCCTGATTAATGATGAATAAAAATGTATTGTGATGCTTTACAGAAACAGTTGAAGCCACTGTCGATGTTTCTGTTCGAATAATGAGTAAAACGTATACTGACGAGCTGAACAACACCGCATCTGACGAATACAAAAATTTTTCACGTGAATTTAAACAACAGGTTGGTCCCCAGAACTGCACATGATATTCCAACTGTGATCTTGCATCAATTCCACATTACTTCCTGTTTTCACATGCATTGCCCGTATGTATATAAAGAACAAAGAACAACACAGCACGGGAAACAGGCCCTTTGGCCCAACAAGCCCGCGCCGCCATCTTAACAATGTGTTTTTCCTCCTCCACCCTTGACCCGTGTCCATGCTTATGGTACCCCCATTGGAAACCAGATTAAGGGGAGAATAATTTAGGGACAATTTGTTACACCAATCAGCCTAAGAGCACATCTTTGGGGTGTGGGAGGAAACCGGAGCACCCGGAGGAAACCCACGCAACCACAGGGAGAATGCGCAAACTCCCACAGACACCGGCCCAAATCCATGTATCTGCACAGCTAGCAGTGATAGTCACTGAGCTGTTGTGGTGCCCATCTGCTGGTCCAGTTTTAAGCATACACAAACGATGCAAAGTACTAGGCTACTCTCGAATTTTCAAGAGCAGCCCACACACGACCCACTGTGTGCATGTCCCTCGTTAGACAACAAGGTCGACTGATGTACCTGCGAAGTAAAAGAGAAAAACGTCAACACATGTAACAGTTGATTTCCAGTAACGTCTGGAGGCTCTGAGCCTTATTTAAAACCGTCTCCTATTACCCTTCATCCCTGTTTCGCACATTTGTCGATCTAAGTAAACCTTAAACAAGTCCGGCGTGCCAGCCTCCACCACCTTACTTGGCCGTGCATTCCATACCCCCACAACCCTCTGTGTGAAAAACCTCCCTCTAGTATCCAAATTATACCTCTCCCCCCTCACCTTAAGCCCATGGCCCCTCGTGATATTTGTCTCCAATCTAGGAAAAAGCCTGCCACTGTTTATCTATACCCTTCATTATTTTATACACCTCTATTAGATCCCCCCTTAATCTCCGTCTTTCTAAGGAAAACAGTCCCAATTTACCCAATCTTTCCTCATAACCCAGTCCTTCCATACCAGGCAGCATCCTGGTAAACCTCCTCTGCACTCTCTCCAGGGTCTCCATGTCCTTCCGGTAGCATGGTGACCAGAACTGGACGCAGTACTCCAAATGCGGTCTAACCAACGTTCTGTACAACTGTAGCATTAGACGCCAATTCTTGTACTCGGTACCCCTTCCTATAAAGGCTAGCATACCATAAGCTTTCTTCGCAATCTTCTCCACCTGTGTTGCCACCTTCAAAGACTTGTGCACTTGCACTCCCAGGTCCCTCTGTATTTCTGTACTCTTAATAGGTCTACCCTTTATCATGTAACTCCCCTCGACATTATTCCTTCCAAAATGCATCACCTCGCATTTATCAGGATTAAATTCCATCTGCCATTTATCTGCCCAATATACCAGCCTATCTATATCCTGCTGTGTCACCCGACACTCCTCCTCACTGTCCGCCAATCCTGCCATCTTGGTGTCATCTGCAAACTTGCTGATCACACCACGTACGCCATGCGGCACACCACTGGTGACAGACCTCCAGCTAGAAAAAGACCCTTCCACTACTACTCTCTGTCTCCTGTTACCTAGCCAGTTTTCAATCCATCTAGATACTTGTCCCTGTATCCCATGAGCCTTAACCTTTTCAAACAACCTACCATGAGGGACTTTGTCAAACGCCTTACTGAAATCCATATAGACAACATCAACGGCTCGTCCTTCGTCAACCGTTTTTGTCACCTCCTCAAAAAATTCTACCAGATTCGTAAGGCAAGGCCTCCCCTTAACAAAGCCATGCTGCGTATCCCTAATCAGATCGCAATGCTCCAAATGCGTATACATCCTGTCCCTAAGAATTTTTTCCAACAACTTTCCTACCGCTGACGTCAAACTCACCGGCCTATAATTACCAGGGTTATCCCTACTGCCCTTTTTAAACAGCGGTACTACATTCGCCATCCTCCAATCCTCTGGGACCTCACCTGTGTCCAAAGAAGAGACAAAGATTTGCGTCAGAGGTCCAGCAATTTCATTTCTCGCCTCCCTAAGCAGCCTGGGGTAAATGCCATCAGGACCCAGAGCTTTTATCAGTTTTTGTGCTGCCTAAAAACCCATACACTTCCTCCCTCGTAATGGATATTTCTTTCAACTGGCCTGCAGCTTCCTCCAAGACAGTACAAGACACCAAGCCCCTCTCCTTCGTGAATACCGACGCAAAGTATTTATTCAGGATCTCCCCCATTCCCTCAGACTCTAAGCGCAGTTCCCCTCCTCTGTCCCTAAGAGGGCTGATTTTCCCTCTAACCACCCTTTTGTTCCGAATATAAGAGTAAAATGCCTTTGGATTTTCCTTTATCCGATCTGCCAAAGCCATTTCATGTCCCCTTTTCGCCCTTCTAACTCCCCTTTTGAGCTCCATCCTACTCTCTCTATATTCCTCCAGTGCTCTCTCCGTTCCCAGTTGCTTAGACCTAACATGTGCCTCTCTCTTCTTCCTGACTCAATATCCCCTGTAATCCACGGCTCTCTAATCCTACCTTTCCCATCCTTCCTCTTATCGGCACATGATTTTCCTGCAACCTTTTCAGTTTTCCCTTGAAAGCCTCCCACTTGCCGACCGTGGAGTTACCCGCAAACAATCTCTCCCAATCAGTATCCATCAGCTCCTGCCTAATCTGGCTACAGCTCGCCTTCCCCCAGTTTAGCACCCTACCCTTTGGACAGCACTCATCTTTTTCCATTATTATCCTAAAGTAGACAGATTTGTGGTCACTGTCAGCCACATGTTCACCCACTGCAACCTCAATCACCTGACCCGGCTCATTACCCAAAACTAAATCCAGTATAGCCCCCTCCCTCGTCGGGCTAGTTATGTACTGCTCCAAGGACCCTTCCCTGGCACCTTCCAATCCACTCCAGGAAGATTAAAATCTCCCACTACAACAACCCTATTCTTTCTGCACCTATCTAAAATGTCTTTACATATGCTTTCTTCCACTGCCCTTGGGCTGTTGGGTGGCCAAGGGTACACCCCTAGCATAGTAATCACTCCCTTCCTATTCCTCAATTCGACCCACAGCGACTCAATCCCTAACTCCTCCATATTGTCCTCCCTCTGCACCGCTGTGATGTGCTCCTTAACTAACAACGCCACCCCACCACCTCTCTTCAACCCTCCTCTGTCACACCTAAAACACTTATACCCAGGAATATTCAGCTGCCAGTCCTGACTTTCCTTCAACCACATCTCTGTCACTGCCACCACATCTAAACTCCTCACGAACATCAAGGCTCTAAGCTCATCCGTTTTACCCGTTACACTCCTTGCATTAAAACAGACACAATCCAAACCTCCAGGCCCACTCAGATCCTCCTTCCCCCTGATAATTTTCCTCTCAACCAAACCTACCCTGTCACCCAACTCGCTCCCAATCCCAGTGCCTATAAGCTATGAGTCTCATCCCCACCCCCCTCCCTATTAGTTTAAACCCTGCCGAAACACTCCAGCTAACCTCCCAGCTAAGATATTTGTCCCCCTCCCATTCAAATGTTCCCCATCCCTCCTGTACAGGTGCCCTTCTCTCACAAATACTTCCCAGTGATCGACAAAAGTAAAGCCCTCTGCCTTGCACCAATCCCTCAGCCACGCATTCAGCTGCATGATCTCATTATTCCTAGCCATACTGTTACTAGGCAGCAGCCCAGAGAATGCCACCCTGGAGGCCCTGCTCTTCAGCTTGGCCCCCAACTCCCTGAATTGCCTACGTACATCCCCCCCTGCTCTGCCTTCCTACGTCCTTCTCTCCTATGTGTATAATTACTTCAGCCTGGGTCCCTTCACGCTTCAAAATTCCCTCTATCCTCTCTGATATGTCCTGTACCCCTGCTCCAGGGAGGCAGACTTCCATCCTGGAGTCACGCTTTTGTCCACAGAACCGCCTATCTATTCCTTTGACCTTCCCATCCCCCACCACTATCTCACTGCCAGCCCCTTTCCTCCCCTCTGAGGCATTCTGGTCCTCCTGTCTTACCTTTTGTACCCCTGTTGATGCCTTTTGGGGGAACCACTGGGGTAGTCTTTGGACCAGGACTATTCTTGTTCTTCCCCTTCCTAACGGTTACCTACCCGTACCGTCCCCCAGGCCCTGGGACCTCCACTTGACCGTGGTTCATATCCATTATTGCCTCGTTCTCCCTGACCAGAAATACAACCACACTTAACCTTTTAAAAGCTTTTTCTGTCTAATTTCCATTGAAGATCTTATAATTTAGCATTGAATGAATTTTCCACCCTCCCCAGCGGTGGAGGCAGCTCACCATTGGCTGCCAGTGAAGTCTTCCAGACCTGCCAATGTCTACAGTGCTTAGCATTGTAGCTCACCTATCCCACTGCGGGGTGTTGCCTTTGGCCAGACTAGAGGATCCCACCAGCGCGAAGGATCTGAAATATCCTCCATTGAACTTTCTCCTTCAACAAGATGTTCATGCTTCACTACATTAAATGTTAGTTGCCACCAATTCATTTATCCAATAACCTATCTAAGCATATCATTCATTATTATGTTTGAAACTAATTTGCTCCTCTTATATTCTAACATTATTCTTTTTGTGTCTTGCTTCAAATACTTTTCATGAAAAGAAATAGACTTATATTCAAAAAAAAGGTTACTTTTCCCCGACTTGTCTCAAGCCATCTCTCCACCAATGCAACTCCATTTTCGTCAATCTCATTGACTTTAACCAGCACTGAACTCTCTCAGGTTGCCTTCTGAATATCTACAGATACAATATTCAGCCCATTCCCATACACAGTAGTTTTGTGGGGAGGAGGTGAGAAATGTAGTTGTTAACAGTTAAGTGAATCAGGGGCCATGTTCTTCTCGATTTACTCATTCCTCTTAAACGGTCAAATGTGTTGTGGCCTTAAAAATTACTCACAACCAAGATAATGACTTGCACCTTTCTTGAACTTATGCCACCCTCCTGTTCTTTGCCATAATTCCTGTTCCCAAACTGCACCTGCCGTCAGTGTCACTGAGTAAAAATGGGGACAGACGGGATCTTCCCCCCAGAGTTCCCCTAGAAACTCCAGCACACTGTTGTTATGAAAAGAATGGTGTTTCCCTCCAGTCCATAATAAGGATGTTTGTATGTCAGGCATCTGTTTTTCCTTACTCTCACTCTGATTTTCCCAAATTTAAAATAAATTCCAGCAGCAGGCTTTTTGATTTTTGAAAATAAAGAAAGCTCTTATTATCACAAACCTGCCCTGGATGCTTAACATGCAACACTGCAATTATTCACCTCACTCACACTACCACGTATTCAAAAGATATTAAAGCCATAATTATAAAAATGCAATTTATAACTCAATCTCCATGCCAGTACAGACCTGATGTCTTCTCAGTTAAGCTGATAATTTAGTTGGAAGGAGGTCTTTTCGAATCTTGGAGAAGAACCGCCTGCATGTTGGTTCTCAGAGCACTTGTTAGTTGCATTAAGTACATTGGCTCACCTGATGAAGGAGCAGTGCTCCGAAAGCTCGTGATACCAAATAAAACTGTTGGACTTTAACCTGGTGTTGTGACTTCTTATTGACTGTATTGGAAGACATTCAGTTATGATGGTTCAGCTGTTTCAGATGTTTCTGGTGTTTTCGACCAGAAATCTGTTTGATTTGCTTTGTTCGGGTTGTATTATACTGCGGGCCCTGAAAGTCTGTTTCAGTCTCATGACTGTAAGGAACATGACACAATGAGGGAGGCAGGACGTGGTGGGATTGAGAGCATTGATCAGAATCTCGACATAGATGTAGTCTTCTTTAAGCTTGGAAGGAAATATTAATTCCTCTGATCAATTCTGAGCAGCCATAACATTGTCCTGACTCCTTTTAATAAAATGAAATGTACATTTAAATGCAGCAACATTCACAATGCTCTGTCTTTACTTCTCTTTCAAGATGGACATCATGTACGAAGGCATAGAAGGATATAATGAAGTGGTGATAAGAAGCATAAGGTAACATCCTTTTACTTTGTACCTTATTGAGCTGCTTAAAAATACCTTGAGTGTGATTCTCCCAATTAAAAACTGCTGTCAGCAGGAAAAGCAAAGGGGATGATCTTACCAACTTGTCATGCTGGTCGATTGGCATGGTGAGCCAGTAAGATCGTGCGAGAGACATAAAACCCGGTTCACGTCCCATTTCTCACCTCTCGCATCTTACCAGCCCTGATCTGCCAGCGTAAGCAGCCTCTCACCTTGAAAGTGTGTGGGGCTGATTTAAATATTCATAACCTCATTTTAATGTTCAGTGAGCCCGGGACGGATTCAGTTGGGCTCATTTAACTTAACAGGCTCGCCGATGGAGGGCCTCACCAGCAAGGATCACTAACAGACCCCACAACAGGGACCTGACATGATGGCCTCACTGGTGGAAGCGGAGGCCATTGAGGCCACCTAGGTGGTCGGGGGCATGAGTGCCAGTGCCAGTTGAGAAATACCAGCCTTCGACTATCAGTCAGTCTGAGATCCTGGCACTGCCCACCAGTTACTAGACAGTGCCAAGGGGTGCAACCCAAGTGCAGGGCAATGCCAAAGTGGAGGGAACAGGGTCTCAAGAGGGCAGGACCCAAAAGGAAGGGAGCATGTGGGGGCTGTGCACACTACATTGAGGATCGCAGGGGAGGGGAGGGGCTTGAACATGGCAGTCGGCCAGAGGGAGAAATGATGTAGGTGATTGGGGGTCCACAATCGGAGGGGCAGAGATAAAGGGATGGGGTGCCATGTTCAGGGGGAAGGGCTTGGAGACATTGAACGGGTTTGATGCCTGGAGGGAATCCTGATTTAGCCCCCTCACCCTCTTCAACGGACCATTGGGAATCCTGGCTGAGGCTGGCAGCCCCAGAAAATAAGCCCCCCCCACTCCACCACCCCCCCCCGATCACATGATCATAACTGGTATCAGGAAAGAATAAGAAAGAGTTGATAATATCTTGCACCTTTCACTTGATTCCCACGCATAGCATTTATCTTTACATCATCCATACCAGCTCACACAGTATCCACCATGTGAAAACCTCAGAAGCCATGGTGAGATGAAACAAAATAAAGTTCTAAGTATCTGTTCTAGGCTTCACTAGATTTAAAAAAGACTCTCATTGGTAACATTAAATTTCAACAAGTACATAATCCCTTGTTTGAAGACAAGCAGTTGTCTTCATAGCTTCATGTCAAAGACAATGACACCAGAATTTTATAAGCTCGCCCACCACAGAATCAGAGCAGGTGAGGGGCGGACAACGAAATGCCCATTGATCTTCGGCGGGAATTTCCAGTCTCACTCAAATAAGGCTGTAAAATCCCACCCCTAATGCCTTTATAACCACTTGGAGCTGTTGATCAAAGTGTGAACTTACAGACACCCCCGTGTGATAATGGTCAATTGTGAAAGCAGTCAGATAAACAGATCCCTCCATCAACAATTAGTAAATTGCAAGCACCCCTTTTTTCTCTGCAGGCTGGATAGTTTCTTTCAAAAATTTAAAGGGCTTGGGAATTTAGTTGTCTTGACAGCTTGACAGTTCCACAAACCTTATCCATTGTTTACACATATACATGTCAACTCTTAATAGATCCAAAGGCCCTCACAAAGGCCTGCCTTATCTCTCTTATAGGGACCTAACCTCTCCCAAAGGGATACCTGACCTTTCCAAAGAAATCCACCAGGTTCAAAACTTTTCCTCAAGTGTTTAAATTCCACAAGACATGTTTTAGAAATCACAGAAATTGCTCCTATTAAAAGGCAGCTCCACTTTTAGGTGTGCTGTGTCCTGAATAAACCATAGATGGTCAAAATACATCCAACCCTGGCAAACATGGTGGATGAGGAGTTCAGGAGTTGGTCTCCCACAATCAGACCTCTGGTGCCAATCTGATGAAAGCGTGGAACTCCTTCTCTCCTTATCAAATTCAAACCCTGAAATTCAAAGTTGAGGATGACATGAGATTTGAAGTTGAGCTAATGTGGGAGATATTATGCTGGGATTGCAGTTCCCCTGATATCAAGAGACTTACGTGCCATTGAAGAAGAACCAGAGCCTCATCCTAGCCAACACTCCACTCGTTACACAATAAAAGCAATACTTTTCGACAGTTACCCAGCAGTTACCCTTCATTGTTTGTAAGGCAGGCAGCTAAAATTTCAGTGGTTTTAAAGTGCCTTCCTTTTCCTTCCATAGAAAGGGCAGCATCATTGTTGATCATGATGTCATCATCATTCTAACTAAATCAGAAGAATTTTCTGAGAATTATCTTGACGAGACTTCTAAAAAAATTGAAAAAAGTCTGAAAAATACAAATGGCACCAACTCAACAGGAGGTAAGAGTTCAACCTGAAACTCCCAAGTGTAGGGGCTAATGATCTTTAAAATACCTGTATAAGGATTTTTTCTATCCAAACTTGTGCTATACATGTTGTGGCTATGTTTCATGGTATAGTGCAGAGGATGCTTTACTGTCTCTAATCTGTGTTGAACTTGTCCAGAGAAAGCAGAGTCCAGTGAGTCCTGCATCCTCTCAGTTCACTGTCATTATCTGCAGCAAATGCAGCAGAGGCTGCCATGCCAGGGTGCGACTCCTCAGCTACATTAGGTGATAAGTCCAAGCCACAAACCATTGTGTCATCAGACAAATGGCTGCCATTGGTCATCAGACCTGCTCTAGAACTGTTGATAGGATAATACAGAGGGAGTTGTGCTCTGTGTATAATTTGTGTAGTACCATCCCTGTGAGGGTCTGGTGGAAGTGTTGAGGGAGCTCTACTCTGTATCTAACCCCGTGCTGTACCTGTCCTGGGAATGTTTAATGGGGGACAGTGCAAAGGGAGCTTTATTCTGTCTCTAAACCTGTGCTGTTCTTGTCCTGGGAGTGTCTGATGAGGACAGTGTAGAGGGAGCTTTACTCTGTATCTAACCCCGTGCTGTACCTGTCCTGGGAGTGTTTGATGGGGGACAGTGTAGAGGGAGCTTGACTCTGTATCTAACCCCATGCTGTATCTGTCCTGGGAGTGTTTGATGGGGACAGTGTAGAGGGAGCTTTACTCTGAATCTAACCCCATGCTGTACCTGTCCTGGGAGTGTATGATAGGGACAGTGTTAATTCTATATTTAATCCTGTACTATATTATTTTGTATTTAACCCTGTAGTATATTATTTTGTATTTAATTCTGTACTATATGTGGTTTAGGAGTGTTTTCTGGAGCATTGTAGAATAAACTTCACTCTATTTTGAAAAGCCTATACCTGTCATACATGCCCTAGGAGTGTTTAATGGCACAATGTGAAACAGCATTTCCCAAATACTTTTCAACATGACCACATGAAAATTAACTGGAAACACCAATAGAACCAAACCAGCAATAGGACAACAGAATGACATCTATGTTATTAAAGTTCAGGTATTATAGTAAAAAGAGTACCTGTCTGAAAATCTCTGGTCAAATTCCAGGGCCCGCAGAGACCAAGCTGTCGGTCACTAAATCAGCATCCACCTCAAATCACTGCCACTCCGTGAAACATTTGACATATTTACATGGACACACAGTTTTGTTACAGAACACCTGATTAGAACACTGCAGCCAATCAAATGTCCAAAACTGGAGTCCACCTTGTGACTGGTTACTGCACACTGTTTGGTCAATATAAAGGGGAGAGAGAGAGCAACGTGGTTTCATTTTCTGCAATTCCATTCACTGTTTCTGTCTCACAGTTAGGGTTATGACCCATAGTTTGGGAACTGCTGGTGTAAAAAGGAGCTTTGCTTGATATCCTGTGCAGTTCCTAAACTGGAAACATTTACTGAGCTTCACATTACTCTCATCCATGAGGGTGGATAGTCAGAGCATTTTTCCTGGGGTGGAAGTGTCAATAAGGGGACACAGATTCAAGGTGAGAGGGGGAAATTTGAAAGGAGATGTGTGGAGGAAGTTTTTCACACAGAGTGCTGGGTGTCCAGAACAAGCTGCCAGACGAGATGATGGAAGCAAGCAGATTGAAGCAAGCAGGCTTGTACTCGTTAGAGTTTAGAAGAATGAGGGGAGATCTCATTGAGACGTATAAGATGATGAATGGGATGGATAGGATAGAGGTGGAGAGACTCTTCCCGCTCAAAAAAGACAGTAGGACTAGGGGGCACAGCCTCAAGATAAAGGGGGGGCGGTTCAGAACGGAGTTGAGGAGGAACTTCTTCACTCAAAGGGTGGTGAATCTCTGGAATTCTCTGCCCGTTGAAGTGGTGGAGGCTGCCTCGCTAAATATTTTTAAGAAGCGGGTTGATGGGTTTTTGATAAGAGAGGGGATTAAGGGTTATGGGGAGAGAGCGGGAAAGTGGAACTGAGCCACGACAGATCAGCCATGATCTTATTGAATGGCGGGGCAGGCTCGAAGGGCCAGATGGCCTACTCCTGCTCCTATTTCTTATGTTCTTATGTTCTTATGTTCTTATTAGCAGCATTTAAGAGGCATCTGGATGAGTACATGAATAGGGAGGGAATAGAGGGACCGAATAAGGACAAAAGGTTTTTTTGACTTTAGTTAGGGCATCAAGATTGAGGACCTGTTCCTGTCCTGTACTTTTCTTTGTTCTTTTCTTGTCCTTTATGAATGCCCTGGGACTGTGTGATCACATGCTGCAGAGAGAACTTCCCTGTGTTCCATTCCCCAATGCTAATATTTCTTACTTTGATAAGCACCAAAATCAGAAAAGAAAGTGCCAATCCAGCACCATGAATCATCTTCTAATATTTGTGATAAGCAGTGATTGATATCATCTTTTATTTTAAACAACAGGATTCCAATTTGACAGTTCCTTCACAACAGTTCAAAAGCCAGTTTTAAGTGGTAAGCGGTGGATGTTTTGTTATTTATTGCTACAGTATTAATGCTGGTAGAATAACTTGTTCGGAATATAAATGTACTTATGCACACATATTTGTTTATACTTTTGGCACTTAGGAGGAAGAATCAATAAGAAGATGCAGAATTAAGATTAATGATAAACAGACCTGAGCAGAGAGCAGAATTTACAATTTTGCGTTTGAACTAGTTACAATCTGAAATGCACGACCTGAAGCAGATTGAATAATAACTTTATAAATTAGTTGTATAACTACCTGAACTGGAAAACTTTGCATTGTTATGAGGAAAGTGCTGGTCAATGGGACTGATTGGATACCTGTTTCCAAGACATACTGGGCCAAAGAGACCTTCAGTAATATAAGATTCCATGATTCTAAATGTACAGACAGGAGATGAGTAGTCCTCTAAATATTTAACGTCTTAGGCTGAATCTTCCCCAACAGCTTCAGCACACTAAGATCAAAGTCAAATGAAGCCACAGTGGCACAGCGGATAGTGCTGCTGCCTCACAGTGCCAGGGACTCGGGTTCAATCCCCGGCTTGGGTCACTGTCTGTGCTGAGTCTGCACATTCTCCCCGTGTCTGCGCAGGTTTCCTCTGGGTGCTCCGGATTCCTCCCACAGTCTGAAAGACGTGCTGGTTATGGTGCATTGGCCATGCTAAATTCTCCGTCAGTGTACGTGAACAGGTACCAAAGTGTAGTGACTAGGGGATTTTCACAGCAACTTCATTGCACTGGTAATGTAAGCCTACTTGTGACACTAATAAATAAACTTTATCCTGCTTGTGGGACACCAGGGAGTGATTTTCCAACAAAAAGCCAGTCAGCTCAAAGAAAATAGTAGCCTACCTTTCAGCAGAAAGAACATTTCATTATGAACATTCCCTCTCTCTGACTGTTTACACTTTTAAATAAAATACATATCAAGCATATGGCCAACATTGCAGAGGGGAAACCTGAGAGAGGGCCTTAGTACCAGCCCTTCTCCCATATGCTGCTGGGGCCGGAGGACCAAGTCCAGACCATTGGCCTAGTCCCTGATGCATCGGGAGGCCTGCAGCCAAATGGAAAATTCCACTTGGCTTCTGACTATAACCCTCAATTAGTTTATAATTCCCATTATATGGTTATCGTGCTGTCACCCAATTCACCAACAGGAAAATGGACCAGAGCGGAATGCTGCCAGCAAACTGGCTAGATGTCCGCCCACCTGCAGGCTCACCCTATCGGAAGCTAAACATTCTGACCACTTTCTCCGCATACACATGCTATTTACAAAGCTATACTTTCTGTTGTCAGATTTTTGCTTCACTTTGTACAAACATTGATGAGTTTGATCTTGGAAACTGCTGGCAGGAACTAAGTTCAGGGATAAGATTTTTTATCTGTTAATGATCAATTACAACTTGTACTTTTTTACTACCAACAGATGAGTGTGCTAAACTGATTCCTGAGAACTTAAAGAAATATTACCAACTGATCTTAACCAAAGGCAAGGCTATCTGTGCTTCAACTTGTAATGAAGCAAGAAATGATTCTCTGAAATGTGGGAATGGAAAATGTGGAATGACAAACAATGGACCCAAATGCTAGTAAGGCTGAACAATCATTTAAATCTTCACCATATCTTATAACCACATTGTAGTGCACTTCAATGCAGTACAAGGGAGTGTTGCACTCACAAAACTTCCACCCTTATGATGCAATGTTAAACTGAAGGTCCATCTGCTCTCTCAGGTAGATTTAAAAGAAGTTGTTGCACTATTTCTAACAAAAATAGGACACTTCTTCCCCAGTGGCAAAGTCCATATTTAATCCACAACCAACATCAGTAAAACAAATTTCCTGCTCACTATCTAATTGCTGCTTGTGGGATGTTACTGTGCACAAATTACCAACTGTGTTTCCTGAGTCACAACAATGATTACACTTCAAAAGGTTTTCTTTGGCTGCAAAGCACTTTAGGATGTCCTTAGGCAGTGAGAGTTGTTATTGAATCAAAGGGCCTTTCATGGTGTTTGCAAGATTCTGTTAACCATTAAAAATAGCAGGTGGGACCTGGATGGGGAAAGTCTGCCCCTATAACTAACAGATCACAATTTGGCTGGTAGGGAAAAGACAACAGGAGAGTAGTTCAAAAAAAAAATCAGGTAACAAAAATTCAGCGGGCCCTTTGATCTTAGGTTCCTGAGAACTTAAAGAAATATTACCAACTCATGAGTTTGAACTGCTGAATTCAATGTCATTTGGCTGTTGTAAGAGCATTAAACTATAGTGTGAAAGTCATAAATTGATGGAGTAGATGTTGAAGGGCAGCTGAGGTCTCTTTAACTGTAATGATGTGAAGTGTTTGAAATGGTCTGCTCTTTAGACTGTAAAAAACTGGCTATAGCTGTTAGTGATTGCTCACAACAACCTCGACTTTGAGTGACAGACCAGTTTGTAAATCATTTGTCTGTGCAGTTTCAATAGTTATTTGATGCCCAAGGGCTATTCATTGTAAATGTTTGGCTACAATTGTCAAAAGCTACAATTACCTGGTCAGGGAACTCTAAGTTCGCAATAAGGAACATAAACAGAAATGTGCATATTTTTTGAAAGGGATTAATCACTTGAGAAATGGTACAAACTTTGATGCTTTAATGAATGGGATTTTTTGTACATTATAGAGTTTGAGTATTGAGAACTGTATTAGATTTTTACAAGTTTATTTTATCTTCTCGTGCCTCCTGAGGTTTGTCTATGATGTATACTGGGTGAGTTGGCATTGAGTTGACATGGGGGTATGAAAACGCATGAAGATGGGTAGAGGGCATGAATTGCATGAAGTTGCAAAAGGAGAAAAAAGGGGACGTGAGAGATGGGGGCTAGAGGGCTTAAAATATTCTAAAACAAGAGGGATGAAGACCTAGAGGACTGAAGCAGTCCTTCCAACCAGCTTGCATCAGCACCCCGACAACTGGTTCCAAGGTTTGCTGACCTGACTCCATCCTGCACTGGAATCTTGTAATTCAGTGTACTTTTTCTCTGGGCAGATCCGACAAGTTGGGATATTTCTGCACTCAAGTTACCCACATCACTAGCCAAAGAAGTGTTTCTTTCTCTCTATTATTAGATTAGCCTCTAACAGAACATTAGCCAAATAGTTTGCCTCTAACAGAACAACTAGCTTCTAACTGAACCAATTCAACAACCACTTCTTAAAATATATTTTTATTGACGATTCTTCCCATTTTTACAAACAACACAACAAACCTTTAAGGATTGCTGTGCAGCATAATACCTTCAGAAATGACAGAGAAATACCAACGCAGTTTGTTGAAATTATTCATTATTCACTGCCACCAGTGACTCCATACATACAAACAATGAAAGGGCATTTCAGAGATAGATAAATGACAAGATAACAGGATAAAACCATGGGTACATGGCATAAGGTGCACATTCTCACTTACAGGGTAATCGAGACAAAGTCGCATAACTTATGGAGATCCTTGTAGGAATGAGTCCAATGTGAAGTCCAACTTTTTGCGGGATCCAGAACAAACTACTTGCTTAGGCTGCAAAGACAACAGGATTTTTTTCCCCCACCAGAGAAACCTTAGCATCAATAGGAAGCGAGCCATCTTATTAAGAATAAGGTTAAACAAGTATCTCAGAAAAACTGCTGACACAGACACTCAAAGGCAACAGGGAGACTCATAAAACATTGCCCCCATCAGTTTGAGGCACCCCTCACCCTGAAACAAAGCCATTCCAACCTTCTCCCACATAAGAAAACTCACACTCCTCCTGCCTTTGAAGATAAAGGTCATCAAATGCGTTTCCCAACAAAATTAAAGAGACCCATCACCAATCATAATCAAAAGATATTGTCCCATACTGCCAATATCAGGATAACTTCTCAACCTTTTTAAGGAAACTAAACCATCAGGATTTAATTTTGACACATGGCCAAAAGCAATATCGGTAGACCCTCACATCCATCTTATATTCTTGGCACTGTAAAGATAAGGGTCAAATCTATGTCTTAAGCTTGAGATAATACAGCCTGTGTGATATTTCAGGATAAGTCCATCAAAGGAGTTTGCTGAGGGATGCATTCCATCGAAAACAAATGTATTCCCCACACATAACAGGATTTTCAAAGTAGCTACAGCCATTGTGTATTCAGCCAAGCAGATACACAGGTATACGGAAGGCTGGTCAGCCAGAGATTTTCTTGCCACACTTAGGCACACACCAAAGCACACTTCCCCATCTTCAATCATACTGGAAGCACCATTGATTTAAAACAATGTCTCTGTGACTGGACCTTTAACCAGCATCTGTCAGAGATTCATAGACTCCAAAATAGCAAAACTACAGAAAAGAAATACACAACATCGATAGTTTTAAAGGGGTTTCCCCATCAACTGTGAGGATTTTTCAGGCTATGCTCCGACCTCTACACCAAGCAATCCACCCACCTCCCCACAGTGGTGCTACTTGTATTACCTATGGTAAGAGTGAAGGATACCATATGATATATACCTTTGTTATAATTGCAAAGATTAGAAAAAGAAAAAAAAACTGCACATCCCTAGTGCCATACAACCTACCCGGTTAGCCTTGGGAAGGGGATGATGGATTGGAGTATTTATTTACTGTCTTTAATGTAACAAGATGTCTCAAAAATTCATAAGGGGTATTATTAAAACAAACTACAACACTGAGCCAAATGAAGGGTTAACTGGGAACCAATGAATGATGGGTGGATGATAATTGATGTAAATTAGGATATGGGCAGTAGAGTTCAGAATGACTTCAAATTTCTGAAGGGTGCAGGGTGGGAATAAGGCCAGGAGTGTATTCGATTAATCAAGATTAGAGCAAAAAGGCAGGCAGGAGGGCTGCAGCAAATGAGCTGAGGCAGGGGCTGTTTGAGGCAATGTTATCAATGTGGAAATAGGCATCTTGTTGATGGTGCAGATATGTGGTCTGAAGCTGTCCTTTGACACTGTTCAAGAGAGGTGATGCAGTGGAGTTGGGTATCATCAGCTTCCATGTGGAGACTGACAATGTGAATTTGTACGATGTTACCGAGGGCAGCATAAAGATGAGAAATCGGAGGTACCCAAGACTGGAACCATAGCTTTAATACACCTTTACCTCAATATTTAGCTTCTATGTAATCCAGAAAAACTATGATTATTTGACTATGGACTCTTAAAGGGATATATCAGGTTAAGCACGTATTGTGAAGTGAAGTTTTAATAGGGCATTTGATTTGCATTCCTAGCAGAAAAGTCGTTTGCCAGCCAATCAACTTTAAAAGGGGTGCCCAAAGTGATAATACACTGGGGTGGCCTTAATGGGGTATTTGTGGGACTTGTGCCCCTTGGGCAATCTGATTGGTCAGCAGTTGAGTAGTCCCAGCAGTGCTAGATCTCAGCAGTGGCCGCGGATGGGACTACAAGCAATCCCGAGGAGAGGATCCATAGCCACCAGACTTTAAGGTAACTCCAGTGCGCTTGGACAGGAAGGAATCCCTAGGTAGGAGTGTGGCAGTGGGTGTTAGTTGGTGGGGGTTAGATTCTGGAGTTTAGGTGTGAGTCGGCAGGCGGGAGGATAACATCTTGGACGGGATGTCCAACTGGGTTCTCTGCTCAAGCAGGTACCACCTTTGCTTCCCAACTTTTCACGGGTGGGCAGGCTGGCCAATGTCTTTCCCATCTAGAGTATTATGGGGGACAACCTCAGGCGTGGACAGGTAAGGAATCAGCCAACTGTGTTACATATCCTTCTGAAAGCAACACTCCACCTGCAAATACACTGTATGGGACTTTAAAATTGTCTCCTTAGTGTGAGATATGGAAATAATCACCTGTCCTCAGCACCATGATTTGGCAAAAGCAAGGATGCGAGTGATCTGCTGGTAATGGTGAATTTTCTCTTCATTTTTTTCCCAGCTGTGACTCGTCTGAAGGCTACTGGTACTTTGGCGATTCCTGTACTATTGCAATTCATAAGAATGGACTGATCGGTGGTTTATCAGCAACACTGATTCTGCTTGTTCTGGGCCTTCTGGCCCTAATAGCCTATATGACATGGTTTAGAAAGGAAGACCTCAGGAAAAGGTACAGTAAAATATAACCATCCAAAATACTAAACCATTTGGCTCTGCATTTTTGCATTTCTTGTAAATTTCAGATGAATAGGTCTTGAAAAACAAACTTAAAATGAAAAGCAGGGAGTTCACAAAAGACATCAAGAAAGAAATGTTCCCAGCCAAATGCAGGAAGGTTGCATGCAAAATCCCCTTAAGTTGATGTTGTGGAAGGATCCCATCATTGTTCCTCCCTCCTGGCTCTCCCCAGGGTGCATTTCCAGGGCCAAGCTTGGCCTTCTTGCAGCCAAAGCATTTCTTTTTTCCAGAAAATGTTATCACTGCATGACAGCTGATTGTCAAACTCTTGGAAGGCACTTCACTGGCCTAGTAATTCACCCACCTACAGCTGCACTTCTCTGTGCCAGCCCTCACTGCAGCATGAGAGTAGCTCATGTGCCTCCACTTCACAGCATCTGAGGGTGGGCACGAGGTGAAACAATACAATCGTCAAGAGCACCACCAGCAGCAGAGCAGAACCCAATGTCTGTTCCTCAGCCGCACGTCCAGAGAGAGGGACGTGACACTGGACAAAGAGATCTGGCTGGGAGAGGCAAGGCTCCCAATATAGGATCTATAGGGAGAGGATCAGCTTTCCCAACATGTCTGAGCACCAATGCCTCAAGAGGTTCAGGCTTTCACCGGAAGTTTGCTGGGTCAACTGCTCAGATGGATATGAGAGAGGCCTTCAGAGAGAGGAATGAGTGGAACTGAAAAGTAGATTTTCTGAGGAGTGCTGTGCAAGAGAACGCTGAGAAATCAGAATGTGGGGCTTGTCATCTTAAAGTATTATGGCACTACCTGTCATCCCAATGAGGTCCTAGATCTTCTTGGTGCACTGATTTCAGAATAGAAGAACAAATACTTCTGCTGTTGACTTCCTCAGCCAACCCATTCATGCCTGTTTGTTTTTAGAGATTGTCCTCTTCCTGCTGTTCTTAGCAGGTCTCACTTCTCTCTGCAGCCCTTCATGTCCCACAGCAGGACTTCCAGATAAGAGTGAGAAACCTGGGGAACAGCCTTCCTAGAAATCCTCTCTATTCCTGTGATTGTCTCAACCTCAAAAGTCAAAAGTGCTTCTCATTTGATTAGATATGAATTACTATTGTCACATGCGTCAGTATACAAGTATTGTTTTTTAACCCTCTAAACAGACAAGGCATTCTGTTCATAGAATACATGGGGGAGAAGGAAAGGAGAGGGTGCAGAATGTAGTGTTATAATTGTAGCTAGGGTACAGAGAAAGATCAACTTAATATAAGGTAGGTCTATTCAAAAGACTGATGGCGGCAGGGAAGAAGCTGTTCTTGAGTCGGTTGGTACGTGATCTCAGATTTTTGAATCTTTTTCCTGACAGAAGAAGGTGGAAGAGAGAATGTTTCGGATGCATGGGGTCCTTGACTATGCTAGCTGCTTTTCTGAGGCAGCGGGAAGTGTTGATTCAGTGGATGGGAGGCTAATTTGCATGATGGACTGGGCTACATTCACAACCCTTTGTAGTTTCCTGCGGTCTTGAACAGAGCAGCAGCATACCAAGCTGTGATACAACCAGAAAGAATGCTTTCTATGCATCTGTCAAGGTTGGTGAGAGTGGTAGCTGACATGCCAAATTTCCTTAGCCTTCTGAGAAAGTAGAGGCTTTGTGGGCTTTCTTAACTATAGCATTGGTGTGGAGGGACCAGGACAGGTTACTGGTGATGACACCTAAAAACTTGAAGCTCTCGACCCTTTTCACTTCATCTCAGTTAATGTAGACAGGTGCATATCCTTCACTAAACTTGAAGCTCTCCACCTTTCCCACTTTACCCCTGTGGATGTAGACAGGGGCATGTCCTCCACTATACTTCCTTAAGTCAATGACTATCTCCTTCATTTTGCTGACATTGAAGGAGAGATTATTGTCGTCACACCATTTCATCAGATTCTCTATCTCTTTCCTGTACTCCATCTCATCATTGTTTGAGATCCAACCTATTCCAGTGGTGTCATCAGCAAATTTGAAAATCGAGTTGGAGGGGAATTCGGCCACACAGTCACAGGTGCATGAGGAGTATAAAAAGGGGCTGAGGACACAGCTTTTGGGGCACCGGTGTTAAGGATGATTGTGGAGGAGGTGACGTTGTCTATCCTTACTGATTGTAGACTGTGGGTTCGGAAGTCGGGAGCTGAGCCCCAGCCCATGAAGCTGTGTATTGTCGGAATAATGGTGTTGAAGGCTGAACTGTAGTCAATAAATAGGAGTCTGACATTGGTGTCTTTGTTATTCAGATGTTCCAGGGTTGAGTGTGGGGCCAGGGAGATGGCATCTGCTGTGGACCTGTTGCAGTGATAGGTGAACAGTAGTGGTGGATTCAGCAATCTGGGAGGCCGGAATTGATTCATGCTATGACTAACTTTTTGAAGCACTTCATAATGATGGATGCCAGAGCTACCAGCCGATAGTCATTAAGGCATGTTGCCTGGCTTTTCTTTGGTACAAGGGTGATGGTTGTCTTCTTGAAGGAGATAGAGATCTCAGATTGGTGTAAAGAGAGGTTAAGGGTGTCTGTGAATACCCCTGTCGGCTGGTTCACACAGGACCTGAATGCTCGCCTGGGGACCCCATCCAGACCAGTCACTTTCTGTGGTTGACTTTCGAGAAGGCTGTTCTGATGTCTGTGATGGTGACTTTGGATACTGGGTTGGCCCTGGCTTCCGGGTTGGAAAGCGTGCTCTCGTTGGCCTCCTGATCAAAAAGAGCATAGAATGTGTTGAGCTCATCGGGGAGGAGTGCATTGATGCCATCAATACTACATGCCTCCATTTTGTAGCCTGTTTTGTTTTGCAGACCTTGTCATTGTTGGAGGGAGTCTGTGTGGTTAGCCTGGGATTCTAGCTTGGTCCGTTACTGGTGAGCCTTGTAACACTTTAACTAAGCAGTTATCTATCAGCAGGATAGATAGGTCATCCTGCCTGCCTTTCCTGATTGGTCAGGTTGTTGATGCCATGGCTCAGGGAAACAGCCTTGGCAAAGTGCACCAGTTAGTGAAATAGGTTCCAGACTTAAAATTGTCCGACTGTTACATTGGGGATTTAAGTGCAGAAAATTCAGCCCCAAGTTTCTGACAAATTAGAACCATCCAGACCAGGGGAGACTCAGGATACGTGTACCCAGATATGTTTAGCCATTACAACAATGTCACAACTTCATTGGAATACTATGTGCCATTCTGGTTGCCACAGTACAGAATGGATATTTCAGTTGTTAAAATAAGAGAGTACAGAAGAGGTTTAACAGGATGTTGTGTGGTCTGGAGGGCATTAGCTCTAAGGATGGAGATTGGATAAACTCAGTTTGTTCATCAGAGGTTGAGGGGTGACCTGATAGAGTTTACAAGATTCTGAGTGCCATTGAGAGAGTGGATAGTCTGATGCTGTTTCCTAGGGTAGAAAAGTCAAGTACGAGGGGACATAGGTTAAAGGTGCAAGGGGAATAGTTTTGAGGAAATGTGTGACACAAGTTTTTACACAGAGGGTGATGAATATCTGGAACACACTGCCCAGGGAGGTGGTCGGAGCACCATTAACGGCATTTAAGGGCAACTAGACAAATATATGAATAGGATGGTACTGAAAGGATATGTTCTCCGTAAGTGCATTTGGTTTTAGTTTAGGCAGGCATCATGATCGGTGCAGGTTTGGAGGGCCGAAGGGCCTGTTCCTGTGCTACACTTTTCTTTGCTCTTTGTTCTGTATACAGAAAGGATATACCAGAATGATACCGTGATTGGATCATGAGGAGAAATTGCACAAACTGATTTAATCGCCGTTTTTCAAATTCTGAAGGCAATAATAATTTAGACAGTGACAAGTTCTTTCACCTTGGTGTGTACTGTAGAAGCAGAAGATATGGTCTATATTTGAAAAGGAAAATTGAAAATTAATCAGTCGAAACTTCAGTTCGACAGTTGGTCAATCCATGGAACAGGCTCCCTAGGATGATGGTAGAAAGTGTTTTATTTATTCATTCAAATGTCTTTCACAAAATAGTACTTTAGGATAAGGTACAAGAGTAACTTGAGACATAACAAGTTGGGGGAAATAAATGACTTTGTACCTCAGGTTTCCAGAGCTCTCCATCACTGGAACTTTCCTTGCTGTTGAATAGAGAATTCCAGGATATTCGTCCACTGACAGTAAAGGAATGGTGATCCACATTCCAATCAGGATGGTATGAGACTTGGCCAGAAACACAGAGGCCATAATGTTTCCATGTCAGTGCTATTCACGCCCTTCCCAGTGGGATTGAAAGAACGAGCATTTTCAGCTCCCACACCAGACATTGCTGTGGTCTCTTGAACCAAATTGCTAAGGTGCTGCGAGGAGTAGAACAAGTGTGTCAACCCATCTGGTCAACTAATCCCCTACAAAATAGTTTAATTGCCCTTTTATTCAAAGTGCAATTGTCTGATACTTGTGTCTTTTAACAGAGAGGATGAACAAAGCAAGAGAATATCAGAGAAGTGGGCAGAAGATGATTTCGAACGGCACAATCCTGAGGCAATCACTGTGGCTAACTCAGACGCCACAAGCTTTGACAGTAATGTTCATATTTATCACATCATTTAATTTTATTGGGATTTTACACAAATATGCTGAGAATACAATGCTCAAGAACACACTAGTATGGAAAAGCTGGCAATGTTGAGGGAACGGTTTCAGAACAAAACTCACCGAGATAAACAGCAGCTTGGAGATTATTATTATAGTGAATGCGTCAGTGATGCAAAATCAGATTATGAACCAATCATTCTAACAGAGGTCAGATTTCTATAAAGGATTAAGTATTGTGGATTTTTATCAGAATAATGGCAAGATCATCAGTTTGCACCATTCTGAAAAAGAAATGTGGACAGCGAGTCCAACACCTGCACATGTGCAATTGCAAATTAGGACGTTGCTCTCTGAGTTGCTCAACTCTTGCACAAATTTTGTTCTAGCTATATCGCATGGAGCGGTTGGTTATTCAAGCACACACAGACAGTTTATATGCTAGACCGTCACTGAAAACAGAAAAAAAATATAGGTCTTGTCCATTCAACTGTAAGCACATTTTTAACAGCATGCTGAGTCTTAATTCCACCCTCTCTGACACTGAAAATTAACTTGAACAAGTATGGACTCTCATTTCTTCAGATTTTAATTATTGTTGGATATTTGAAAATAATAAAAAGCTAAAATAAATTTTTGTTTTACTTTTTCTTCCTGCCATTTTTAATCAATCTCTCTTAATCCCATCTTTCTTTCCCTCCCTTTCTTTCACTTTCTGTTTGCGACTTTCCATTGAATAAAATATTTCTAACTTAAATTAAGCTTTGTGAACAAAACATTCCCAGGAAAGGGAAAGTAGATTTGGGTGCAGGGGGTGTGTTAAATTTCATTGAAATTGAGGTTTAGTCAGGATATTCCTCTTCCAGACGTCAGCTGAACGGGATTGTAGGCAAGCAGGTGCCCCTTTGTTGGCAAAATCAATTAATTTGGAAAAATTTAATTGGAAAACCAGATTAGATGCATTTTAAGCCTCAATGCTGGATTTAACAGCCTATTTTCCAACCTGCCAGAATAGAAATAAGAATAAAACCAAAGCAGCAAACACAATCAAAGCAAAAAAGAGCAAGAGGTATGATCTGGACTGGTTTCTCATTTCTTTCTTTAGTTCTCCAATTTGCAATTGGATAGCTGCTATTCAGACATTCACACCTCATCTGGAAAATCGTTGGGCGGGACTTCACGGCCTCGCTTGTCCCGAAACCGTAAATCCCACCCCAGGTCCACGGTCTGCACTTCACTTGCTCCGATTTCCACGGCAGACGGGACAGTAAAGTTCCTGCCGTTGTTTCTTTATTATACCCAATACCATTTCCTTTTGCTTTTGTTCCAATAAACCTTTTAGCGTCAACTCTCCTGCCCTGCAACATATCAGACATCTTCCTTTTTGTTCTTCCACCCTTCACCAATGCTTTCTTCATTTCTGATGAAGGATCATCAATCTGAAATTCTGAGTTGCATTTTTGCATTTTCACAACTCGACAGATCCACCTCAGTATAAAGTACCACAAAGGCAATGTTTTTGATATGGGGAATGGCGGGATGGAGTCAGTTTTACCACACAAGGAAGTAAATCAGAGGTGGCTACAGGAACTACCTAATACTCAGCAGGTTGGTTAAAATGCCAACTTGGGTAATTTGGGACATGGTTCCAGTAAGATGATTATATTTCAGGCCTTCTTGCCCTCACCCTTCACATCCCGTCATCGCAATCATAGTCCATATGCACCCTCCATGCCAACTCATGTAACCAAACATCAACTCAATACCAATTTATTCCTCTCACCCACTTCAAAGGTGCCTCAGATCCTCCATGACTACTTGAGGCCTTTTCATGTACATTCATCCAATAAACACGATGTACAGAATTAATGAACACTCTAGTAACACAATATGTGTAAACTGCTTGAAAAATACCCATTTAAAAACTGATGTCGCTACAACCCTACAGATGTGTCAGTCAAAGGTTATTAAAGTATTAGTAACAAAAGCTAGACACACATGACACCTTATAACCTTGTATATAAATGCACTGAGACATTGACAAAAGAGATCACAGAAAATGCATGTTAAAAACTTTATTCTTAGCTGCAATATTAAAGTGTGGGATGAAATGCGAGGACTGAAATAAAATTTAAAATGGTATCTATGTCTGAGGTTTGTGTTTGATTGTGCTGCCAGTGCTTTCCATCACATTTTATATTTTGTTGGTCAGCAGCTCCCTGCTACAGCTCCAGAGCAACTGTCCCCTCGAGAGAGCCCATTCAAAGCACCAATCTGCTTTTGCAGCCTCTCTCTTCTCGATGCCAGCCCCCTGCCTGCCCTTTCCCAGCATGTGTTTCACACTGGTTTTCCGTTAATTGGCCAGCCATGTTGAAATTGTGTTCCGTGAGCGACTGCAACCGGAAGCGCATTTTGTGCTGCTTCTGGGTCAGCCACATATCCACATCTGAAGGATGGAAAATTTAGGCCAGTCAGAGATGCTGATTCCACATCAATGTGAGACAGATAAACACTTGATCAGAACTCTGCAATGTATAAAGCACAGACAAATGTACAAACAAACTGAAAAATGTACAGCTCAAGCAGGGCAAAGTAGGGCATCTCAGAACTTAAAAAGGGATTGCGGAAGATAGAGGAGAAACAGCAGAGGATACGATGGAACACATGGAGATCAGGGAAAACTCAAGCAAACAGGATGATAAAACCAGAAAGGAATGAGAAAAACAAGAACAAAATGATGGGACAAGGCAACAGTGACTTAACGTAAGGAATATCTCAGAAGATAACTGTGCAGGAGAATGGGGGCTTCTCTCAGTACACCAAGCCAGGTCCTGTCTGTACACAATGTCTACAGGGCCTGGTGGTGGAGCTCTGTCTCTCCTGGTAGCAGCCCTTCAAACTGCAACACAGAGGAAGGTTTCATAAAAGAAGGAACAATTTGGACACTGCAGAATGTTAATACTTCTCTATTAGTATGTTTCTATGGAGCTGTTCATTCTTAAATATACACAGAATTCCCCTTGACCTGTAACAATTCCCAATTATATCAATAGATACCAATATACAAATCAATCCAAAAAGGAAATTCCAGCCTGACACAAAACGTTCACAGTAATTCTGTCACACCAGGATCGGTCCCACTAGGAGCAGGCAAACCAGAATTAATCAGTCATGGATCTGTCACTTCAGAATCAGTTCCCACAGGATCCTGTCAGCTCAGGATCATTACATTGATCCTGTAGGCCTCTTGTATGGTGCTCCCTCTGCTCATACAGATTACACTACAACTTGAATTTTAAAACTGTAAATTCCTGAATTCATAAGTATCTGCATTTCTTTAAATTGTCTGTATAGTTTGAATTCAATATTTATGGATCTTTAAAAATATTATCTTCCAGGCTTTCAAGTACCTCTGGGCGTCTTAGCCCTGGTCCTGGTCCTAAGCAGCTCTTCCTCCTGGCCAGGACTGACTTTTCGTCCTGTTCCTCTCACTTGGCATCCTCACTCCTCAATCAGTGATTTTAGAGGGTTTTATTCTGCTGTCAAACCGATCTGTCCAAAATTAGCTTCCCTGAAACCTACTTCTCTTTCACTTTCTCACCTCAGCCTCCTGACCTTCAGATACCCGTAGGGCTCTCCCAGTTTCTATTCCCTTGATGTCTGGCCCAATCCTGACCAGACAATAAAGTTGCTTTGTCCACTTCTACCACAATCCTATGTTCCCCGCACACCCAGTGTAATTTCATACTGACATTTTCCATTCATTCAGCTCCTCCCTGCATTCTGTTATTCTCGTACTATCGTCCATTTCTTTCAACTTTGCTGGGAATTCCATTAGCCACGCTTTGGTTCCAGATTCTTTCACCCTTTAGCTCTGTTTCTTTGCCATTCCCACAATTTAATCAATTCTAATTCTTCCCCCTCAGGCACTGGCCAGGAGCTTGATGTTCCTCTTAGGTCTCCAATCACAGCAGAAATTTCTCTACATGCGCTATGCACCAGTCCAGTGCTCAGCTTGGCCCCATGTGACTGTTACAACATCAGGGTGAAATTTAGTTAGCAAGAACGGGGCCCATCAGCCAGTTGTTTGAGAAGCTGAAAGTCACAGGACAGGAGATAGTTAAGGACCATAGGAGCTTCCCACAGAAGGTGATCAATCTTTGTGTCTGTGTGCCAGCCCTTTACTAGAGCAATCCCAAACTGAGCTCACTGCAAAGCCTCTTTACAGACTCAGGTCAGCAGATCTATGTAATAGTTTAAACTATTTAAAAAATAATTCAGGCAATGGGCACTGCTTAGAGTCCATCCCTCAATAAGGTAGGGTTTATGTCACTGAATGAGGAAATTTCAGAATATGGGTAAGAGTGAACAATGCTGATCTAAGTCCAGGATCAATTATAGGCCACATAGATAAGAATGGCAGGCACATCTCCCAAGAGGACATTAATGAGTCATTTAGGTTCTTAGGAGAACATGTACATGCATCCATACATATAAACAATTATTGATAAAATTAATTAGCAAACACTGATGAAAAGACAGACAGCAAATTCATTTTGTTGAGTGACTGGAATTGAGGTTAGGGTTAAGATGAGAGGACAGAAATGGAGGTAGGATTAGGTTGAGTGATTGGGGTGGGGCTAAGATTGTGTTAAGTGGTTGAGGTGGGGTTAGGATTGGGTTGAGTGGTTAAGATTGGCTGAGTGGTTGGGGTGGGGGTTAGGATTGGACTGAGTGGTTGGCATGGGGGTTGGGATTGGATTGAGCGTTTGGGGTGGGGGTTAGGATTGGGCTGAGTGATTGGGATGGGGCTTAGGATAGGATTGAGTGGTTGGGTCGGGGTTCGGGTTGGTTTGAACGGCTGGGGTGGGGGTAAGGATTGGGCTGATTGGTTGGGGTGGGGGTTAGGATTGGATTGAGTGGTTGGGTTTAGCAATAAGACTGGGCTGAATGGTTAGTGGTTCCAATGATATGTTGGGGATGGGTTGTACTGAGGAAGCAGGGGACTGAAGAAGGATGTGGACAAGCCAAGAGAGTGGACAAAGAAATGACAGATGGAATACAATGTGAAAAAGTGATTGAGTGGTTGATTGTCAATGATGTGGATTTGGTTGAGTGGTTGGGGTATGGGTATGGTTTCCTGATTGAGATTAGATTTGAGTTGAATTGTTGAGATTGTGTTTAGGATTGGGTTGAGTGTTCAGGGTCAGTGATTAAGGACTGGTGTTGGAATGTCAGCTTTAAGCATTTGGATTTGGTGTAGGAACTGGGTTTCTGGCTGTGACGAGTGATCATGGTAAGGATCTGGGGCTGGTAGTTAGACAGTTAGACAGCACTTCCACAGGCTGCAACCTTGCACATTTAATGAGGGCATCTTAACTGTGTTGATTCACAAGACAATTTGTACAGCGTCCAGTCAAAGATCCTTCCTTTTGGGCCAATTCTGAACCATTTTTCCCACTCTGCATTTCTCACAGAAAATTACATGTTAAGGGTGTTGAATGTCTGGAGATTTTGACGCAAGATCAGGCAGACGTTGGACTGTTTGAATCCTAATGATCGGTTCGTTCCTCAGAATCTTTTAAAAGATAACCTGCTGTGGCCAAATGGGCCATCTAAAATGGCGATTTGTAAAGCACTCCGGGACA
Source organism: Carcharhinus amblyrhynchos (assembly GCF_965287045.1). Classification (NCBI taxonomy): domain Eukaryota; kingdom Metazoa; phylum Chordata; class Chondrichthyes; order Carcharhiniformes; family Carcharhinidae; genus Carcharhinus; species Carcharhinus amblyrhynchos. Next base: position 2,332,656 of record NW_027649784.1, on the reverse strand, counting down.
ATTGGACAAGAACTAAAACGACAAGCTGCAGTTTAAAGACACAGATAAACAGGCTGCAACCCTGATGAGTGAAACAACAGGATATGGGTCATCTCCAGGATGAAAGAGACTTTCTGTTCACACTGGATTATGTACCAATATAAGGGCACCGTGACTCCTTATTTAGGAGGGAGGTATGTGATCTGTGTGCCTCCAGCACCTATAGACGTGGTCATTGGGGACACACCCAGAGGCTCCGCACCCGCACTGCCTTCCCCTCCAATCAGAGCCTCTCAGTATTCCCACACGCTCAGCTCCCTTGGCCAGCCTTTGGTGGGCGGGGAAAATTGACAGGCCAATGCTCCACCCCCTGGCTCAGGCTGCCTCCTCCTCCAATCAGAGCTGCCCGGTTCGCTGGCGTGCGCTTGAAACCGTTGGGAAGGGGCGGGGCAGTTTAAAGGCTCCGCCCCCTCACCGCGCTCTGCCTTCTCCTCCAATCAGAGCCCCGCCTCTATCCGGGGCGCTGCCTCTTTGGGCGATGTTGTCGATGGGCTTTGCCCTTGTGGAGATTCTCCCAATGCCTGTCTGGCAGCGGGAGACTGCGGGAAAACACACACAATCATTCCCTCACAAAGAAAATGCTTTTCCAAATGAATCCAAATGAATTTTCAACCCTGGATCTACACTTAGGGAATCATTGGCTGCGATTCTCCCACAAGTGCTGAATTTGTGGGAAAACTGTTCTAAATCATGACTGTTTTCTCAGTGCAGCTTCAGACCTGAATCTCCCCACTCTGTGCACTGCAAAAGTCCCAATCATGAATCTCATTAAAAAGCCAGGGCGACAGAGCCCATTCACACCGGAGTCCGCAGCTCTGGAAATCTGCACATGCGCAGTGGTCCCAATCTGTCAGTCTCCCCGTTTGCTAGGCAGCTCGATCGCTGGCCAGCTCAGGACCCCCGCAGTGCTACCCCTCCAACCCCACGGGCCCAAATTCAGCCCCCACAACAATTCCCGGGCCAGCCCCAATCCTCCCACTGCCCAGCCACCCACACCCAGCAGTGGCAATCCCCCACCCCTTCATCCTGGCAGACACCCCACCCCTGCTGATTCCCCCCAAATCCTGGCAGACCACTCCACCTCCAGCCTGTTCAATCGCTGGCCTCCCTCCAGCTTCTGAGTGACAATAGGACCCCACAACTCCACCCATCACCTGTAGGCCCTGCCCACAATTGGCCCCACCCCCTGGCACTGCCCAATGCCTAATCAGCAGTGCCAAGGTGCCCCTGTGCATGGGCACTTTGCTCCTTGGGCAGTGCCACAGCACAGGCTGGCACTGCCAGGGCGCCCATGCTCAGGGGCACCACCCTTCAGCCACCCGACCCCCTGGGGTGGCCCCGATTGCCTCCCCCTTTATTCCAGCAGGTTCTCCTGCTAGTTCCCTGAATGTGGGGAGCGACTCTAAAAATCCCACCAGAATGAAGTACTCCCGGTGGGGTGGGGTGGGAAATTCAAATGGAACCGGTAAGTTCTCAATAATGAAATGCTTAATGTATTTAAACTGCATTGAAAAAGGATTCAAATGACTTACCTGTCTTCCCGCCGGTTTCCAGTGTGGTCTGGACTCTGACTGTTCTTCAGCTCTGAGAGATGCACATGCATTCCTGGTATGTGCGCAAATCCCAGAAAAAGAGCAACGACACGCATCTCCCAGCCTGACTCACCAGATTGGCTGAGGTCCCTCTGCCCAGATCACTGGTGTTAACAATATCGAATCATAGAATCCCCACAGTGCAGAATGAGGCCATTTGGCCCATCAAGTCTGCACTGACCACAATCCTATCCTATCCTCGTAACCACATCTATTTACCCTGCGAGTCCCCTTGACACTAAGGAGCAATTTAGCATGGCTAATCCACCTCACCCGCGCATCTTTGTATAGTGGGAAGAAACTGAAGCACCCGAAGCAAACCCACGCAGGTACGGCCAATTACTGTCCAATCAATCCACTCTCGATCATCAGCAAAGTGATGGAAGGGGGCATCAACAGTGCTGTCAAGCAGCACCTGCTCAGCAAAGCCCAGTTTGGGTTTGCCAGGGTCACTCAGCTTCTTACCTCATTACAACCTTGATTCAAACATGGACAAAAGATTGAATTCCAGAGGTGAGGTGAGAGTAACAGCCCTTGGCATCAGGGCCACATTCAACCAGGTGTGGCATTAAGGAGCACGAGCAAAACTGGAATCAGTGGGTATCAGGGCAAACTCTTCACTGGTCGGAGTCATAGCTGGTACATAGGAAGATGGTTGTGGTGTGGAGGGTCAGTCATCTCAGCTCCAGGATATCTCTGCAGGAGTCCCTCAGGGTAGTGCTCCAGGCCCCACAATCTTCAGGTGCTTCATCAATCACCTTTCTTTCCATCAAAAAGCACCCAGCTTGACTGAATCACATCTACATTCACTCCCTCCATTACCAATGCTCAGTGGCAGCAGTTATACTATCTATGAAGTGCAGTGCAGCAATTCAACAAAGATCCTTAGACAGCTTCTTCCAAACCCACAAACACTTCCATCTAGAAGGCCCTGGGCAGCAGATACATGGGAACCTGCAAGTTCCCCTCCAAGCCACTCACCATCCTGACATGAAAATATGTTGCCATTCCTTCGCAATCGCTGGGTCAAAGTCATGGAATTCCCTCCCTAACGCCATTGTGTGTCAACCCACAGAACATGGGGTGTAGAGATTCAAGAAGGCAGCTCACCCCCACATTCTCAATGGCAATTAAGGATGGGCAATAAATGCTGGCCAGCCAGCGACTTCCATGTCCCACAAATGAATAAAATTGGAAGAGAGCTATGTAGACTGTCCATTGTTCAGGCTGAGATAGGTAGATATTTGCTTTCTCAGGGAATCAAGGGATATGAAGAGCAGCCAGGAAAGTATAATAGAGGAAGCACTTTGTACCTGTCCTGCAGTGTTTGATGACACAAGACATATATGACAATTTACTTGACACAGCATTCCTCACCTTGTTGAGAAAACTATTCCCAGTTAAACAAATGTCATAAAATTGTGCACAATGATGCAAGTTTTTAATAATTCATGGCATGGTAGCACAGTGGTTAGCACTGTTGCCTCACAGCACCAGGGACCCGAGTTCAATTCCTGCTTGGATCACTGTCTTAATAGAGTCTGCATGTTCTCCCTGTTGTCTGCACGTGTTTCCTCTGGATACTCTGGCTTCTTCCCACAGTCTGAAAGATTGGCCACACTAAATTCTCCCTCAGTGAACCCAAACAGGCACCGCAGTGTGGTGACTAGGGAATTTTCACAGTGACTTTATTGTACTGTTAATAAATAACTTGTGACTAATGAATAAACATTACACCCTTACTTACTAATCTACCTGCAATAAAGTTGCTCAAAGTTTGTTTCCAATAAAATATCTAAGTCACTCCTTTATGTTTAACTGGACCTTAGACTCAAGAGAAGTGTTTTATCATGCTTTGTAATGGAGCCTAGATAATATTCCAATTATACTGCAAAACAAAACAACATTAAAATTTGATGTATCTATGATACTGGACTGAGGACTATGTCTAAGAACATAAGAACATAAGAAATAGGAGCAGGAGTAGGCCATCTAGCCCTTCGAGCCTGCCCCGCCATTCAATAAGATCATGGCTGATCTGTCGTGGCTCAGTTCCACATTCCCGCCCTCTCCCCATAACCCTTAATCCCCTCTCTTATCAAAAACCCATCAACCCACGTCTTAAAAATATTTAGCGAGGTAGCCTCCACCACTTTAGATGGCAAATGGAATTTAATCCGGAGAAATGCGAGGTGATGCACTTTGGCCGGAATAATGTGGAGGGGAGTTATACGATAAAAGGTAGAACTATCCGGAGTATAGATACGCAGAGAGACCTGGGGGTGCAAGTGCACAAGTCCCTGAAGGTGTCGGTGCAGGTGCAGAATGTGATGAGGAAAGCATATGGTATGTTAGCCTTCATAGGAAGAGGTATAGAATATAAGAGTAGGAGTCTGATGTTGCAGTTGTATAGAACGTTGGTTAGGCCTCACTTGGAGTACTGCGTCCAGTTCTGGTCGCCGTACTACCGGAAGGATGTAGAGATCCTGGAGAGAGTGCAGAGGAGATTTACCAGGATGCTGCCTGGTATGGAAGGGCTGTCTTACGAGGAAAGATTGAACGAACTTGGGCTGTTTTCCCTTGAGAGATGTCGGCTGAGGGGGGATCTAATAGAGGTTTATAAGATTATGAAGGGGATAGATAGAGTAAATGGTGTAAGCTTTTTCCGCTATTAGAAATGGATAGAACGAGGGGTCACAGGCTTAGGGTGAGGGGGGCTAGGTATAAGACAAATGTTAGAGGGCAGTTTTTCACGCAAAGGGTAGTGGGGGTGTGGAATGCACTGCCGAGTAAGGTGGTGGAAGCAGGCACGCTAGGGTTGTTTAAGAGTCACTTAGACAGCCACATGAGCGGGCTACATATAGGGGGATATAGCAGGCCTTACTAAACATTGTAGGCTTGGGATTACGTTTTTGCCTCAGGGATGTTACAGTCTTTGCCTGTTTAATAATGAATTTTTTTTGTCTCCACAGGCATTTAAGTCCAGCAAGGGACATGCATGCGGCAGGTTGTAGTGGGCTGCTCTTGGACGTTGCTTCGGGAGTTGCCTATCGCTTCATGTCGTTAGCGTGCTTAAACTGGACCATCTCGAGGGCAACATGACAGCTCAGAGACTATCTCTGTTGCTGTGCGGACACATGGATTTGGGCCTGTGTCTGTGGGAGTTTGCACGTTCTCCCCGTGGTTGCGTGGGTTTCCTCCGGGTACTCCGGTTTCCTCCCACATCCCAAAGATGTGCTTTTAGGCTGATTGATTGGGTACTAAATTGTCCCTATATTGGACCTCCCTGATTCTCGCACATTAGGCGTAGACTAAAATCATGAATAGGTCACTGAGACAGTGGGACGGCGGCGCGGGCTCGTTGGGCCGAAGGGCCTGTTTCCCGTGCTGTGTTGTTCTTTGTTCTTTGTTCACTTCAACGGGCAGAGAATTCCAGAGATTCACCACCCTTTGAGTGAAGAAATTCTTCCTCAACTCCGTTCTAAACCGCCCCCCCTTTATCTTAAGGCTGTGCCCCCTAGTCCTACTGTCCTTTCTGAGCGGGAAGAGTCTCTCCACCTCTATCCTATCCATCCCATTCATCATCTTATACGTCTCAATGAGATCTCTAGTCATGGGTCACAGTGGCACAACAAGGCGCAGCAAAGTGATCAAGTAAGAGAAGATGCCAATGAATGAGGTTAAATGTTAATTGCCAAAGTAATACTCCAGGCTCAGTTACATGAACATATTGTCAAGTGATCCTTTTTTGGTGTTGGCTCAGGGATGAATGCTGGTCAAGAAACTAGGGACAGTTCCACAATCTTTGGACAATGCGTTGAGATCTTTAACTTCCACCTCAATACCAGACTGGGCATCTTGTATGAGGGTGCGGTCAAAAATAATTGACGTACTGTGGCAGACAAGTCCAGAGAGCAAAAGCTGATGAGGTGAGGCAAAGGATGTTGCTGTGGACTGTTTTGTTAAAAGAGAGCAAAGGATCTGGCAGTGTATTGACTTTGTTGGTACTGGAGGAAAAACTACTGGAAGGGGAGAATAAAAAAAAACATTTCAATGGAAAACACAAATAACAAAATGAAAAACTCACTCTCATAAATCGTCCTACTGCTTTTCTCAGATATATCATTATGAGGAGAGGGTCTATATTCAGAAAAGCAGCCAGTATAATTAAAGACCCTATGCACCCCGGACATTCTCTCTTCTACTTTTTCCGTCAGGAAAGGATAAAAAAGTCTGAGATCACATACCAACTGACTCAAGAACAGCTTCTTCCCTGCTGCCAACAGACTTTTGAATGGATCTAACTTACATTAAGTTGATCTTCCTCTACACCCAAGCTATGACTGTAACACTACATTCTGCACCCTCTCCTTTCCTTCTATGTGAATGGTATGTTTTTGTCTGTATAACGCGCAAGAAACAATACTTTTCACTGTATGCTAATACATGTGAAAATAATAAATCAAATCAAAATATTCTCTTGCAATTAGAAGAATGAGAGGTGATCTCTTTGAAACGTATAATATTCTGAGGAGTTTTACTAGGGTAGATGCTAGGAAGCTCCTGACACTGGTTGGAGAGTCAAAAACTCAAGTGGAATCGTTACAGGATAATGGGACAGCCATTTACGATTGAGATGAGGTGAAGTTTCTTCACTCACAGGGTCAAGAATCCTTTACATTGGCTCAGCTATTGAATATATTCAAGACTAAGATCATTTTTTAGCTCGAGTGGAAATAGGGGTGTGAGGGATTGGGCAAGATAATGGAGTTGAAGTTGAAGATCAATCAAAATCTTACCTCATAACAGAGCAAGCTCACTGGGCCATACGGCCCAACCCTACTTCATGTTTAGTTTATATGGATCTCATCATAGGTTCTGAAACGTAATAAGAAGTCAGTGTTTTACTGGTTTATCTCCCATAAGAAAATCATTGAGGCAGAATCCATGCATCTTTATGACTCTTAATATGAAAATGACTTGGAAAAGCACCAAATTCATTACCATTACCATTTCTAAGCCTATGAGCAACATAAGCAAAAGGGACGTTATCTGAAATAGAGTTACATGGATTGGATTATCAGCAAAATTTACTTGCAGGCTTCCATGATAATGTAAGGCATATTTCACATTTTCACTTAAAAACAAAATATTGCCGATGTTGGAGATTGGAATTAAAACTGAAAATGCTGGAGAAACATAGTAGATTTGGCAGCAGTGATCAAGAGAAAAACAGAGTTAACATTTTGAGTCCAATGTGAGTGTTATTCAGAACTGTAGGAAAGCAGAAAATGATGTTGTTCTTGATATTTAAAAAGGGGGAAGGAGCAGATGAGAAAAAGAGAAGCTGAGGGATAGGCAAAAGACTGTGGGAGATCAAAGAACAAATATTATGGATCACATACAAAACGGTGGTAATACAAAGAACAGTACAGCACAGGAACTGGCCCTTCGTGCCTCTAAGCCTGCCCTGATCATGTTGTCATATCTAGGCCAATTGCTTGTATCCGTCTATTCCCCGTCCGTTTCTGTGTATATCCAGGTAAGTCTTAAATGTTGCCAACATATCTGCCTCACCTACCTACTTGACAGTGCACTCCAGCCCCCACCACCCTCTGTGTCAAAAACATTCCCTGCACATCTCCAGTGAACTTGTGCCCTCTTGTAATTGTCATTTCTGCCCTGGAAAAAAGCTTTCAACTGTTTATCATATCTATACACCTCATAATTTTATAAACTTCTCAGCCTCTCTCTTTCCAGGGAGAACAATCTCAGTTTATTCAATGTCTCCTCATAGTGATCTCTCCTCCATAGCAGGCAAATTCCTGGTAAACCTTTTCTGTACTCTGTCCAAAGCCTCTGGTAGTGTGGTGACCAGAATTGGACACAGTATTCCAAATAACCAACATTTTATATAACTGTAACATAATTTGCCAACTCTTATACGCGATGCCCCATCCAATGAAGGCAAGCATGCCATATGCTTTCTTCACCATCTTTTCCACCTGTGCTGCCACTTTTAATGATCTGTGGACCTGCGTTCCCAGACCTCTCTGTGGGTCTATGCTCCTGATAGTTCCACCATTTGTTTTATAGCTCTCACCTGAATTGGATTTATCAAAATTTATCACCAGATTAAATGCTATCTGCTATTTCTCTGCCCAATTTTTCAGCCTATCTATATCCTGCTTTATTCTCTGACAATCTTCATCAGTATCCGCAAATCCAGCATTCTTAGTATCATCTACAAATTTACTAATCAGACCAGTAATGGTTTCTTCCAAACAAGCAGCAGAGGTCCCAGCACTGTTCCCTGTGGACACCACTAGTTACAGACCTCCATTCAGAAAAACACCCTTCCACCACTACCCTCTGTCTTCTATGGCCCAGCCTGTTCTGAATCCATCTAGCTAGTGTGATTTAATCTTTTGCACCAATCTGCCACGAGGGACCTTGTCAAATGCCTTACTAAAGTCCATGTAGACAGCATCCACAGTTCTTCTCTTGTCAATCATTTTTGTCACTTCCTCAAAAAACTCAATTAAATTAGTGAGACATGACCTCCTATGTACAAAACTATGCTGTCTATCGCTAACAAGACCATTCAGCTCCTAATGTGTATAGATCCTATTCCTAAGAATCTTCTCCAGCAGATTCACTATCACTGATGTCAAACTCACTGGTCTATAATTACCGGGATTATCCTTGCTACCCTTCTTAAATAATGAGACAACATTGGCTATCCTCCAATCCTCTGGTAGCTCACCAATGGCCAAAGAAACAAAGATTTGTTCGAGGTCCAGCAATTTCATCTCGTCTCCCTCAGTAATCTGGAATAGATGGCATCTGGCCCTGGGGATTTGTCTATTTTAATGCTTTTTAATTCAGCTAACACTTCCTCCATCGTAATGATGACTTATTCTAAAAGGTTTACACACCCCTCCGAGACACCACCAATCAATGTGTCCCTCTCCTTTGTGAATACCGCTGCAAAATATTCATCAAGGATCTCACCCAGTTCCTTTGGTTCTATGCATAATTTCCCTCTTTTGTCCTTAAGTGGATCAACTCTTTATCTATCTACTCTCTTGTTCCTAACATATGTATACAATGTCTTGGAATTCTCCTTAATCCTGTCTGCCAAGGACATTTTGTGACCCCTTTTTGCTCTCCAAACTCTCTATTTGAGCTCTTTTCTATTTTTCCTGTATCCTTCAAGTGCTTAATTTGTTTTTAGTTCTAGACCTCATGTATGCATGCATCCTGTTTCTTATTGACTGGGTTCACAATTTCCCGGGTCATTCACGGTTCCCCAATCCTGCCTTTCCATTCCTTCCTTTTCACAGATATATGTCTGTCTTGCACTCCAATCAACTGCTCCTTAAGAGACTCCCAAATGCTGGATGTGCATTTACCTCCAAAGCCTCTCCCAAACAACAGCCTCCAAATCCTGCCTAATCCATTTGTAATTAGCCTTCCCCCAATTTAGCACCCTAACACGAGAATACACTCATCCTTTACCATTAGTATTCTAAAGCTTCAGAATTGTGGTCACTGTTCACTGTTCAACTTTGATGAGCTGGCTGGGCCCATTCCCTAGTACTAGGTCCAGTATAGTCCCCTCTCTAGTTGGACTATCCGCAAATTGTTCCAAAAAACCTTCCTGGACACACTTAACAAATTCCTCACCATCCAGACTCCTAGCCCTCAGGGATTTCCAGTCCATATGAGGAAAATTAAAGTCTCCCACTACAACAACCCTACTTTTTCTACATCTGTCCAGAATCTGCTTATATCCCTATTTTTCAACTTACTGTGGGCTGTTGGGAGGCCTAAAGTACGTCCCCATCATAGTGACTGCCTCTTTCCGGATCCTGAGTTCTACCCATAGTGTCTCATTCCATGATTCTTCCAAGGTGTCCTCCCTCTTTACGGCTGTGATATGTTCCCAAACCAGTATTGCAACTCCCCCACCTCTTTTACCTTCCCCTCTGTCTCACCTAAAACACTTATATTCCAGAATATTTAGACACTTCAAGTGTCTCCAAGGACTATATCTGTGGAAAATGCATCTAGTTGCAGATGCTCACTGAATGCACGGGTTGGTTAGAGCAGCAGCTGGAGGCACTGGGTAGCACACAATTAGCTGAAATTGTCATAGACAATAGCTACAGAGATGTGGTCACACTCAAGGTGCAAGTAGATAGATGGGTGACTACCAGACGAGGGAGGCAGACAGAGCAGGGGTCCCTTATGGCAGTGACAGTTGAGTCCAGAAGGCTGTGCAATGCCTAACCAGAGGCTAACGTGCTGCTCCTCCAGTTTGCCTGGGGCTTGTTTGGCAGGTTATATCCCAGAGTATTTAGCTGCCAGTCCTGTCCCTCTTTTAACCATTATCTCCATTAAGTCTCCGTTATCGCAACTATATCCAAGTGCCACGCAAGAGTCGAGGCTCTGGGTTCATCTGTCTTACCTCTTTGCATTGAAGCAGATGCATCCAGACCTCCGGGCACACTGAGTTAGACCTTTCCCAGTCTGCTCTTTCTCTTACCTAGCCTGGTCTTAATTCCATGTTCATCCCTAGTCTCTACACTTACTGGCCTGCTGTTCTGATTTCCACATTGGTTTAAACTCACCTGAATCATACTAGCAAACCTCCCAGCCAGGATATTGATGTCCCTCCTGTCCAGGTGTGACCCGTCCTTCTTGTACAGGCCCCGTCTTCCTTGGATCCAAAAAACTGAAGCCCTCCCTCCTGCACTAGTTTGTTAGCCACATATTCAGCTACATTATCTCCCTATTCCCACCTTCACTAGTACTTGATATGGGGACTAATCCTGAGATTACCACCCTTGAGGTCCTGCATTTTAATCTTCTACCCAACTCCCAGAATTACCATTGAAGGACTTTGCTAATCTTTCTATCTACGGTCATTCATGCCAATGTGAACAATGACATCTGTCTAATTTCCCTCCTGTTTTAGGATCCTTTGTACCCCCTCAGAGACATCCAGGACCCTGGCACCAGGGAGGCAAATGACCTCCTGGAGTCCCTCTCGTAGCCAAAGAAGTGCCTATCTGTGCCCCTGACTATACAATTTCCTACCATTATTGCTTTGCTGCGCTTTGTACCCTCCATCTGTACAGCAGGGCTAGCTGTGATGCTTTCGCTCTGGCCATTGGTGTTGCTGTCCCCTGCCATAAGGGACCCCTGCACTGTCTGCCTCCCTCGTCTGGTAGTCACCCATCTATCTACTTGCACCTTGGGTGTGACCACATCTCTATAGCTATTGTCTATGACAACTTCAGCTAATTGTGTGCTACCCAGTGCCTCCAGCTGCTGCTCTAACGAACCCATGCTTTCAGTGAGCATCTGCAACTAGATGCATTTTCCACAGATGTAGTGCTCAGAGACACTTGAGGTGCCCATCATACCCCACATTAATGCTATCATGCACAAAGATACAAAGCCTTGATCAAAGTAGGTGTCAAAAGTCGAATAAAGTTGAACACTGTCTGAAAGATAAATGGCACAATGTGTTGCACTCAATGTTGAGTCCAGAAGGCTGTGCAATGCCTAACCAGAGGCTAAGGTGCTGCTTTTCCAGTTTGCATGGGGCTTCACTGGAACATTTTGGCAGGTCAAGGACAGAAATATCAGCATGAAAGCAAGCCATTTGACCTCCTTCGCTCTCTAAGCTATCTCTGACCTTCTGTATTGCTCCACCTGCCCCCACCCCTCTTTCATATTTTCAGACTGTTGGTTCTGATGAAAATGATACTCCACTTACTAACAGTTTTCTTCCTAACTGATGGAACAGCCATTGCTACTTTTGCAAAGAAGGATGTTGTATGGCTCCAAATATAATCTAGGAGACTCACCAGTCCAGAATATGGCTCAATGGTAATAAGATAAGATTGGGTAGTCAAAACCCAATCCAGAGGTACTAGGCCAAGGTCCCAGATGCTCTTCCAGGTAGGTGTGAAAGATAATTTGGCATTATTTCAAAGAACAGCAGGGAATTCTTACTAATACATTGTTTGATGCTTATCCTTCAGCAGGCATCAATACTGCAGTGTGGACAGTGTGCAACTTCACTGCATTTCATGTTTTACAAGAGTTACCTGTCATTAATGTCCTAAAACAGCTCTGATTTAGAAATCTGGGGTGGGATTTTAAAACCTTGCATGTCTCAAAACCCAGGCTCTGCTCTTATGGAGTGCCTTGGGATGTTGCATTAGGTTAAAGATGCTACATAAATGCAAGCTTATATCACCGTGGGTAACAGTAGCTTATAAGAAAGAATTTTGGTGGATAGAACATGGAGGAACGTTGTGCTTTTGCGCATGTTGGTGATGGAGATCCTGGAGCTGGGAGGTGATGTTGAATTAAGCTTGGCCTGTTGCCACAGTGCATCCTGTATATTGTGTAGACAACCACTATGCACTTGTCTTAAAGGGGTGGATGCTAATACCTAGAACCCCATTTACTGTTACACTATGGGTGCAAATTGGGGTGCAAAGTACAATCCATGTGCCAGAAGGAGAATTTAAAAGCCATAAGGTTTCTGTGTAGTTGTAATCTCATGCTGTCCTGCACGTATGCAGAAGTGCCATTAATCACACTCTGTAGTCTAGCTGTGCCTAGCACCAAGTGTTTTAACTGTCGTGTAAGGATTTATTGCGATGAGAGTGTGTACAGAGTTGATTGGTTTTCAGAACATTATGAACTGTGCATGCAGCTATACTACCGCTCTATTGGTGTAAAAGAGTCGGGGACAAGTTGTAATAGGCTAATACTCTGGAAGCCCACCTACAGACTGGGATAAGTGTTTGGAAAAAGTAGAACAAAGAAATTAGTTTTGCCTGGGTGTGCGGGACCACTGATGCCTGCTCACCCTAAGGAAAACTAGCTCCAACATCGTAAAAGAATAAAGGTATAAACCTTCTATCCGGAATTGACTTGATTATTATCAAACCGAGCCAAATGCAGAGTGTCAAACCTTAGAAATTGTCATTTGGTGTCAGAAGTGGGATTCCAAAGGAGGTTGAGTGATCGGGGACCGGTGTTTGGTGTGGACGACAGCGGGTGCAGGACAAGGGAATTGGCCACCCAGGTGAGTACCTTTTTATGCTACCTGGTTCTCCCTTGTCTTGTGGTCCTGTTACTCGTTAACCCTTCGGTCACCATCTCTCGTAATCCCGACGGAATCAGGGGACGGTAAGACTTCGGCTTGTGCAACTTTCGGAATAGGTCTTTAAGAATGTTATGGCCTGGGCCACTGCGAAACGTGGTGAGGTTCACCGTTCACCGAGAACGGTGAGGCAAAAGAAACTGTCAGTGAATGATTGGCTTGGTAGGTATTTGATTCACTGAGACTACTGTTGAACGGCGAGTTAACCTGGCAAGGTTCCCTGCCGGGAACTGGTTGATTATTGGAAGCGCTTGAAACAAGTAATTGAGGGGAAACGTGCGTGAGAATTGACTTACAATGGGAAATCACTTAGATAAAACAGACACCAAGGATTCGGCATTGCAAATCTTATGCGAGAAATATCCGGAAAAAGCTAAGAACTTAAGACAATTGTCAGGGGCATTGATTTATAAATTGGGACCGTCTGAATGGCCCCCGGGGGGGAACTAAAAATGTTCAACTTGTTAAAGCTGCGCAGCAACAAATTTGGCAGAAAAATGCAGGGAGGAAGACAAAGGAGCTGATTGGCTTGTGGATCCAATATTGTCAGGAACTGAAAGATCAGAGCCTTTTATCCAGTTGACGGGAAAATGCAGTAAAAGTGGGTATAGATTTGATTCAGGGAGGTGTTCCAAAAACGGTTGAAGTATTAAAAAAGGAATGTTTGTATAAGAAACAATTATGTAAGGACTGTGAAACATCTGAGGTCACGGAGAAAATGGTTGGCATTAAGCTCACCTGATAATGATACGGATGACAATTTGAATAATTGGGTGCCTCAGGCTGTGCTGCCCCCGGGGCCCTTGCCAGCTGCTCCTAACACTGACGGTCCATTGCAGCGCAGTATTACCACTCCTCCGGCTCCTCCCCTAGCCCATCAAGGTCCACCTCCCTAACCCGGAGAGCAGTTTACTGACCCACCAGCTCTATGCACTCGAAGCAAGTCGAATCAAGCAGCCACCGAATCTGAGTTTATTTCAAATGGTGGGGAATAGGGGGTATGGGAGGGTGACGGTGAGAATAAAGGGGAGGAGACAATTTGAGAGGCATACCCCATGAGACCTGTGCCCAATCCCAGACACGACCCGGCTGAACAGAATTCTAGGCCAACAATGGAAGTTTACTTTCCCTGGAAGCCAAATGAGCTTATGGCTATTCTTGGGGGGGGGGGGGGGGGCGGCGGCTCCTGACCGACATAAGACACATCAGAAATTTGTGGATTTTCTCCGTACCATGGTACAGGTCTATGGGGCAGAGTCACGGGATCTGTGGGCCCTAGTCTGCCAGGTATTGGCCCCTGCAGAGTTTACCCGCTTTTTGGGCCATATTAGCACAGAGCCACACCGAGTTCACAATCATGATGACTTAGCCCAACTTGGCGCAACCGTGCAAGGACGTACTGACTTGATACTTCAGGCGATAGGTCAAACCTTGCAAAAGCCTATCGATGTATCTAAGATACTGGAGTTAAGGCCGAAGAAAGGAGAAGGGTCTGAGGAATTTTTGGAAAAGTTTCAGGAAATATATGAAGCCCAGTCCGAGGATCAGAGGTGCATAGAAAGAAATCCTTCACCGCAATATTGTTCGATACTCATGCATTGCCTCCCTCCTGCAGTGGCGAAAGCGATGAAGACTAATAACATCAATTGGGTCGATAGTTCCCCAGTGCAGATGTCCCGAGCAGTTAGGGCATTTTGGCCATCCTCCACTGGAGATACAGGAGCAGAAACCCAGATGGGAATCAAACATGAATATGTGATGAGAGAAGACGATACGAGGCTGAGGCCAACCCTGTCCCGAGGTGAAGTAATACACTCCCCTGATCGGGTGGATCCCTATTTCCGTTACCCCGGGTGGATGGGTGGACCGGAGGATGAATTTAGGCCACAGCCTGCGGGGATGATGGCCCCGTGGTACGGCTCACCGTATGTACAGCCACCCCGGGATTCTTACCAAGCACGTGATCATTTTGGAACGCCCCCTAGGGGGAAGGGGACAGTCGTCCAATAACAGAAATACGGGATGTTACAACTGCGTCTGACCGGAACACTACAGTAGGGACTGCCCCAACAGGAGATGAGCCAGGGGCAATAGACATGAGGGGGACCTGTATACCTCATTCTCGCAGCAGAACCCCTTTTGACGACAAACGCTACTAATGGCGGATTCGCCGTTAGACCAAGAGCCCTTGCTGATGCTGAAGATTAATGATCATTGGTATCCCTTTTTAGTGGACACGGGAGCAGCCATGTCCTCGGTACAGGCAACTTTGAACCTTCCGCATTCAGAGAAGACCCAGCGGCTCTCGGGACTTCAAGGTCAGGCTCTAATCTATGTTATCTCTAAAGCCGTGCCTGTCTCTTATCAAGATGAAATGGTGCATCATCAATTTGTCATCACCACTGGAATTAACTGCAATTTAATGGGCAGAGATCTACTACGTGCCTTTCAGCTTAAACTTCGTTGCTCAGAGGCCGGTGTGCAGGTGGACCCACTAGTGGAATTGCGACTTTGTTATAACACTACTCTGCCTCAATAATGGACACTAGATCTGGAAGGTGAACCGCAACATGTGACGTTGGCATACGATCGTAGTGGTCACAATCACTCTTTGAAGGAATTCTTTCAGGACTTTGAAGGTACGTCATGGATGATAGAAATCTGCGCTCGGGTACAGGCCCCAGAAGGAAAGGCCGACCTTGTATCTGTGCCACCGCATCTATGGAAACAACCTGCCAACGTAGCCCCACATATTACTCAGTCTGTCTCCGTACCATATCACGCTAAAGATTTGGGCCCTATGGTTCACCGAGCAGTAACACTGGCGGATCCAAACTGAATGGATGAGCAGGAACTCCCGGGGGGCTTGCGTATTCAATTCCACGCACCACGGGTGTACCATAGCATCTTACATCGACATGAAGGGAAGGATGTGATAGAATATACTCACCCGTCGGTTTGGGCCATCGACTCCGAACAAGTTGGACTGACTAAGGTGGAACCTCTTAAAATTCTTCTTCAACCAAATGCGGCCCTTCCTTCGATTCGTCAATACCCCTTGAAGACACAAGCGATCCCGAGTATTACCCACTAGTCGATAGTCTCCTAGAACAGGGGATTCTGATGCCATGTCAGTCGCCCTGTAATACTCCCATCCTGGCAGTCCCAAAACCAGGGAAACCTAACCAATATCATCTAGTGCAGGATTTGAGAGCCATCAATGCCACTGTACAACCTTTGCATGCCTTGGTCCCCAACCCGGCTCATATTCTGGCATCAGTCCCTGCAGAGGCTAAAGTATTCGCTGTTATTGATCTGCAGCATTCCTTTTTCTCCATTCTGTTGCATCCTGACAGTCAGTTTTTATTTGCCTTCACTCACAATAGCCAACAATATACCTGGACCCAGTTACCACAAGGGTTTGTTAACTCTCCTACCCTTTTCTCCCAATGTCTCCAGAAACAGCTTCGCAATTTAACTCTGATTGGCGGGTCCTCCCTTATCCAATATGTGGATGACCTTCTTGCGGCAAGCTTGGATGAGCGTAGTAACAGAGAAGACGTGGTGCAAACACTCAACTACTTGCGCTCATTAGGCTATGGTGTCTCAAGCAGTAAAGTGTTGGTTGCAACACGCTGCTTAGAAAAAAGTAGAATCAAACATATAGCCCGATTCCCCAGTCTGACGGAAGCTAAGCAAGTACAACGGTGGCTTGGAATGATCAACTATTGCAGGCAGTGGATTCCCAACGCAACGCTCTTAACGAAGAAACTGACTCCCTATACAGCTAAAGAAGGCTCTTTTACTCTGGACCCAGCTGCAGAAGAGGCCTTTGCTGAACTGAAACGGCTGCTGACACAGGCTCCAGCCTTAGGACGACTCTTATACGACCGACCCTTCCAACTGTTTTTGTACTGTCATTGAAGACTGTGCCACATCTGTCCTGGCTCAGCTTCATGGTGACCAACATCGGCCCGTGGCTTACTTCTCTACCAAACTGGATCCGGTGGCACTCGGGTACCCCTTTTGTACTCAAATCCTCGCGGCTATATACCAGAGCCTGCAGGCTGCTGCAAACCTGACCCTGCAGCAGCCAATTGTGGTATACACTACCCATGCAGTAGTAGCCCTGTTGGGACAGCTGCAAACCCAACATCTAACTGCAGCCAGACAGAATAGATATGCGATTTCCCTACTCAGTAACCCGCAGCTTACCTTCAAGTATTGCACGGTCATTAACCCTGCCCAGTTTTTGACACATCCTCCCCAAGTTACAGAGGCCCCTTCCCATGACTGTCCTACCCTCATACGGGAAGACACCTCTATTCATCCTGACCTTTCTGACTGACCCTTGACCGATCCTGATTTTGTCGTCTTCACCGACGGTAGTGCTTTCATTGACGAACAGGGTCACCGGCTGTCCGGGTATGCTTTAGTTAATGACCAAGGGGTTGTGTTGGAGTCGGCAGCCTTTAAGACTCCTTTTTCAGCTCAGCAAGCCAAATTGTTTGCTCTCATTAGAGCCTGTGTCCTGGGTCAGGGATTAAATGTCAATGTTTATACAGACTCCCAATACGCCTTTGGAGTGGTTCACGACTTTGGACAACTTTGGAAATATAGGGGCTTCCTCACGTCGTCAGGTACTCCCATTTCACACAAGCAATTAGTGTCTGACTTACTTCAGGCTCTCCTTTTGCCTAAGCACATTGCAGTAATTAAATGTGCAGCCCACGGGCTGGTAAGGACTCCGTAGCCCTTGGTAACCGCCGTGCCGATGAGGCAGCCAAATTAGCTTCTAAGTGTCGTCACATGATTGTGCCTAAGATGATGAGGCAGGTCAAAAGTCCTGACAAGGACTGGTCTGAGTCTGAGAGATTAATGCCAACCATTGATGATGTTATTAAACTGCAGGAGGACGCTCCTAGTACTGATAAACAACTATGGAAAAGTATGGGCTGTAGGGTAGATCCAGAATCCGGAGTCTGGGTCACCCCTGCTGGCCAGACCTGTACGTCTGATACTTTGGCTTTGTGGGTAATTCATTGTATACACTTTGCAACTCATTGTGGTGCACGGTCTCTTGGTGATCTACTTCTCAAAACCTGGTGGCATCCTCGTGTGCAAGATATGGCACAGAGTCTTAGTCGCCGTTGTCTGATTTGCCGACATGATCACAGGGTACTCCCTGTGAGGCAGGCAAAACTCCCTTGCCGGCGGGCCCCTTTGAGATCTTGCAGATGGACTTCATTGAGTTGCAGAGATGTCAGGGTTATAAATGTGTCTTGGTCATTGTAGACGTTTTCAGTAAGTGGATAGAGGCGTACCCTACCTCTAATAGTAAGGCAGCTACTGTGGTAAAAATATTGTTACGCAAGATTGTGCCTCGCTTTGGGATCCCAGCTTGCTTGAGCTCTGATAACGGTCCGCATTTTATAGCGTCCATCAACAAAGAGTTGTGTACTCAATTTAATATTCGACAGCAACTCCATTGCGCTCATCACCCTCAGGCAGCTGGGGTGGTTGAGAGAGCAAACCAAACGCTCAAAACTAAATTGGCTAAGCTAGTGGAAGCAACCGGGTTGTCCTGGGTTCGAGTGGGTTTGAGTTCTGCAATGTAGGGATTCTATGGATTCTATGAGTGCTTCCTATGGCCTTATTTCAACTCCGCACAACTCCCTCTGGTCTATCCCGTCTTTCCCCGGCTGAACTTTTGTATGGCTAACCCTTTCGAACCCCATGGACTACCGGGCCAACTACCTCTGTTCACTTTCACCAAATGTCCGAGGAAATGACCTCTTATATTCTTTCGCTCACCCAATCCATGCGGCACCTCCACTCCCAGGTTCGCACTGCACACCGCCTACCTTGACAACCCCTACCACTATCAAACCGGGTTCATTTGTACTAATCAGAAATTGGACACGCTGACACTTGGAGCCACGATGGGAGGGTCCGTTTCAGGTCCTCCTGACTACCCCCACAGCAGCCAAGCTGGCCGGGCGTGAGGCATGGGTCCATTTACCTCACTGTAAGTTGATCGGGCAAGCCGATCATGACAAGGGGGGAGAAAGGGGAGGCAATGACTTGGTAGATGATTTTGCGGATGAAGCAGGCGAGTAAGAAACTGGATGAGAGCATCGGAAGGTTGGGCTCCTTCGCGTTAATTTTTGATTTTAATTTGACCTCTAATTCTTTGATTGTGACTCGGGTGGATGGTATTTTATATAACCCTTGATATAATCTACGCATCTGGAATATTATATCGATTATTTGATATGTTTTCCTTTTAGATCGTGGTTAAGTAGGACGCAACAGGATGAAGGTGGGGAGGATGCTCCTAGGGCTGGTTGGTCTGACAATCTGTGCCGTGAGTACAGGGAAGAGACATATCTGCAAAATCAGTCAGCCCAATAAAATTCACCACCTCTGTCGTGAGGATGTCCTTGTCAGTAATGGCCCTGATGCATTTGGAACATGGAATGTGACAAAGATAGACTATTGTACTGGGACTCTTCGGCAGCCTGACCGCACTGTAACCTTAGATTTGCGTAATAAGTGGGAACTCCCTTGTCATTACCGAGCATGCCATTTTGACTACACTTGTCAAAGGAGGAGAGGGGAGGATATAGGATATCAGCCTCTATATGTCTATCATTGTTATAGGGAAGTGAGAGAACAAGGGCGGATTCCACAGGATACTCCGGCTCCAGGGGAGGAAATCCATTTTAGGCACCGACGGAATATTCCTTTTGGGACAGCAGCCGAAAGCGTTGGGAATTGGTTTGTACAGACCCATTATTCCATCCACGGGATGTCCACAGTAGCCTGTTATCCTCAACCAAGGGGGGTACAGTCCCTATTCATGGTTACTCCTGCCTGGTATCGGGAGGACGAATTGTTCCAATGTGCGTGGCATAAGGCAACCCTCCCCAAACAGGATAGGATTACCTTCCGGTATGACTCGGCTCTTGCCCCAACTGCAGATTGCTATTATCCTCCCTTAGAGGATAAGGACGGGCAGAAAATGGAGAATGGGAAATTCCGAAGGGTTTCCCTATAGTGGGAGGAACTGGGTGATACTCCTTCAGACAACCCTACTCGGGACACTAGGAGCTCTGAGAATTGCTTCAGGGGGCAAGGTTGGGGGTGTTCACTAGTTTATGTGTATCACAATAACTCTTGCATTAGAAAATATTGCCATCAGCATAAATGTGGGTATGAAGCCCGCAGATAATCTAAGTGCGGTCCTCATGTATAGCCTTGAAAAAGGGGGAAAACCTGATCTGCAGTACCATAAATGATACCCATGTTGAGTCTGAGGGGCAAGCATTCCCCATTCTAAAGAGGCAAGGGAAAGTGGGGTGCAAAGGCTTTACTTATCACAATGCAGGGGAATTTTGGGACCAGGAGGAGACAGAAAAGTGTGCTGAGACTATGTACACCAAGAAGGGCTATTTTTTCTTTTACAATGGCACTGCTACCAATTACTTACAGTACCCTTACCCATAGTCTGTCACGATTGGGGCTATCACTCCCAGTATGGTCCCCTGCCCTGATCATTGGGAACTCCCGGGACAGATGAGGAGGGATAAGCGAGGAGTCCCAAACAAATTTTGTGCTGACCATAAGGAAATCACCACCCTAGCACCCGGGCAGACTCATGGGTATGGGACAGCCAGATTTTTCTCCTTTGGGGCCATTCCAGGACGAGTGGCAACAGACAATCATAACTATATTGCATGTGGCCTCACTATACTAGGAAATGCTACTAGGGAAGCCCTTCGAGTCATTACTGATAGACTGGAGGAACTCAGGCTATATACGAGACAGAATAGGTATGCACTTGATTATTTGTTGGCTAGACGGGGAGGGGTTTGCGCCATGGTAGAAGGAAAGTGTATACTGGGACTAGATGAGGTTACTACCAACCTGACCAACTATATAAATCAGATTGACCAGCAGTTGGGATCCATTAATGAAGGGAAAGGATGGGAAGACTGGGAATGGGGACTATCTGGAAGGCTTGGATGGTTAAAGCATGTGGGGCTGTATGTGATATTATATGTATCTGTAGCGGAATCGGAGTTGTGAAATGTTTAATCGCTCGGATGATGACCGTACTGGGGACGGCCGGATTGAACTCAACCCATCGAATGATGCTGGCTAAAGACGAGGAAGGAGGGGACAAGGAATGTGAGCCGATGCTGGACGAGGGGATAATGGTAGAAGCAAGGCGGGAAGTGGAACGGGAGCTGGAGGATGAAGAAGACACACATGAACAATTGGACTTGGACTGAATGAGAATGCAATTGTAAATGGAATCGAGGAGCCTTGGCCAGCATCCATGGTTATCACAGTGATAAAAGGGGGGAATGAGAATATAAAAGCCATAAGGTTTCTGTGTAGTTGTAATCTCATGCTGTGAACATGCTGTCCTGCACGTATGCAGAAGTGCCATTAATCACACTCTGTAGTCGAGCTGTACCTAGCACCAAGTGTTTTAACTGTCGTTAAAGGATTTATTGCGATGAGAGTGTGTACAGAGTTGATTGGTTTTCAGAACATTATGAACTGTGCATGCAGCTATACTACCGCTCTATTGGTGTAAAAAAGTCGGGGACAAGTTGTAATAGGCTAATACTCTGGAAGCCCGCCTACGGACTGGGATAAGTGTTTGGAAAAAGTAGAACAAAGAAGTTAGTTTTGCCTGGGTGTGCGGGACCACTGATGCCTGCTCACCCTAAGGAAAACTAGCTCCGATGTTGTAAAATAAAGGTATAAACCTTCTATCCGGAGTTGACTTGATTATTATCAAACCGAGCCAAATGCAGAGCACCAAACCTTAGAAATTGTCAGGAATGGTGAAGTCCAATCAGATTGTGCCTTAGGTCTCAGTAATGTAAAGCTGGCCTGGCGAGAGAGCCAGAATAAAACCCCATCCAAGGTCAATAGACCTTTCCATGGTCCGCCCCTTGCTTACTCCAATTCCCGTGGTGGGCAGGATGGTAAAATTCCAGCTGATCCAATTTGGGCATTTGAAAGAGCCTCCTAATCTTCCAATATGAGCAGATGGAAGTGCACCTCCAGTTATATTCCAGTGACTGCAGTGCCATCAGGAACATTTGAAGGGGAAATGATTTGTTCAAATCAGTGTCCAGCAGAACAAATTTTTGAAAACACATGTTCCACTTGCTAAATTCTGATTGCACTCAGTGTGACTTGGTGCTAACTGCCAGCAATGGTCCTAAAGCTCCTCTTTAGGACCACTGCTGGCAGTTTACTGAGAACAGCTTACTGAGGCCGGCCAGCTTTACTGAGACCTGAGGCACAATACTGATTGGACCTCACTATTCTGACACATGGAGCGTACGTTGCACCCCAATTTACACCCAAAGCGTAGTAGTAAATGAGGTTCTAGGTATTAGCACCCATTCCTTTATGACAAGTGCATAGCGGTGGTCTGTACAATCTACAGAATGCACTGTGGCAACCGGCCAAGCTTCATTTAGCATCACCTTCCAGCTCCAGGATCTCCATCACCAACTTGCGCAAAAGCACAATGTTCCTCCATATTCGATCCACCAAAATTCTTTTCTTATAAGCTAGCTGGTGTCCACGGTAATATCAGCTTGCAGTTATATAGCATCTTTAACAAGAACTTCACAGGAGCAAAGCATTCTCAAAGCCACAGAAGGAAATATTAAAAACTCAGAGACACGGTTTAAAAATTATATGCCTCCAATTTAAGACAGAGATGAGAAAAATTGTTTTCTCAGAGACTTGTTAGAGTTCTCTTGGGTAGCAGCAATCTAAAGGTACTCAATCGACTGATTACGTAAACAGTGCTGGACACCATGCATCCAATGCAAGGCCCATTATTATTGTGAACAAGGAGAACTCTCCAAGGCCAAAATGGGATGACCGGAGCAGTTCTGAGGTTACAGAGAAGCAGCAGTTACAGTCAATTTCAGCAAATCAGAAACAAGAGACTTTTCACATGCAAATTTGCCAAGTAAATCCCTGCCCTTTCTCATTCAATTAAAAATTGACTTCTGCTAATCCTTCTTTTGCATAGCATATCCTCATATCTTGCTTCTGGTATTTGTTATGGGAAAAAAATCTGGTCTTGTTCACCGTCTGGTGAAGGCTGAGGAAATGTTATGGGGACCTGTGAAGAAATAACAGAGGCTGCCTCCTTTTGAAGGCCAGTAAGCTGATGAACATTTTCCACTACTGTCCAGGGAAAGCATGAATTTTTTTTTTAATTTTAACACTTTAAATTCTGTATAATTTAACTTTCCAAATTATGAAACTTCAATCTGAACTTTTTAACTTCCACAGTCTCCTAAATCTTTGAACCTCTCCTTCCCAGAGAGCAGTGGAGGCAGGGTCAATGAATATTTTTAAGGCAGAGGTAGATAGATCAAAAAAGACAGTAGGACTAGGGGGCACAGCCTCAAGATAAAGGGGAGGCGGTTTAGAACGGAGTTGAGGAGGAACTTCTTCACTCAAAGGGTGGTGAATCTCTGGAATTCTCTGCCCGTTGAAGTGGTGGAGGCTGCCTCGCTAAATATTTTTAAGAAGCGGGTTGATGGGTTCTTGATAAGAGAGGGGATTAAGGGTTATGGGGAGAGGGCGGGAAAGTGGAACTGAGCCACGACAGATCAGCCATGATCTTATTGAATGGCGGGGCAGGCTCGAAGGGCTAGATGGCCTACTCCTGCTCCTATTTCTTATGTTCTTATGTTCTTAATAACAAGCAAATCAAAAGCTATCTAAGGTAGATGGAATGCGGAGTTTAGGCCTCAGTCAGATGAGCCATGTTCCCGTTGGATGGTGGAGCAGGCTCAAGGGGCTGAATGGCCTATTCCTGCTCCTAATTTGTATGTTTGTAGAACACTGACCAAACATTTTGCCAAATGCAGGTTTCAAGGTGTATTTACAAAGAGGAGCGAGATACAGAGAGGTTTAAAGAAGGAATTCTAGAGCTTAGGATCCAGGTAGCTGAAGGCTTCCAATGGTGGGGCAAAGGAAATAAAGAACTGATAAGAGGCCAAAACTGGAGGAAGACAGAGTTCTCAAAGGATTAAATGGATTGACATTGAGAGGGATGAGGCCATAGACGAATTTTCACTCAAAACTCCAAATTGCATTTATATGAAGATCTACAGATACTCCAAGGAAATGGATTATACAATGCTCAAGTCATTTCTCCAGGACTAAATCCGATTTCTCCTAGAGTTTGGTGGCTGTTTGGGAGCCACCTACCAACCTTCACCCCAGTGGAAATTCAATCCCATGTTCTTTGTTGCTGAGTCATTTTGAATCAAGCATTTGTGGCTCACAATTACATAAACCAATCCAAGTCATGGATCGAAGATATTCCCTGTGATTGTGGAAAACAGGAATTTACTTATTCTTACTTAGCAACTGGAACGCCTCTGAAATTAAAATTATGAATTAGCAATAGAGGCAATTAGACATCATTCTGGGGAGATACAGATTAAAGTCCACCATGTTGATAATATTGTTTTAAGAGTATTTTGGGACCATTATATGATCCTGTGGTAAGCTACATATATTGCTTGGATTAAACCCAAGACAATAAATCATAAAAATATTGTACAGAGAATGCAAGATTTCAAAGATAGCCATTGATTTTATTACTTACCAAGATTAGATAATGAATCACATTCACGCATTCCCTGTTACAAAACTGAGAATTTTATTTCACAGGCAATCATTCTCTCTGCAGGAATCCAAAACAAATCAAATGTTTTATTCCAATAACATCTATTTTATATAATGCAATTCCCATTGTACAAAAATCCCCATGAGTTGAATCCCAGATCCATAAGTTAGGGCAGCACAGTGGTTAGCACTGCTACCTCACAGCGCTGGGGACCCAAGTTCAATTCTGGCCTCAAGTTACTGTCTGTGTGCCCAACCTGCCTTTACTGTCAATGAAATACTTCTGAACTGTTGCAATATCAGGAAACACAGCAACAAATTTGCATACAGCAAATCTGCTCAAAGAGTAATAAGATGCTGACCAGTTAATGTTTCATTCATAACAGGGACGAAGAAAGGGAGCCCTCCTTTGCTCTTCATGGGTTTATTATGGTGACCTGAGAGCAGACACAGACCCCGCTCATGTTTAAAATCGCACCTGAAAGACATTACTCCCTCACTGCTATACTGGAGTGTCAGCCTAGATTTTAGTGGAATTTTCCGGCTGCACTCACCCCAGGACCAGAAAATCCTGCCCGAGGTCAATGGACATTTGCACGGTCCTGTCCCACCTACTATGATTCCCGTGGTGGGCAGGATGGGATGTGTTCAAGTCTCATGGAGTTGGGCTTGAACTCATAGCCTTCTAACTCAGACCGCTATCACTAGGTCATGGCTAACATCTGAACCAGTATCATGTTTCACCAATAGATTGACCTTTTCTGTTTGCTGCCAACTTTTCCGGAATATTCTGACTCAATCAGTCCTACAGGAAGCAGCTGTCCCTGCTACTTCATTCAATCTGGGAACTGTCAGCTAGCTAGAGCTCAATGATTGATTCAGAGGGAATCAATCATTAGTTGAATGGGTATGTTAGCCGGGCGGTCTAGAATAGTATTAAGAAGTTATGAGCTCAAGTCACGCCATGGCCAATGGAGAAATTGAATAACATCAGGTAATTTGTGGGATAGTACCAGAAAATGATTCTGAATGCTGCCAAATTACCATAAAAAGTCCAACTGGTTCACTAATGTTCTTCATGAATATGTGATAACTCCCCTGGACTTGCATGGGCAATCACTGATTGAACTTTCCGTAGAACATGTTGAGGTTCCTGGGGATTGACAATTAACACACCAGGTGGAGCTCACATACCGAGGCGTGTATAACGCAGGCCCCTGAGTGGGTTCATTATTGCATTGTCCCAGTTGGGACCTGTTTGTGTTCACTGTTTTGCTTTACTTTATTTTGTGCAATAAATCACTGTTCCTTTGCAGCTGACTCCTGGAGTTAATATAGAATCAAACCTGCCTCTGTACCAGTCTGGCCTAATTGTAACTGCTGCATTACATAGTGACTCTTGATGCCTTTACGACATTTAAAGATAAACAATAAATACGGCCTTACTGCTTTCATCTGCTTCCTAAAAACAATAGAAAATATAAATTCCAGGATTATCCATCCCACTTCCACAAGCATACACTTTGCAGAAAAAATGACCTCTGGACATTAACCCAGGTAAGAGACCCTTGGATGACCTTCCCTCCATAGCATCAGATCTAATAAGAAACCCCTCTATCATAGACTGAGTGCAATTAAATCAGCAGAATACAAAATTAATATGGTTTATTTTGTTTTAATCACTCAGTACCAAAGGAGTAAGTGTAACATGACCTGGGACGTCCAAAAATGCAACTCAATCACTGTACCTATTCAGCTCATGAAACCCTGGAAATACCATTACATCTTTTTTCCTACTGGAATATCCATTTGCAAATCTTTTTTATTCTTTCTTCTGATGTTGGAAAAGCCATTATTTATTGACCATCCTTACTTACCTTTCAGAGGTGGTGGTTTCCCTTCTTCTTGAAGCGCTGTAGAGTTTTTCCAGGTGCTCAGGTCTTGACGCCACCCGGAATGATGGAATAGTAAACGGTATCCAAGTCAGGATGGTGTTTGTCTTGGAGATTTTGAATTTCCATATATCTGAGGTTCTTCTCCTTTTAGGTTGTGCAGCTCACAGGATTGGGAAGTGCTGCCAATGAAGCCTTGGCGAGCTAGGAGTCCATCCTTCAGATAGTATGCACTGCAACCGCATTGTGCCGGTGGCAGTGGAAATAGATGTTTAAGCTGGTGGATGAGTTTGAAATCAAGCAGCCTGATTATTATCAGTATTTCAGTATGACTGTCAGACAAGATGGTGCCCTAAATCGCTGGCTGGAGCTTGAACCCACTGAGTTCTAGCTCACAGGCCTGGGGACTACCAATTTCAGATTGGAACTTTATCTGGGGCAACATTAGGGGCAGAATCTGACTGCTGGGTCCATGTATTAGGAATCTGAGTCCATCCATTTGGAACTGAAACTCCTCATTGTATGTTTCAGATGGTCGAAACTCAAGCTTTGGTCAAGGGCAAATTCCTACAATTATCCCTTGAATGTAACATAAGAACATAAGAAATAGGAGCAGGAGTAGGCCAACTAGCCCTTCGAGCCTGCCCTGCCATTCAATAAGATCATGGCTGATCTGTCGTGGCTCAGTTCCACATTCCCGCCCTCTCCCCATAACCCTTAATCCCCTCTCTCATCAAAAACCCATCAACCCGCGTCTTAAAAATATTTAGAGAGGCAGCCTCCACCACTTCAACGGGCAGAGAATTCCAGAGATTCACCACCCTTTGAGTGAAGAAGTTCCTCCTCAACTCCGTTCTAAACCACCCCCCCTTTATCTTGAGGCTATGCCCCCTAGTCCTACTATCCTTTCTGAGCGGGAAGAGTCTCTCCACCTCTATCCTATCCATCCCATTCATCATCTTATACGTCTCAATGTGATCTCCCCTCATTCTTCTAAACTCTAACGAGTACAAGCCTAATCCATTCAGCCTCTCCTCATAGCTCAACCCCCTCAACTCTAGCATCAGCCTAGTAAACCTCCTCTGCACTCCCTCCAAGGCCAAAATATCCTTGCGTAAGTACGGCGCCCAAAACTGCACACAGTACTCCAGCTGCGGCCTCACCAATGCCCTATACAGCCGCAGCAAGACCTCCCTACTTTTATATTCAATCCCCCTCGCGATGAAGGCCAGCATCCCATTCGCCTTCCTGACCACCTGCTGCACCTGCAAGCTGGGTTTTTGCGACTCATGCACAAGGACCCCGAGGTCCCTCTGCACCGTCGCCTGCTGCAGTTTTTCGCCACGTAAGTGATAATCCTTCCTACCATTATTCCTACCAAAGTGGACCACCTCACACTTGCCAACATTAAATTCCATTTGCCATTTCCTGGCCCATTCGCCCAGCCTATCTAGATCCTTCTGCAGACTCTCCCCAACCTCCGCACAATTTGCCTTTCCACCAATTTTGGTGTCATCAGCAAATTTCGACACCATACACTCGGTTCCCTCCTCCAGATCATCTATATAAATGGTAAATAGCTGAGGCCCCAGCACCGACCCCTGGGGCACTCCACTAGTCACCATCCGCCAATCCGAATAGTACCCGTTGACCCCCCCCTCTCTGCCTCCTATTTGACAACCAGTCCTCTATCCACGCTAACACCCTACCCCCAACTCCATGCCCCCTGACCTTCTGCAATAACCTCTTGTGAGGTACCTTGTCAAACGCCTTCTGAAAATCAAGAAAGACCACATCCACCGGCTCTCCTCTATCCACCGCCCTAGACACATCCTCATAGAACTCCAGTAAATTTGTCAGACACGACTTCCCTTTAACGAAACCGTGCTGTGTCTGCTCTATCAAGCAGTTCCCCTCAAGATGCCTCGCTATTTCCTCCTTGATGACGGATTCTAACATTTTACCTACAACAGACGTTAAACTAACAGGCCTATAATTCCCCGCCTTTTGCCTGGCACCCTTCTTAAACAACGGCGTAACATAAGCCATTTTCCAATCTTCCGGCACTTCCCCGGAATCCAGCGACGTCTGGAAAATAACCACCAAGGCATCCACTATCACCTCCGCCATTTCTTTCAGGACCCTCGGATGCATTCCATCTCGTCCTGGGGACTTGTCCACAATCAGCCCCTCCAGTCTGTCGAGCACCACCTCTCTAGTAACAGTAATGTCATCGAGACCCTCCAGTCCTACCACCTTTCCATCTCTAACATCCGGCAAATTATTCACGTCCTCCTCCATGAAGGCAGAAACAAAAAAGTTATTCAAGACCTCAGCCATATCCCCATCCCCTACCACTAAGTCCCCCTTCTCATCCTCTCAGGGACCAACGTTCACCCTAGCCAGCCTCTTCCTTTTGATATATTTATAAAAACTCTTGCTATTCTTTTTTATATTAAGCGCTAGCCCAGCTTCATAGTTTCTCCTACCCTTCTTTATCAACTTCTTTGAACCAAGTGGTTTGTGAATGTAAAAGACTTAGGTATTCTTCTGTGAGAGTGGAAGGAGTTGGAGCGTATTGTATAACAGAGTTAGATATACACTGATCATACCCATCAACACTCATTGATCTGAGACATTGTAAGAAAGATAATATTCACTGAAAGTCATTTTCAGTCTAACTCCTTCCTTAACATACTAAACAGCACTAAAGGAACCACTGTCTGCCCCTAAGAAGCAGAAAATTTCCACAATGCTTATTAGATACTAAAATCTCCGTGAATATTTGGGTTTGAACTAATAACTTAGTTATCTGGAGTTTCAAAGGTCAATGTTGGGAGGTATTATCACTGTTCAGTTTAACTGCCTCCCACACTCTTTCAACTGTAGTGCAGAGAATGACTAGTCAGCCTTTTGAGTGGTGTTTAACTTTTCTTGAAGATACCTGTGAAAAACAGCTAACTTTCAAACTTCAAGTATTTTAACTCTTTTTTTTGTCTCTTCCAAGTCCAGTTTTGACTGGGATTTGGAAAGGAAAAGCACGATGTACAAAATGAGGATGATTATATATTTATGCTGCCAGCTTTTCGTTACAGCTCCAGGTAAGTCTCAATACGACATATACCTCAGTACCTTGAAAACTTGGAGTTGATATTTCCCCAGAACCTGCAATAGATTTTTGTCCCCACTGTGCCTGGGATGCACCCAGGCACAGGGTAGAGGGAATGGGACAGCTTTAAATTGTATCAATTCTCCTTTCATGGACAGATTTCTCAAAATATGGTCCCAGGAATGCCCTGGAGATGGTTGCAGCAAGAATGACAGAAGGTCTCAACCTGACATGACTGAATCTAAGAGTCTTCCACCTACTGATAAGATAAACAGGATAAAGTAGATTCACCAACCTGTTAGATGATATTACAATGGCAAATTCTAGACTTATTCTACATCATAAATAGTTTTACGTTGTCAGTGAGGGAAAGAATCTTTGTTTCCATTATTTACAGACCTATGAAATTTGTTAACTACCTCCACACCTACATCCAAAAAAATAGAGCCACATAAACAAATTCCTTTCCAATTGTTATTCATGACCTTCCCTGTTAAATGAATTAATGCTTTAGATTAACTTAGCATTAATCTAAAGTTTAAATTAATTCCAAACTCTGGATTTATTCATTTAATGTTCCACTGGCTTGCCAAATTTGATGTGGGAGTAGTTTATCAAGCATTTTTGTACTGGTTTATTTTGAGTTTAGTAGTGTAGGGGTTGTTGTAACCAATGCTTCTTTCCCACTCTGCCCGAACAAATGTTACCTGGTATGTTTACAAAGTTGCTCAACATTATAAAAATCTCAGAGGTGAGCAACTTTCAAGTACTGAAAGCATTCGAGTATCAAGTATTCAAAATTCAGGTACACATTCTTCCCGTTGGTGCCAATGTGAGGCTTGGATCTTGGTGGCAAACTGCAGATGAACTGGGGGGAGGGGCACAGATGCAGGTTTACCCTGCATGGAATTTGATGATTCTTGGAGGACAGGAAATCAGTTGTTCACACGCTGAGCTTGCTAACCTGAGAGAGTCGGGTGGATAGAGAATCTGCTATCGGGGAGGAGGGTACTGGGTTGGGGTAAAATATCCCCAGACTGCTAAAGGGCCTGAGTGTCTTGGAGAGGTGAATGGGGTGGCGGTGAGTGAGATGAGACTCCAAAGCCAAATTTGCCAGTTACTCCTTGTCCTAAGGAAGTAACAAAAGCTTTCCTGGGCTGTTGTTCTTTGAATGGAAAGCAGTCATTCTCCTTTGAGGACTGGCAACAAAATCCTGAGATTTGTATTTTTAAGGCTGTTTCCAGCAGGCGGGCTGCTCACCAATTCAGAGTCATTGAATATTGTATCAGGTAATCAATGGATAGCAACGGGAAGATTCAAAGTCTCTTTCTAAAAATCTTCTCAAGTTATCTAGAAAACTTCAAAGATTCTGAATATACATTTCCATGATTCTCCTTGCAGTTTATACAGTCTTTCCTTGTCAGTGATTTAATAGATTTTAAGGAAGTGCAGAGCCAGTGAAATGGCAGAGGGGCAGAAGGGGAGAACACTGATAATAGTATATTCTTTATTCATTTATGGGATGTGGGCATTGCTGGCTGGGCCAGCATTTACTGCCCATTCCTAACTGCCTTCTATTTCATAGGGCAGCTGAGTCAACGACATTGCTGTGGGTCTGGAGTCACACATTGACCAGACCAGGCAAGGACGGCAGACTTCCTTCCCTAAAGGGCATTAGTGAACCAGATGAGTCTTTCCAAAAATCGACAATAGCTTCATTGTCATAATTAGACTTTTAATTCCAGATTTTTAATTAAATTTAAACTGCATCATCTGTCATGGTGGGATTCAACTCTGGGTCTCTGGATTACCAGTCCAATGGTAATACCATGATGCTACTGCCTCACCATGGAGAGATGATTGCCACTTCATGGCAAAAGTGAAGTATCTTCGAG
This sequence comes from Carcharhinus amblyrhynchos, assembly GCF_965287045.1. Taxonomy (NCBI): domain Eukaryota; kingdom Metazoa; phylum Chordata; class Chondrichthyes; order Carcharhiniformes; family Carcharhinidae; genus Carcharhinus; species Carcharhinus amblyrhynchos. The sequence goes on along the minus strand of NW_027649784.1, from coordinate 2,301,244 downwards.
TGTCTGTGTGTGTGTCAGTGTGTGTGTGTGTGTGTGTGTGTGTGTATGTGTGTGTCAGAGAGTATGTGTGTGTGTTAGCGTGTGTGTATCTGTATGTTTATATGTGTGTGTGTGCGTGTGAGAGAGAGTATGTGTGTGTGTGTATCTGTATGTTTATATGTGTGAGTATGTGTGTTAGTATCTGTATGTGTGCATGTTTATGTATGTGTGTGTGGGTGTGTGTGTGAGTATGTGTCCATATATGTGTGTGAGTGTATCTGTGTGTGTGTGCATGTGTGTGTCTGTATGTGTCTGGGCGTGTGGCTGTATGTGTGTGTGTGTGTGTGTGTGTGTGTGTGCATGAATGCCTGTATGTGTGTGTGCGCGCACGCGCATGAGTGCCTATATGTATTTGCGTGTGCATGTTTGTGCGTGTGTGTGTTTGTGCGTGTGCGTGTTTGTGAGTGTGCGTGTTTGTGAGTGTCCTTATGTGTGAATGTGTGTGCATGATTAATTATTCTCTCTGTTAAATGAACTAATGTTAAATTAATCTAATGTTTAAATGAATTCCAAACTCTGGATTTATTCATTTACTGTTCCACTGGTTCACTAAATTTGATGTGGGAAGTATTTTAACAAGTGGTTTTGTACTGGTTTAGTTTGAGTTTAGTAGTGTAGGGGTTGTTGTAACCAATGCACATTTCTCATTCTGCCCAACAAGTGCTACCCCGGTATGTTTACAAAGTTGCTCAACATTATAAAAGTCTCAGAGATGAGCAACTTTCAAGTATCCAAAAGTCAGGGATACATTCTGCCCTTTGCCAGTGTGAGGCTTGCTTAAAGTCGACTATTCTGGGCAAGAATAGTGATGTAAACAATTGGTCATTTCTGCATCAAACTTTTAAACTAACATTGCAACCTGTGGAATAGTGGGGTAGATTTATTTTCATCCATTTATGGGGTGTGGTTGCCACACCGACCAACACCACACCGACTACCATTTCACCAACTACCACCAAACTGACGCGAGCACACCGACTGCCACCACACTGAGCACCACCATGCCGACTACAACCATTTTGATCACCATCACATCGACCGCCACCACACTGACTGCGACAAAATTGACCGCCACCACATCAATTACCACCAAACCGACCAACACCACACCGATTACAACCATATTGATCACTATCACACCGACCACCATCACACTGACTATGACAAAACTGACTGCCGCCGCCACACCAATCAAGACAACAGCTACTACAATTTAACCGACAACTACCACCATACTGTGCGCAGTTCTGGTTGCCTCACTATAGGAAGGACATGGAAGCTATTGAAAGGGTGCAGAGGAGATTTACAAGGATGTTGCCTGGATTGGGAGGCATGCCTTACGAAGATAGGTTGAGGGAGCTGGGACTCTTCTCCCTGGAGAGACGGAGGTTGAGATGCAACCTGATAGAGGTTTATAAGATGTTGAGAGGAATAGATAGGGTGGATTCTCAGAGGCTATTTTCCCGGGCTGAAATAGTCGCTACGAGAGGACACAGATTTAAGGTGCAGGGAAGCAAGTACAGAGGAGATGTTAGGGGTAAGTTTTTCACTCAGAGGGTGGTGAGTGAATGGAATCGGCTGCCGTCGGTGGTGCTGGAGGCGAACTCGCTGGGGTCTTTTAAAAGACTTCTGGATGAGTATATGGGATCTAATGGGATTGGGGGTTATAGATAGGTCTATGGCTTAGTAGGTATAGATGTGATCGGCGCAACTTGTGGGCCGAAGGGCCTGTTTGTGCTGTAGTGTTCTATGTTCTATGCAATCTACAACAACTGTTCCAAAAGGTACTTCCTTCGTCTTAATTATAATGTGTTTAACTCAAAGTGACAGTCCCAAAGTATTTGTTTTATTGACGTCGTTCTATTCTGAGTTGTAGAATTCTCTACAGAGTATTTTTATGGAAGTGCAAGAGATTTACCTTCGACACAATACCTGATCGCTACCAGACTAACACTGGTTACATCGACCTTTCTAAGAAGTGCAATTAATTTTTGTACTTTGACAGTATTTTATGATGTTTTGTAACCTGTCTGAGGAGGTGGGGGGGGGAGGTGGGGGTGTCGCGGAACCAAACATGGTGGAACTGTTCTTTTTGTATCCTAAGTGTGGCTGTGTCAAGTTCTGACAGCACCATTCCCTTTTGCCGGGATGGTGTGATGTTACGCCCGATTCAGTGCTTTGAGATTCATTGATTATACACGAGCAAGTGTCCGGCAGGATGGGAGCTGATTCAGGCACCTGCTGTCAGTTTTGAAAGTATGACACCATATTTGCTCGTACAGCAACCCACTTGTCTTCATGAGAATAGGGGGGACGCCCTCTACTGGTTGGAGTCATGTCTCACACAAGGGAAGATAGATTTTGGTGGTTGGAGGTCAGTCATCTCACCTCCAGGAGTTCCTCAGGGGAATGTCCCTGGCCCAACCATCTTCAGCTGCTTCATCAATGATTTTCCTTCTATCAGAAGGTCAGAAGTGGGGAAGTTTGCTGATGACTGCACAGTGGTCAGCACCATTTGTGATTCCTTAGACACTGAAACAATCCATAACCAAATGCAACAAGACCTGAACAATATCCAGGCTTGGGTGACAAGCGGCAAGTAACATTCACACCACAGAAGTGTTCGGCAATGACCAGCACCAATAAGAGAGGATCTAACCACCGGCCCTTGACATTCAATGATATTCCCATCACTGAATCCCTTCCTCTCAACATGCTGGGGGTTACCATTGGACAGAAACAGAATTGGACTTCTTAAAAAATTCATTAATGGGACATGACCGTCACTGGCTGACCAGCATTTATTGCCCATTCCTGGTCACCCTTGTATACAGGGCACTTGAGAATCAACATCATTGTGGCTCTGGAGTCACAACATGTAGAGCAGACCAGGCAGGAAGGCAGATTTCCTTCCCTAAAGGACATTGGTGGGTTTTTCCGACAATCGACAATGATTTCACGGTCATCAGTAGATTCTTAATTCCAGATATTTTTACTGAATTCAAATTCCACCAACTGTTGTGGCACGATTCGAACCCAGGTCCCCAGAACATTCACTGAATTTCTGATCTGGTGATAATACCACTAGGCCATCGCCTCCCCCCTAAATACTGTGGATTCAAGAGAAGGTCAAAGGCAAGGAATCCTGCAGCGAGGAACTCACCTCCTGACTCTCCAAAGCCTCTCCAACAAGTCAGGAGTGTGATGGAGCACTCTATACTTGCCTGGAAGGGACCAGCATCAACAACACTCAAGCGCTCAACAACATCCAAGACAAAGCAGCCCCACTTGATTGCAATCCCTTCCATAAAAAAATCAATCCCTCCATCACTGACAAACAATGGCAGCAATGTGTATCTACAAGATGCACTGAAGGAACTCACCAAGGCTCCTTAGACAGCACCTTCCAAACCCACAATCAATACCACATTGAAGAACAAGGTAGAACGTATCGGGGAACACCACCATTTAGAAGTTTCCTTTCAAGTCACTCATCATCCTAACTTGGCAGGAGAGAATGCCAAGAGCAACACCAAACTTACCTAAAAATGAAGACTCAACCTGGTGAATCTCCAGCATTGGAATAACTGTATGCTCAACAGCATGAGCGACAAGTAATAGACAGAGCTAAGCAATCCCTCAACCAATGGATCAGATCTAAACTCTGCAGTTCTGCCATATCTAGCTATGACTGTGGTGGACATTTAAACAACCCCATCCTCAATGATAGAGGAGCTCAGCATGTCAATGCAAAAGATAAGAGTAAAGCTCGACAAGGCTGTGTGGCCAAATTCCCCTTCAATTTGATTTTCAAGTTTCCTGGCGACACCACTATAATGGGACTGATCTCAAACGATGACAAGACAGAGTATAGGAATGAGATAGAGAATCTGATGAACCTATGCGGTGACAATAATCTTTTCCTCAATGTCAACAAAATTAAGGAGATTGTCATCGACTCCAGGAAACGTAGAGGAGAACATGCGCCTGTCTAAGTCAACAGGGATGAAGAAGGGTCGAGAGTTTCAAGTTTTTAGCTATCCCGATCACCTGTTTGACCTCCATTGTTCAAGTTAACCTCATTATCCATTTAACCTCCTGCCATTTCCCATCCATTGTCCATTTTGACCTCCATTATCCAGTTTGTATCAACTTGCCCTCTATTATCCAGTTAATATCATTTTGACCTCTATTATGAAGTCTGTATCATCTTGACCCCTATTATCCAGTTCACATCACTTTGACCTCTATGAACCAATTTATACCATTTTGCCCTCTATTATCCATAAGAACATAAGAACATAAGAAATAGGAGCAGGAGCAGGCCACCTGGCCCCTCGAGCCTGCCCGCCATTCAATAAGATCATGGCTGATCTGTCGTGGCTCAGTTCCACATTCCCGCCCTCTCCCCATAACCCTTAATCCCCTCTCTTATCAAAAACCCATCAACCCGCTTCTTAAAAATATTTAGCGAGGTAGCCTCCACCACTTCAACGGGCAGAGAATTCCAGAGATTCACCACCCTTTGAGTGAAAAAGTTCTTCCTCAACTCCGTTCTAAACCGTCCCCCCTTTATCTTGAGGCTGTGCCCCCTAGTCCTATCCACTTTGTACCATCCTGTCCTCTTTTATCCAGTTTGACTTATATCATCTGATACCCTCCAGTGTCAAAATGCCAGTTGAAGCCACTGTCCAAATTCATTTGTGAAGAATGGTTAGTTAGTGGAGTATTACTAGAGAATGGAGCAAGGCCCCCAATACAAATACGTTTCTACAGCAGAGGGAGGCAGGAATATTGAACGTTGTTGTTTCGTGAACCTTTTCAATAACCCGTGTATAATTTGAGATGTTATTATTATCTCTTGATACAACAGCAATTCCATGTCAGAATGGAGGGACCTGGGATGGAGAGAAATGCCATTGCCCGGATAACTACAATGGGGACTTTTGCCTGTTTGTGGAAGATACCACTGAAGTTGGTGAGTTTAAGATGAATTTCGCTTTTTGGTGCTACTGCTTTGTGAATTTACTCTTTTTCCCTTGATATCTTTACCTGGTAAAACACAGCTGTGTCAGTTTTCACAATATCCTCCAATCCTCCTACTACCACCAAACCATGTACCCCCCCACCCCCCAGCCCCCCCCCCCCCCCCCCCCCCCCAACCCCTAGCGAGAATATTCTAGATTTCTATGATTCTTCCAGGTTTGCCAAGGAAAGTTTGTGAAAGCAGTCCCTATCATTTATGTTGCAAAATTCCATTGTCGTTCTGATCAATCTGCATTGCATCCCCAACCCGGGTAAATATAGACTTCCTGAGTTCACTGACCAGGATTTGTCAAGTTGGCTGATGACATCACCATAATGGGACGATCTCAAACAATGATAAGACAGAGTACAGGAATGGGACAGAGAATCTGGTAAACTGGTGCGCTGACAATAAACTCTCCCTCAATGTCAACAAAATGAAGGAGAGTGTCATCAACTTCAGGAAGCGTAGAGGAGAACATGCGCCTGTCTACATCAATGGCAACAAAGTCGAAAGGGTCGAGAGCGTCAAGTTTTTAGGTATCCCGATCACAAACAATCTGTCCTGGTTCTCCCATGCTGACACTATAGTTAAGAAAGCCCACCAACTTTCTCAGAAGACTCATGAAATTTGGCAATCTATCACTCTCAACAACTTTTACAGATGCACCATAGAAAGCATTATTTCTGGATGTATCACAGCTTGGTATGGCTCCTGCTCTGCCCAAGACCACAAGGAACTACAAAAGGTTGTGAGTGTAGCCCAATCCATTGTGCAAAACAGCCTCCCATCCATTGACTCTGTCGACACATCCTGCTGCCTCGGCAAAGCAGCCAGCATAATTAATGACCCCACACACACCCCGGACATTCTCTCTTCCACCTTCTTCCATCAGGAAAAAGATACAAAAGTCCAAGGTCACGTACCAACCGACTCAAGAACAGCTTCTTCCTTGCTGCCATCAGACTTTTGATTGGATCTACATTACAGTAAGCTGATCTTCCTCTACATCCCAGCTATGAGTGTAACATTACATTCTGCACTCTCTCGTCTCCTTCTCTATGAACAGTATACTTTGTCTGAACAGTGCACAAGAAATAGTACTTTTCATTGTATGCTAATACATGTGACAATAAATCAAATCAAATCAAAAAGCAATCACAACAATCTTCAGCTGCAGTCACGAGGTGAAAATCCTGGAATTCCCTCTCCAACAGCACTAAACCCTAAGACCATAAGAATGAGGAACAAGAGTCGGCCATTCAGCCTGTCAAGCTTGCTCCACTGTTCAATAGCATCATGGCTGATTTAACATTTCATGTCCACTTTCCAATGCTTTCTCCGTAACCCTTGATGTCCGTACTGATTAAGAATCAATCTATCTCAGCCTTAAATATGCACAAGAATTCTGGCCCCCACAGCCTTCTGTGGCAAGAAATTCCAAAGACTAGCAACCCTCTGAGGGAAGAAATTCCTCTTTATCTGTCTTAAATTGATGCCCCTTTATGGAATTTTGTCCTTTATTCCGAGAGGGATGGAGCAGGCTCGAGGGTCCAGATGGCTCCAAGTTCTTACGTTCTTTATTCTGAGACATGCCCTAGACTCTCCCACAAGGGCAATCATCCTCTTAGCATTTACCCTGTCAAGCCCTTATATTTTTTAATGAGATTACCAACCTGTTTAACCTTTCCTCATAAGACAATCCCTCACACCAGTGATCATCCAAGTGATCCTTCTCTGAACTGGCCCCAATTTCCCCCCAAGAATTAGAAGTGTGAAATTTGCATAAAAGCAGAATTAAATCCCGCTTTTTTTTTTCAGCTGGAGTTTCAAGATGAATCTCCTACACTCCGTGTGCTGCAGAGTGGGATAGTGTGACTCACACTGAAAACCAGTGGGCAGGGCCAATTCCCACTGGAGAGGCTGGTAGCATAGTGCTGAGCAGACCCCTTGCATGCACTGATCTGTAAACACCAAAGTCAGGGCATGCACAGTAGCCCTTGTTTGCCAGCCTCCTGATTGCTGGGCAGCTCGATCACTGGCCAACACTGAGACACCGTATCGCTGACCGTCTCACCCCAACTCCCCCGCCATGGCATGATCGCTGCCCCTCCAAACATGCCCAGGCCGAACCGGCCATGACCGTGCCCTCATTCTGCGGCCCGCCTGATCTTCCATCCCCACCTACCCCTCCCCATTCCTCCCTCCCCCCCAACCTCGCTGTGTGAAACCCACCCCCGCAGCCTCAATCTTCCGACCACTCTCCCAAAGTGCGGGACAACCGTACTGCAGTCCTGAACCTTCCCCTCTACTTCAGTTCTGATCTGCTGGCATACCGCACCCCCACCCCCCCCCCTCCCTCACCCCGATGGCCAGACCCAATTGCTGGCCTCCTCTCCCCATCCCCTCCCCTCCTCTCCCATCCCACCTCACTGCCTATCATTGAATACGACCTCCATTTCTGTCCTGGCCACCATTATCTATTTTATCTCCATCATCTGGTTTTGTCTCCATATTTCATTTTCTACTCCATTACCAAGCAAGTCCTTCATTATCCATGGTGAACTCAAATATCCAAATTTACCTCCAGTTCCCAGTTTAAACTCTGTTATCCACATCGACCTCCAATATCAATTTTATCCATCATTATTCAGTTTGTCCTCCATTAGCATGCCTGACTTCCATGGACTGTTTTGCTCTCCAATATCCTTATCTGTCTCTGTTATATAGTTTGCCTTCAATAATTCAGTTTTACCTCCACAATTCATTTTCTTCTTCATTCTTTATCCTATCCTGCTTTCACTCTCTATTCTTAATTGGTCGTTTGTCCTCCACTATTCAAGTTAACCTTGTTATCCATTTGACCTCCTGCCGTTTCCCATCCATCGTCCATCTTGACCTCCATTATCTCGTTTATATCATTTTGACCTCTATTATCCAGCTTGTATCATCTTGACCTCTATTATCCAGTTTGACTGATACCATTTCATACCCTCCAGTGTCAAAATGCTAGTTGAAGCCACTGTCCAAGTTCATTTCTGAAGAATGGTTACTTAGTAGAGTGTTAGGAGACAATGATGAGAGTGGCCGCTGAGCAAGGCCCCGGCACAGGGAGACAGAAATCGGAAAATAAAAAAAATTGAACATCGTTGTTTCATCAACCGTTTCAATAACCTGTGTATAATTTGAAATGTTATTATTATCACTTGATAAAACAGGAAATCCATGTCAGAATGGAGGGAGCTGGGATGGAAAGGAATGTCACTGCCCGGATAACTACGATGGGGAATTCTGTGAGATCGAAGAAGGTGATGAGTTGAAGACTAATTGTACTTTTTGATGTTATTGCTTTCTGGGTTTACTCTATTTCCCTCCATACCTTTACCTGATAAAACACAGTCATATCAGTTTTCACAATATCCTCCAACCACCACCACCCCCCACCAACACCCTCTCCGTAGCGAGAATATTCCAAATTTCTATGATCCTTGACTGAAAAACTGCTTCCAGGTTTGCCAAGGAAAGTTTGTGAAAGCAGTCTCTATCATTTATGTTGCAAAACTCCACTATCGTTCTGATCAAACTGCATTGCATCCCCAACCCAGGTAAATACATTCTTCCAGAGTTCACTGACCAGGATTTGTCAAGTTGGCTCATGACATCACCATAGTGGGATTGATCTCAAACAATGACGAGATAGAGTACAGGAATGGGACAGAGAATCTGGTGAACTGGTGCGGTGACAATAATCTCTCCTTCAATGTCAACAAAATGAAGGAGATTGTCATCAACTTCAGGAAGCGTAGAGGAGAACATGCGCCTGTCTACATCAATGGCAAATAAGGAGAAAGGGTCGAGAGCTTCAAGTTTTTAGGTGTCCAGATCTTCAACAATCTATCCTGGTCCCCCCCGCCATTACTGACACTACAGTTAAGAAAGCCCACCAACACCTCTACTTTCTCAGGAGACTCAGGAAATTTGACATGTCAGCTACGACTCTCACCAACTTTTACAGATGTACCACAGAAAGCATTATTTCTGGGTGTATCACAGCTTGGTAAAGCTCTTGCTCTGTCCAAGACCGCAAGGAACCAAAAAAGGTCGTGAGTGTAGCCCAATCCATTGTGCAAAACAGCCTCCCATCCATTGACTCTGTCTACACTTCCGGCTGCCTCAGCAAAGCAGCCAGCATAATTAAGCACCCCACATGCACCCTGGACATTCTCTCTTCCACCTTCTTCCGTCAGGAAAAAGGATACAAAAGTCTGAGGTTACGTACTAACTGACTCAAGAACAGCTTCTTCCCTGCTGCCATCAGACTTTTGAATGGGCCTACCTCACATTAAGTTGATCTTTCTCTACACCCTAACTATGACTGGAACATTACATTCTGCACTCTCTCGTCTCCTCCTCTATGAACAGTATACTTTGTCCATATAGTGTGCAGGAAATAATATTTTGCACTATATGCTAATACATGTGACAATATATCAAATCAAAAAGCAATCACAACAATCTTCAGCTACAGTCACTAGGTGAAAATCCTGGAATTCCCTCTCTAACAGCGCTAAGCCATAAGACCATAAAAATGAGGAACAGGAGTAGGCCATTTGGTCCGTCAAGCTTGCTCCACTATTCAATAGCATCATGGCTGATCTAACATTCTTCATGTCCACTTTCCAATGCTTTCTCCGTAACCCTTGATGTCTGTACTGATTAAGAATCAATCTATCTCAGTCTTAAATATGCACAAGAACTCTGGCCCCCACAACCTTCTGTGACAAGAAGTTCCAAAGACGAGCAACCCTCTGAGAGAAGAACTTCCTCTTTATCTGTCTTAAATTGATGCCCCTTTACGGAATTTTGTCCTTTATTGCTAGAGGGATGGAGTTTAAAATCAGCGAGGTTATGTTGCAGCTGTATAAGGTGCTGGAATACTGTGTACAGTTTTGGTCTCCTTACTTGAGAAAGGATATACTGGCACTGGAGGGGGTGCAGAAGACATTCACTCGGTTGATTCTGAAGTTGAGAGGATTGGCTTATGAAGAGGGACTGAGTAAACTGGGGCTACACTCATTGGAATTCAGAAGAATGCGGGGAGATGTTATAAGGGGAAGCAGATTTAGGACTGAGTTGAGGAGGAACTTCTTCACACAAAGGGTTGTGAATCTGTGGAATTCTCTGCCCAGTGAAGCAGTTGAGGCTACCTCATTGAATGTTTTTAAGGCAAGGATAGATAAATTTTTGAACAGCAAAGGAATTAAGGGTTATGGTGAGCAGGCGGGTAGGTGGAGCTGAGTCCACAAAAAAATCAGCCATAATCTTATTGATTGGCGGAGCAGGCTCGAGGGGCCAGATGGCTCCAAGTTCTTATGTTCTTTATTCTGAGACATGCCCTAGACTCTCCCATGAGGGGAATCATTCTCTGAGCATTTACCCTATCAAGCCCCTTTATTTTTTCATGAGATTACCAACCCGTTGAACCTTTCCTCATCAGATAATCCCTCACACAAGCGATCTTTCTCTGAACTGCCTCCAATTCTCCCAAAAAAAAATTCTAAGTATCAAATTTGCTTAAAAACTGGGGTAAATCCCGTTGTTTTTTTCAGCAGGAGTTTCAAGATGAATCTCCTACACTCCGTGTGCTGTAGAGTGGAATAGTATGATCAACGCTGAAAACCAGTGGCAGGGTCTATTCCCACTGGAGAGACCGGCAGCGTAGTGTTGAGCAGGCCACACCCCTGGCCCGCGTGATTTCCTGCCACCCCCCTCTCCTTCGCAATGTCAAACCCACCCCCGCAGCCTCAATCTTCCGACCACTCTCCCAACAATGCAGGGCACCCCCACTGCAGTCCAGAACACCCTTCCACTCCCCCCCCACCCCACCCAACTCACCTTCGGCTCCGATTTGCTGGCAGGCTGAACACCACCCCCCCCAACCCTGATTGCTCCCCCTCCTCTCCCGTACCCTCCTCGCTGGCTCTTAGAGTCATAAAACCCTACAGTGCAGTAAGAGGCCCTTCGGCCCATCAAGTCTGCACTGACCACAATCCCACCCAGGCCCTATCCCCATATCTCTACATATTTTAATCCCTCTAGCCTAAGCATCTCAGGACACTAAAGGGCAATTTTAGCATGGCCAATCAACCTAACCCGCACATCTTTGGACTGTGGGAGGAAACCGGAGCACCCTGAGTCCATGCAGGCACAGGGAAAATGCGCAAACTCCAAACAGACAGTGACCCGAGCCAGGAATCGAACCCAGGTCCCTGGAGCTGTGAAGCAGCAGTGCTAACCACTGTGCTACCGTGCCGCTATCATCGAATTTGACCCCCATTTCTGTCCTGGCCACCATTATCTATTTTATCTCCATTATCTCGTTTTGCCTCCATATTTCATTTTCTACCAAGCAAGTCCTTCATTATCGATGGTGAACTCCAATATCCCAATTTACCTCCAGTCCCCAGTTTAAACTCCATTATCCAGATCGACCTCCATTATCAATTTATCCATCATTATTCAGTTTGTCCTCCATTAGCATGCCTGACTTCCAGAGACTGTTTTGCTCTCTAATGTCCTTATATATAAGTTATATAAGTTATATAGTTTGCCTTCACTAATTCAGTTTTACCTCCACAATTCATTATTTATCCAGTCCTCCTTTCACTCTTTATTGTACACTACATTCTCAATTGTACTGTTTGTCCTCCATTATTCAAGTTAACCTTGATATCCATTTGACCTCCTGTCTTCTCCCATCCATTGTCCATCTTGCCCATTATCCAGTTTATACCATTTTGACCTCCATTATCCAGGTTGTATCAAGTTGACCTCTATTATCCAGTTTGTATTATTTTGCCCTGTATTATCCAATTTGACCTCTCCCATTTGATTCTCTCCAGTTTCAAAATGCCAGTTGAAGCCGCTGTCCAAATTCAGTGTTTGGAGAGAATGGAGCAAGGCCCCAATACAAATACATTTCTACAGCAGAGGGAGACAGAAATCAGAAAATAAAAAATATTGAACATTGTTGTTTCATCAACCTTTTCAATAACCCGTGTATAATTTGAAATGGAGGGAGCTGGGATGGAGAGGAATGTCACTGCCCGGATAACTACGATGGGGAATTTTGTGAGATCGAAGAAGGTGATGAGTTTAAGACTAATTGTACTTTTTGATGCTATTGCTTTGTGAGTTTACTCTATTTCCTTCCATACCTTCACCTGATAAAACACAGCCATATCAGTATTCACAATATCCTCCAACCACCACCCTCTCCTCCCTCCCCCGTAGCGAGAATATTCCAGATTTCTATGATCCTTGACTGAAAAACTGCTTCCAGTTTTTCCAAGGAAACTTTGTGAAAGCAGGCTCTATCATTTAAGTTGCAAAACTCCACTATCGTTCTGATCAATCTGCATTGCATCCCCAACCCAGGTACATATATTCTCCCTGAATTCACTAACCGGGATTTGTCAAGTTTGCTGATGACATCACCAACGTGGGACTGATCTCAAACAATGATGAGACAGATTACAGGAATGAGGTAGAGAATCTGGTGAACTGGTGCAGTGACAATAATCTCTCCCTCAATGTCAACAAAATTAAGGAGATTGTCATCAACTTCAGGAAGTGTAGAGGAGAACATGCACCTTAAAATGATGCCCCTTTATGGTTTCAAGTTTTTAGGTGTCCAGATCACCGACAATCCGTCCTGGTCCCCCCATGCTGACACTACAGTTAAGCAAGCCCACCAACACCTCTACTTTCCTCAGAAGACTAAGGAAATTTGGCATGTCAGTTACGATTCTCAGCAACTTTTACAGATGTAATATAGAAAGCATTCTTTCTGAATGTATCACTACTTGGTATGGCTCCTGCTCTGTCCAAGATCGCATGGAACTAAAAAGGTTGTGAGTGCAGCCCAATGCATTGTGCAAAACAGCCACCCATCCATTGACATGGCCTCAAAATAAGGGGAAGCAGATTTAGGAATGAGCTGAGGAGGAACTTCTTCACACAAAGAGTTGTGAATCTGTGGAATTCCCTGCCCAGTGAAACAGTTGAGGCTACCTCATTGAATGTTTTTAAGGCAAGGATAGATAAATTTTTGCACAGTAAAGGAATTAAGGGTTATGGTGAGCAGGCGGGTAAGTGGAGCTGAGTCCACAAAACGATCAGCCACGATCTTATTGAATGGTGCAGCAGGCTTGAGGGCTAGATGGCTCCAAGTTCTTATGTTCTTTATTCTGAGACATGCCCTAGAATCTCCCAGGGGAAACGAGGGGAATCATCCTCTTAGCATTTACTCTGTCAAGCCCCTTTATTTTTGCATGAGATTACCAACTGTTTAACCTTTCCTCATAAGACAATCGCTCACACCAGTGGTCATCCAAGTGATCCTTCTCCGGACTGCCTCCAATTTTCCCAAAAAAATTCTAAGTATCAAATTTGCTTAAAAACTGGAGTAAATCCTGTTGTTTTTTTCCAGTGGGAGTTTCAAGATCAATCTCCTACACTCTGTGTGCTGCAGAGTAGACGAGTGTGATTCATGCTGAAAACCAGTGGGCAGGGCCTATTCCCACTGGAGAAACCGGCAGCATAGCGTGAGCAGGCCACTGTGCATGCGCTGATCTGTAAGCGCCAAAATCAGTGCAAGGACACTGCCGATCGCTGGCCAGATCAATTGCTGGTCACCCGAGACACATACATCGCTGACCCTCCCACCACCACAGCATGATCAGTGCCCCTCCAAACATTCCCAGGCCAACGCAGCCATGACCGTGCCCCAATACCCCGATCTCTTGTCCCCAACCCCCTCACCCGCAATGTCAAACCCACCCCCGCAGCCTCAATCTTCCAACTACTCTCCCAACAATGCAGGACATCCCCACTGCAGTCCTGAACCCGCCCTCCCCCGCATCCCACCCCCACCTTCAGCTCCGATCTGCTGGCAGACTGAACCCCTTCCCCCCCACCCCCACCCCCACCATGATGGCCAGCCTTGATTGCTGGTCTCCTCTCCCCTCCTCTCCCATCCCACCTCGCTGGCTATCATTGAATACGACCTCCATTTCTGTCCTGCCCGCCATTATCTATTTTATCTCCATTGTCTCATTTTGGCTCCATATTTCATTTTCTACTCCATTACCAAGCAAATCCTTCATTATTGATGGTGAAGTCCAATATCCCAATCTACCTCCAGTCCCCAGTTTAAACTCCATTATCCAGATCGATCTCCAATATCAATTTTATCCATCATTATTCAGTTTGTCCTCCATTAGCATGCCTGACTTCCAGAGACTGTTTTGCTCTCCAATATCCTTATCTGCCTCTATTATCTAGTTTGCCTTCAATAATTCAGTTTTACCTCCACAATTCATTTACTTCTTCATTATTTATCCTATCCTGCTTTCACTCTCTATTGTACACTACGTTCTCAATTGTACTGTTTGTCCTCCATTATTCAAGTTAACCTTGTTATCCATTTGACCTCCTGTCTTTTCCCATCCATTGTCCATCTTGCCCTTTATTATCCAGTTTATATCATTTTGACCTCTATTATCCAGTTTATATCATTTTGCCCTCTATTATCCAGTTTGTATTATTTTGCCCTCTATTATCCAATTTGACCTCTCCCATCTGATACCCTCCAGTGTCAAAATGCCAGTTGAAGCCACTGTCCAAATTCATTTGTGAAGATGGTTAGTTAGTAGAGTGTTACTAGAGAATGGAGCAAGACCCCAATACAAATACATTTCTACAGCAGAGGGAGACAGAAATCAGAAAATAAATAATATTGAACAGTGTTGTTACGTGAATCTTTGCAATAATCCATGTAAAATTTGAAATGTTATTATTATCTCTTGATAAAACAGGAAATCCATGTCAGAATGGAGGGAGCTGGGATGGAGACGAATGTCACTGCCCAGATAACTACGATGGGGACTTTTGCCAGTTTCTGGAAGATGACATTGAAGTTGGTAAGTTTAAGAGTAATTTTGCTTTTTGATGCTATTGCTTTGTGAGTTTATTTCCCATGATACCTTTACCTGATAAAACACAGCTGTATCAGTTTTCACAATATCCTCCAGCCCGCCCCAGCCCCCACCGCCACACCACTACCCTCTCACCTCCCCCCCACCCCCTCCATAGTGAGAATATTCCAGATTTCTATGATCCTTGACTGAAAAACTGCTTCCAGCTTTGCTTCTAAATTTTAAGCTGATGTACTGTCATATTCAGGGTTGTCCAACAGAGTAGATTATTTCTCTATACCTATCCTCTGATATCTTTCTGACATTAGAAACAGCTCAATTAGATCACCTCTCAATTTTCTTTACTCCATGGGCTGCAACGAAAGTTTGTGAAACCACACTCCATGGACTGTTTTGCTCTCCAATATCCTTATCTGTCTCTGTTATATAGTTTGCCTTCAATAATTCAGTTTTACCTCCACAATTCATTTTCTTCTTCATTCTTTATCCTATCCTGCTTTCACTCTCTATTCTTAATTGGTCGTTTGTCCTCCATTATTCAGGTTAACCTTGTTATCCATTTGACGTCCTGTCGTTTCCCATCCATCGTCCATCTTGACCTCCATTATCTCATTTATATCATTTTGACCTCTATTATCCAGCTTGTATCATCTTGACCTCTATTATCCAGTTTGACTGATACCATTTCATACCCTCCAGTGTCAAAATGCTAGTTGAAGCCACTGTCCAAGTTCATTTCTGAAGAATGGTTACTTAGTAGAGTGTTAGGAGACAATGATGAGAGTGGCCGCTGAGCAAGGCCCCGGCACAGGGAGTCAGAAATCGGAAAATAAAAAAAATTGAACATCGTTGTTTCATCAACCGTTTCAATAACCTGTGTATAATTTGAAATGTTATTATTATCACTTGATAAAACAGGAAATCCATGTCAGAATGGAGGGAGCTGGGATGGAAAGGAATGTCACTGCCCGGATAACTACGATGGGGAATTCTGTGAGAACGAAAAAGGTGATGAGTTTAAGACTAATTGTACTTTTTGATGCTATTGCTTTCTGAGTTTACTCTATTTCCCTCTATACCTTTACCTGATAAAACACAGTCATATCAGTTTTCACAATATCCTCCAACCACCACCACCCCCCACCAACACCCTCTCCGTAGCGAGAATATTCCAAATTTCTATGATCCTTGACTGAAAAACTGCTTCCAGGTTTGCCAAGGAAAGTTTGTGAAAGCAGTCTCTATCATTTATGTTGCAAAACTCCACTATCGTTCTGATCAATCTGCATTGCATCCCCAACCCAGGTAAATATAGTCTTCCTGAGTTCACTGACCAGGATTTGTCAAGTTGGCTCATGACATCACCATAGTGGGATTGATCTCAAACAATGACGAGATAGAGTACAGGAATGGGACAGAGAATCTGGTGAACTGGTGCAGTGACAATAATCTCTCCTTCAATGTCAACAAAATGAAGGAGGTTGTCATCAACTTCAGGAAGCGTAGAGGAGAACATGCGCCTGTCTACATCAATGGCAAATAAGTAGAAAGGGTCGAGAGCTTCAAGTTTTTAGGTGTCCAGATCTTCAACAATCTATCCTGGTCCCCCCCCCCCATTACTGACACTACAGTTAAGAAAGCCCACCAACACCTCTACTTTCTCAGAAGACTCAGGAAATTTGACATGTCAGCTACGACTCTCACCAACTTTTACAGATGTACCACAGAAAGCATTATTTCTGGGTGTATCACAGCTTGGTAAAGCTCTTGCTCTGTCCAAGACCGCAAGGAACCAAAAAAGGTCGTGAGTGTAACCCAATCCATTGTGCAAAACAGCCTCCCATCCATTGATTCTGTCTACACTTCCCGCTGCCTCAGCAAAGCAGCCAGCATAATTAAGCACCCCACATGCACCCTGGACATTCTCTCTTCCACCTTCTTCCGTCAGGAAAAAGGATACAAAAGTCTGAGGTTACGTACTAACTGACTGAAGAACAGCTTCTTCCCTGCTGCCATCAGACTTTTGAATGGACCTACCTCATATTAAGTTGATCTTTCTCTACACCCTAGCTATGACTGGAACATTACATTCTGCACTCTCTCGTCTCCTCCTCTATGAACAGTATACTTTGTCCATATAATGTGCAAGAAATAATACTTTGCACTATTTGCTAATACATGTGACAATATATCAAATCAAATCAAAAAGCAATCACAACAATCTTCAGCTACAGTCACTAGGTGAAAATCCTGGAATTCCCTCTCTAACAGCACTAAGCCATAAGACCATAAAAATGAGGAACAGGAGTAGGCCATTTGGTCCGTCAAGCTTGCTCCACTATTCAATAGCATCATGGCTGATCTAACATTCTTCATGTCCACTTTCCAATGCTTTCTCCATAACCCTTGATGTCTGTACTGATTAAGAAATAATCTATCTCAGCCTTAAATATGCACAAGAACTCTGGCCCCCATAGCCTTCTGTGACAATAAGTTCCAAAGACTAGCAACCCTCTGAGAGAAGAAATTCCTCTTTATCTGTCTTAAATTGATGCCCCTTTACGGAATTTTGTCCTTTATTGCTAGAGGGATGGAGTTTAAAATCAGCGAGGTTATGTTGCAGCTGTATAAGGTGCTGGAATACTGTGTACAGTTTTGGTCTCCTTACTTGAGAAAGGATATACTGGCACTGGAGGGGGTGCAGAAGACATTCACTCGGTTGATTCTGAAGTTGAGAGGATTGGCTTATGAAGAGGGACTGAGTAAACTGGGGCTACACTCATTGGAATTCAGAAGAATGCGGGGAGATGTTATAGAAACATATAAGATTATGAAGGGAATAGATAAGATAGAAGCAGGGAAGTTGTTTCCACTGGTGGGCGAAACTAGAAATAGGGGGCATGGCCTCAAAATAAGGGGAAGCAGATTTAGGACTGAGTTGAGGAGGAACTTCTTCACACAAAGGGTTGTGAATCTGTGGAATTCTCTGCCCAGTGAAGCAGTTGAGGCTACCTCATTGAATGTTTTTAAGGCAAGGATAGATAAATTTTTGAACAGCAAAGGAATTAAGGGTTATGGTGAGCAGGCGGGTAGGTGGAGCTGAGTCCACAAAAAAATCAGCCATAATCTTATTGATTGGCGGAGCAGGCTCGAGGGGCCAGATGGCTCCAAGTTCTTATGTTCTTTATTCTGAGACATGCCCTAGACTCTCCCATGAGGGGAATCATTCTCTGAGCATTTACCCTATCAAGCCCCTTTATTTTTTCATGAGATTACCAACCCGTTGAACCTTTCCTCATCAGATAATCCCTCACACAAGCGATCCTTCTCTGAACTGCCTCCAATTCTCCCAAAAAAAAATTCTAAGTATCAAATTTGCTTAAAAACTGGGGTAAATCCCGTTGTTTTTTTCAGCAGGAGTTTCAAGATGAATCTCCTACACTCCGTGTGCTGTAGAGTGGAATAGTATGATCAACGCTGAAAACCAGTGGCAGGGTCTATTCCCACTGGAGAGACCGGCAGCGTAGTGTTGAGCAGGCCACACCCCTGGCCCGCGTGATTTCCTGCCACCCGCCTCTCCTTCGCAATGTCAAACCCACCCCCGCAGCCTCAATCTTCCGACCACTCTCCCAACAATGCAGGGCACCCCCACTGCAGTCCAGAACACCCTTCCACTCCCCCCCCACCCCACCCAACTCACCTTCGGCTCCGATTTGCTGGCAGGCTGAACACCACCCCCCCCAACCCTGATTGCTCCCCCTCCTCTCCCGTCCCCTCCTCGCTGGCTCTTAGAGTCATAAAACCCTACAGTGCAGTAAGAGGCCCTTCGGCCCATCGAGTCTGCACCGACCACAATCCCACCCAGGCCCTATCCCCATATCTCTACATATTTTAATCCCTCTAGCCTAAGCATCTCAGGACACTAAAGGGCAATTTTAGCATGGCCAATCAACCTAACCCGCACATCTTTGGACTGTGGGAGGAAACCGGAGCACCCTGAGTCCACGCAGGCACAGGGAAAATGTGCAAACTCCAAACAGACAGTGACCCGAGCCAGGAATCGAACCCAGGTCCCTGGAGCTGTGAAGCAGCAGTGCTAACCACTGTGCTACCGTGCCGCGATCATCAAATTTGACCCCCATTTCTGTCCTGGCCACCATTATCTATTTTATCTCCATTATCTCGTTTTGCCTCCATATTTCATTTTCTACCAAGCAAGTCCTTCATTATCGATGGTGAACTCCAATATCCCAATTTACCTCCAGTCCCTAGTTTAAACTCCATTATCCAGATCGACCTCCATTATCAATTTTATCCATCATTATTCAGTTTGTCCTCCATTAGCATGCCTGACTTCCAGAGACTGTTTTGCTCTCTAATGTCCTTATATATAGTTATGTAAGTTATATAGTTTGCCTTCACTAATTCAGTTTTACCTCCACAATTCATTTTCTTCTTCATTATTTATCCAGTCCTGCTTTCACTCTTTATCATACACTACATTCTCAATTGTACTGTTTGTCCTCCATTATTCAAGTTAACCTTGATATCCATTTGACCTCCTGTCTTCTCCCATCCATTGTCCATCTTGCCCATTATCCAGTTTATACCATTTTGACCTCCATTATCCAGGTTGTATCAAGTTGACCTCTATTATCCAGTTTGTATTATTTTGCCCTGTATTATCCAATTTGACCTCTCACATTTGATTCTCTCCAGTTTCAAAATGCCAGTTGAAGCCGCTGTTCAAATTCAGTGTTTGGAGAGAATGGAGCAAGGCCCCAATACAAATACATTTCTACAGCAGAGGGAGACAGAAATCAGAAAATAAAAAATATTGAACATTGTTGTTTCATCAACCTTTTCAATAACCCATGTATAATTTGAAATGTTATTATTAGCTCTTCATACAACAGCAATTTCATGTCAGAATGGAGGGACCTGGGATGGAGAGGAATGTCACTGCCCGGATAACTACGATGGGGAATTTTGTGAGATCGAAGAAGGTGATGAGTTTAAGACTAATTGTACTTTTTGATGCTATTGCTTTGTGAGTTTACTCTATTTCCTTCCATACCTTCACCTGATAAAACACAGCCATATCAGTATTCACAATATCCTCCAACCACCACCCTCTCCTCCCTCCCCCTGTAGTGAGAATATTCCAGATTTCTATGATCCTTGACTGAAAAACTGCTTCCAGTTTTTCCAAGGAAACTTTGTGAAAGCAGGCTCTATCATTTAAGTTGCAAAACTCCACTATCGTTCTGATCAATCTGCATTGCATCCCCAACCCAGGTAAATATATTCTCCCTGAATTCACTAACCGGGATTTGTCAAGTTTGCTGATGACATCACCAACGTGGGACTGATCTCAAACAATGATGAGACAGAATACAGGAATGAGATAGAGAATCTGGTGAACTGGTGCAGTGACAATAATCTCTCCCTCAATGTCAACAAAATTAAGGAGATTGTCATCAACTTCAGGAAGTGTAGAGGAGAACATGCACCTTAAAATGATGCCCCTTTACGGTTTCCAGTTTTTAGGTGTCCAGATCACCAACAATCCGTCCTGGTCCCCCCATGCTGACACTACAGTTAAGCAAGCCCACCAACACCTCTACTTTCCTCAGAAGACTAAGGAAATTTGGCATGTCAGTTACGATTCTCACCAACTTTTACAGATGTAACATAGAAAGCATTCTTTCTGAATGTATCACAACTTGGTATGGCTCCTGCTCTGTCCAAGATCGCATGGAACTAAAAAGGTTGTGAGTGCAGCCCAATCCATTGTGCAAAACAGCCACCCATCCATTGACATGGCCTCAAAATAAGGGGAAGCAGATTTAGGAATGAGCTGAGGAGGAACTTCTTCACACAAAGAGTTGTGAATCTGTGGAATTCCCTGCCCAGTGAAACAGTTGAGGCTACCTCATTGAATGTTTTTAAGGCAAGGATAGATAAATTTTTGCACAGTAAAGGAATTAAGGGTTATGGTGAGCAGGCGGGTAAGTGGAGCTGAGTCCACAAAACGATCAGCCACGATCTTATTGAATGGCGCAGCAGGCTTGAGGGCTAGATGGCTCCAAGTTCTTATGTTCTTTATTCTGAGACATGCCCTAGAATCTCCCAGGGGAAACGAGGGGAATCATCCTCTTAGCATTTACTCTGTCAAGCCCCTTTATTTTTGCATGAGATTACCAACTGTTTAACCTTTCCTCATAAGACAATCGCTCACACCAGTGGTCATCCAAGTGATCCTTCTCCGGACTGCCTCCAATTTTCCCAAAAAAATTCTAAGTATCAAATTTGCTTAAAAACTGGAGTAAATCCTGTTGTTTTTTTCCAGTGGGAGTTTCAAGATTAATCTCCTACACTCTGTGTGCTGCAGAGTAGACGAGTGTGATTCATGCTGAAAACCAGTGGGCAGGGCCTATTCCCACTGGAGAAACCGGCAGCATAGCGTGAGCAGGCCACTGTGCATGCGCTGATCTGTAAGCGCCAAAATCAGTGCATGCACAGCAGCCCTTGTGGGCCGGCCTGCCAATCTCTGGCCAGATCAATCGCTGGTCACCCCTGAGACACATACATCGCTGACCCTCCCACCACCACGGCATGATCAGTGCCCCTCCAAACATTCCCAGGCCAACCCAGCCATGACCGTGCCCCCATACCCCGATCTCTTGTCCCCAATCCCCTCACCCGCAATGTCAAACCCACCCCTGCAGCCTCAATCATCCTACTACTCTCCCAACAATGCAGGACATCCCCACTGCAGTCCTGAACCCGCCCTCCCCCGCATCCCACCCCTACCTTCAGCTCCGATCTGCTGGCAGACTGAACCCCCTTCCCCCCCACACCCACCCCCACCATGATGGCCAGCCTTGATTGCTGGTCTCCTCTCCCCTCCTCTCCCATCCCACCTCACTGGCTATCATTGAATACAACCTCCATTTCTGTCCTGCCCGCCATTATCTATTTTATCTCCATGGTCTCGTTTTGGCTCCATATTTCATTTTCTACTCCATTACCAAGCAAGTCCTTCATTATTGATGGTGAAGTCCAATATCCCAATCTACCTCCAGTCCCCAGTTTAAACTCCATTATCCAGATCGATCTCCAATATCAATTTTATCCATCATTATTCAGTTTGTCCTCCATTAGCATGCCTGACTTCCAGAGACTGTTTTGCTCTCCAATATCCTTATCTGCCTCTATTATCTAGTTTGCCTTCAATAATTCAGTTTTACCTCCACAATTCATTTACTTCTTCATTATTTATCCTATCCTGCTTTCACTCTCTATTGTACACTACGTTCTCAATTGTACTGTTTGTCCTCCATTATTCAAGTTAACCTTGTTATCCATTTGACCTCCTGTCCTTTCCCATCCATTGTCCATCTTGCCCTTTATTATCCAGTTTATATCATTTTGACCTCTATTATCCAGTTTGTATAATTTTGACCTCTATTATCCAGTTTGTATTATTTTGCCCTCTATTATCCAATTTGACCTCTCCCATCTGATACCCTCCAGTGTCAAAATGCCAGTTGAAGCCACTGTCTAAATTCATTTGTGAAGATGGTTAGTTAGTAGCGTGTTACTAGAGAATGGAGAAAGACCCCAATACAAATACATTTCTACAGCAGAGGGGGACAGAAATCAGAAAATAAATAATATTGAACAGTGTTGTTATGTGAATCTTTGCAATAATCCATGTAAAATTTGAATATTATTATCTCTTGATAAAACAGGAAATCCATGTCAGAATGGAGGGACCTGGGATGGAGACGAATGTCACTGCCCAAATAACTACGATGGGGACTTTTGCCAGTTTCTGGAAGATGACATTGAAGTTGCTAAGTTTAAGAGTAATTTTGCTTTTTGATGCTATTGCTTTGTGAGTTTATTTCCCATGATACCTTTACCTGATAAAACACAGCTGTATCAGTTTTCACGATATCCTCCAGCATGAGATTACCAACTGTTTAACCTTTCCTCATAAGACAATCGCTCACACCAGTGGTCATCCAAGTGATCCTTCTCCGGACTGCCTCCAATTTTCCCAAAAAAATTCTAAGTATCAAATTTGCTTAAAAACTGGAGTAAATCCTGTTGTTTTTTTCCAGTGGGAGTTTCAAGATTAATCTCCTACACTCTGTGTGCTGCAGAGTAGACGAGTGTGATTCATGCTGAAAACCAGTGGGCAGGGCCTATTCCCACTGGAGAAACCGGCAGCATAGCGTGAGCAGGCCACTGTGCATGCGCTGATCTGTAAGCGCCAAAATCAGTGCATGCACAGCAGCCCTTGTGGGCCGGCCTGCCAATCTCTGGCCAGATCAATCGCTGGTCACCCCTGAGACACATACATCGCTGACCCTCCCACCACCACGGCATGATCAGTGCCCCTCCAAACATTCCCATTTGACTTATATCATCTGATACCCTCCAGTGTCAAAATGCCAGTTGAAGCCACTGTCCAAATTCATTAGTGAAGATGGTTAGTTAGTAGAGTGTTGCGAGAGAATGGAGCAACACCCCAATACAAATACATTTCTACAGCAGAGGGAGACAGGAATATTGAACGTTGTTGTTTCATCAACCTTTTCAATAACCCGTGTATAATTTGAAATGTTATTATTATCTCTTCATACAATAGCAAATCCATGTAAGAATGGAGGGACCTGGGATGGAGAGAAATGTCACTGCCCGGATAACTACGAAGGGAAATTTTGTGAGAACAAAGGTGATGAGTTGAAGACTAATTGTACTTTTTGATTCTATTGCTTTGTGAGTTTACTCTATTTCCCTCCATACCTTTACCTGAGAAAACACAGTCATATCAGTTTTCACAATATCCTCCAACCACCACCCGCTGCCACCCCCCCCACCCCCCCCCACCACCCCCCCGCCCCCCCACCCTCCCCCCCCGCCCCCCCCCACCCTCCCCCCCCCGCCACCCCCCCCCGCCCCCCCCCACCCCACCAACACCCCCTCTCCATAGCGAGAATATTCCAGAATTCTATGATCCTTGACTGAAAAACTGCTTCCAGGTTTGCCAAGGAAAGTTTGTGAAAGCATTTATGTTGCAAAACTCCACTATCGTTCTGATCAATCTGCATTGCATCCCCAACCCAGGTAAATATAGTCTTCCTGAGTTCACTGACCAGGATTTGTCAAGTTTGCTGATGACATCACCATGGTGGGATTGATCTCGCACAATGACAAGATAGAGTACAGGAATGGGACAGAGAATCTGGTGAACTGGTGCAGTGACAATAATCTCTCCTTCAATGTCAACAAAATGAAGGCGATTGTCATCAATTTCAGGAAGCGTAGAGGAAAACATGCACCTGTCCACATCAATGGCAATGAAGTAGAAAGGGTTGAGAGTTTCAAGGTTTTAGTTGTCCAGATCACCAATTGGATCTGCCTCCAATTTTCCTCAAAAAATTCCAAGTGTCAAATTTGTGTAAAAACTGGATTAAATCCCACTGATTTTTTCAGCTGGAGTTTCAAGATGAATCTCCTACACTCCATGTGCTGCAGAGTGGGATTAGTGTGATTCACACTGAAAACCAGTGGGCAGGGCCAATTCCCACTGGAGAGACTGGTAGTGTAGTGCTGAGCAGGCCACTTGCACGCACTGATCTGTAAGTGCCAAAGTCAGGGCATACACATAGCCCTTGTTTACCGGCCTCCTGATTGCTGGGCAGCTCGACCACTGGCTAACGCTGAGACACCTGTATCGCTCACCGTCTCACCCCGATCCCCCTGCCATGGCATGATTGCTGCCCCTCCAAACATGCCCAGACCGACCCAGCCATGACTGTGCCCTCACTCCTCCTGCCCTCCTGATCTCCCACTCCCCGCGGACCCCTACCCTTTCCTCCCTTGCCCCCCACTGTGAAACCCACCCCCACAGCCTCGATCTTCCGACCACTTTCCCAACAGTGCGGGACAACCCCACTGCAGTCTTGAACCTTCCCCCCAGTTCGGCTCTGATCTGCTGGCATGCTGAACCCCCTCCCTCACCCCAGTGGCCAGCCATAATTGCTGGCCTCTTCTCCCCATCCCCTCCCCTCCTCTCCCGTCCCCACCTCACTGGCTATCATTGAATTTGACCTCCATTTCTGTCCTGACACCATTACCTATTTTATCTCCATTATCTCGTTTTGCCTCCATATTTCATTTTCTACTCCATTACCAAGCAAGTCCTTCATTATCCATGGTGAACTCAAATATCCCAATTTACCTCCAGTTCCCAGTTTAAACTCCATTATCCACATCGACCTCCAATATCAATTTTATCCATCATTATTCAGTTTGTCCTCCATTAGCATGCCTGACTCCCAGAGACTGTTTTGCTCGCCAATATCCTAATCTGCCTCTATTATCTAGTTTGCCTTCAATAATTCAGTTTTACCTCCAGAATTCATTTTCTCCTTCATTCTTTATCCTATCCTGCTTTCACTCTCTATTGTACACTATATTCTCAATTGTACTGTTTGACCTCGACTATTCAAGTTAACCTTCTTATCCATTTGACCTCCTGTCATTTCCCATCCATTCTCTATCTTGCCCTCTATTATCCAGTTTAAGTCATTTTGATTTCTATTATCCAGTTTGTATCAACTTGCCCTCTATTATCCAATTTGACTTATATCATCTAATACCCTCCAGTGTCAAAATGCCAGTTGAAGCCACTGTCCAAATTCATTTGTGAAGAATGGTTAGTTAGTAGAGTGTTGCTAGAGAATGGAGCAAGACCCCAATACAAATACATTTCTACAGCAGAGGGAGACAGGAATATTGAACGTTGTTGTTTCATCAACCTTTTCAATAACCCGTGTATAATTTGAAATGTTATTATTATCTCTTCATACAATAGCAAATCCATGTCAGAATGGAGGGACCAAGGACGGAGAGGAATGTCACTGCCCGGATAACTACGAAGGGAAATTTTGTGAGAACAAAGGTGATGAGTTGAAGACTAATTGTACTTTTTGATGCTATTGCTTTGTGAGTTTACTCTATTTCCCTCCATACCTTTACCTGAGAAAACACAGTCATATCAGTTTTCACAATATCCTCCAATCACCACCCGCCCCCCCCACCAACACCCCCTCTCCATAGCGAGAATATTCCAGATTTCTATGATCCTTGACTGAAAAACTGCTTCCAGGTTTGCCAAGGAAAGTTTGTGAAAGCAGTCTCTATCATTTATGTTCCAAAACTCCACTATTGTTCTGATCAATCTGCATTGCATCCCCAACCCAGGTAAATATAGTCTTCCTGAGTTCACTGACCAGGATTTGTCAAGTTTGCTGATGACATCACCATAGTGGGATTGATCTCGCACAATGACAAGATACAGTACAGGAATGGGACAGAGAATCTGGTGAACTGGTGCAGTGACAATAATCTCTCCCTCAATGTCAACAAAATGAAGGAGATTGTCATAAATTTCAAGAAGCGTAGAGGAGAACATGCACCTGTCCACATCAATGACAATGAAGTAGAAAGGGTTGAGAGTTTCAAGGTTTTAGTTGTCCAGATCACCAATTGGATCTGCCTCCAATTTTCCTCAAAAAATTCCAAGTGTCAAATTTGTGTAAAAACTAGATTAAATCCCACTGTTTTTTTCAGCTGGAGTTTCAAGATGAATCTCCTACACTCCGTGTGCTGCAGAGTGGGATAGTCTGATTCACACTGAAAACCAGTGGGCAGGGCCAATTCCCACTGGAGAGACTGGTAGCGTAGTGCTGAGCAGCCCCTTGCACACACCGATCTGTAAGTGCCAAAGTCAGGGCATACACATAGCCCTTGTTTACCGGCCTCCTGATTGCTGGGCAGCTCGACCACTGGCTAACGCTGAGACACCTGTATCGCTGACCGTCTCACCCCGATCCCCCCCCGCCATGACATGATCACTGCCCCTCCAAACATGCCCAGACCGACCCAGCCATGACTGTGCCCTCACTCCTCCTGCCCTCTTGATCTCCCACTCCCCGCGGACCCCTACCTTTTCCTCCCTTGCCCCCCCACTGTGAAACCCACCCCCACAGCCTCGACCTTCCGACCACTTTCCCAACAGTGCGGGACAACCCCACTGCAGTCCTGAACCTTCCCCCCAGTTCGGCTCTGATCTGCTGGCATGCTGAACCCCCTCCCTCACCCCAGTGGCCAGCCATGATTGCTGGCCTCTTCTCCCCATCCCCTCCCCTCCTCTCCAGTCCCCACCTCACTGGCTATCATTGAATTTGACCTCCATTTCTGTCCTGCCACCTTTACCTATTTTATCTCCATTATCTCGTTTTGAACATAAGAACATAAGAAATAGGAGCAAGAGTAGGCCATCTAGCCCTTCGAGCCTGCCCCACCATTCAATAAGATCATGGCTGATCTGTCGCTGCTCAGTTCCACTTTCCCGCCCTCTCCCCATAACCCTTAATCCCCTCTCTTATCAAAAACCCATCAACCTGCTTCTTAAAAATATTTAGCGAGGCAGCCTCCACCACTTCAACGGGCAGAGAATTCCAGAGATTCACCACCCTTTGAGTGAAGAAGTTCCTCCTCAACTCCGTTCTAAACCACCCCCCTTTTATCTTGAGGCTGTGCCCCCTCGTCCTACTGTCTTTTTTGGGTGGGAAGAGTCTCTCCACCTCTATCCTATCCATCCCATTCATCATCTTATACGTCTCAATGAGATCTCCCCTCATTCTTCTAAACTCTAACGAGTACAAGCCTAGTTTATTCAGCCTTTCCTCATAGCTCAACCCCCTCAACTCCGGTATCAGCCTAGTAAACCTCCTCTGCACTCCCTCCAAGGCCAAAATATCTTTGCGCAGGTGCGGCGCCCAAAACTGCACACAGTACTCCAGCTGCGGCCTCACCAATGCCCTATACAGCTGCAGCAAGACCTCCCTACTTTTATATTCAATCCCCCTCGCTATGAAGGCCAGCATCCCATTCGCCTTCCTGACCACCTGCTGCACCTGCAAGCTGGGTTTTTGCGACTCATGCACAAGGACCCCGAGGTCCCTCTGCACCGTCGCCTGCTGCAGTTTTTCGCCCCGTAAGTAATAGTCCTTCCTACCATTCTTCCTACCAAAGTCGACCACCTCACACTTGCCAACATTAAATTCCATTTGCCATTTCCTGGCCCATTCGCCCAGCCTATCTAGATCCTTCTGCAGACTCTCCACACCCTCCGCACAATTTGCCGTTCCCCCAATCTTGGTGTCATCAGCAAATTTCGACACCCTACACTCGGTTCCCTCCTCCAGATCATCTATATAAATGGTAAAAAGCTGAGGCCCCAGCACCGACCCCTGGGGCACTCCACTAGTCACCATCCGCCAATCCGAATAGCACCCGTTGACCCCCACTCTCTGCCTCCTATTTGACAACCAATCCTCTATCCACGCTAACACCCTACCCCCAACTCCATGTCCCTCGACCTTCTGCAATAACCTCTTGTGAGGTACTTTGTCAAACGCCTTCTGAAAATCTAGAAAGACCACATCCACCGGCTCTCCTCTATCCACCGCCCTAGACACATCCTCATAGAACTCCAGTAAATTTGTCAGACATGACTTCATATTTCATTTTCTACTCCATTACCAAGCAAGTCCTTCATTATCGATGGTGAACTCAAATATCCCAATTTACCTCCAGTCCCCAGTTTAAACTCCATTATCCACATCGACCTCCAATATCAATTTTATCCATCATTATTCAGTTTGTCCTCCATTAGCATGCCTGACTCTCAGAGACTGTTTTGCTCTCCAATATCCTAATCTGCCTCTATTATCTAGTTTGCCTTCAATAATTCAGTTTTACCTCCAGAATTCATTTTCTTCTTCATTCTTTATCCTATCCTGCTTTCACTCTCTATTGTACACTATATTCTCAATTGTACTATTTGTCCTCCACTATTCAAGTTAACCATCTTATCCATTTGACCTCCTGCCGTTTCCCATCCATTCTCTATCTTGCCCTCTATTATCCAGTTTAAGTCATTTTGATTTCTATTATCCAGTTTGTATCAACTTGCCCTCTATTATCCAATTTGACTTATATCATCTGATACCCTCCAGTGTCAAAATGCCAGTTGAAGCCACTGTCCAAATTCATTTGTGAAGAATGGTTAGTTAGTAGAGTGTTGCTAGAGAATGGAGCAAGACCCCAATACAAATACATTTCTACAGCAGAGGGAGACAGGAATATTGATCGTTGTTGTTTCATGAACCTTTTCAATAACCCATGTATAATTTGAAATGTTATTATTATCTCCTCATACAATAGCAAATCCATGTCAGAATGGAGGGACCTGGGATGGAGAGGAATGTCACTGCCCGGATAACTACGAAGGGAAACTTTGTGAGAACAAAGGTGATGAGTTGAAGACTAATTGTACTTTTTGATGCTATTGCTTTGTGAGTTTACTCTATTTCCCTCCATACCTTTACCTGATAAAACACAGTCATATCAATATTCACAATATCCTCCAACCACCACCCGCCCCCCCACCAACACCCTCTCCATAGTGAGAATATTCCAGATTTCTATGATCCTTAACTGAAAAACTGCATTGCATCCCCAACCCAGGTAAATATATTCTTCCTGAGTTCACTGACCAGGATTTGTCAAGTTGGCTGATGACATCACCATAGAGGGACTGATCGCAAACAATGACGAGATAGAGTACAGGAATGGGACAGAGAATCTGGTGAACTGGTGCAGTGACAATAATCTCTCCTTCAATGTCAACAAAATGAAGGAGATTGTCATCAATTTCAGGAAGTGTAGAGGAGAACATGCACCTGTCCACATCAATGGCAATGAAGTCGAAAGGGTTGAGAGTTTCAAGATTTTATTGTCCAGATCACCAACTGGATCTGCCTCCAATTTTCCTCAAAAAATTCCAAGTGTCAAATTTGTGTAAAAACTGGATTAAATCCCACTGTTTTTTTCAGCTGGAGTTTCAAGATGAATCTCCTACACTCCGTGTGCTGCAGAGTGGGATAGTCTGATTCACACTGAAAACCAGTGGGCAGGGCCAATTCCCACTGGAGAGACTGGTAGCGTAGTGCTGAGCAGGCCCCTTGCACGCACTGATCTGTAAGTGCCAAAGTCAGGGCATCCACATAGCCCTTGTTTACCGGCCTCCTGATTGCTGGGCAGCTCGACCACTGGCTAACGCTGAGACACCTGTATCGCTGACCGTCTCACCCCGATCCCCCTGCCATGGCATGATCGCTGCCCCTCCAAACATGCCCAGACCGACCCAGCCATGACTGTGCCCTCACTCCTCCTGCCCTCCTGATCTCCCACTCCCCACGGACCCCTACCCTTTCCTCCCTTGCCCCCCACTGTGAAACCCACCCCCACAGCCTCGACCTTCCGACCACTTTCCCAACAGTGCGGGACAACCCCACTGCAGTCCTGAACCTTCCCCCGAGTTCGGCTCTGATCTGCTGGCATGCTGAACCCCCTCCCTCACCCCAGTGGCCAGCCATGATTGCTGGCCTCTTCTCCCCATCCCCTCCCCTCCTCTCCCGTCCCCACCTCACTGGCTATCATTGAATTTGACCTCCATTTCTGTCCTGCCACCATTACCTATTTTATCTCCATTATCTCGTTTTGCCTCCATATTTCATTTTCTACTCCATTACCAAGCAAGTCCTTCATTATCGATGGTGAACTCAAATATCCCAATTTACCTCCAGTCCCCAGTTTAAACTCCATTATCCACATCGACCTCCAATATCAATTTTATCCATCATTATTCAGTTTGTCCTCCATTAGCATGCCTGACTCCCAGAGACTGTTTTGCTCTCCAATATCCTTATCTGCCTCTATTATCTAGTTTGCCTTCAATAATTCAGTTTTACCTCCAGAATTCATTTTCTCCTTCATTCTTTATCCTATCCTGCTTTCACTCTCTATTGTACACTATATTTTCAATTGTACTATTTGTCCTCCACTATTCAAGTTAACCTTCTTATCCATTTGACCTCCTGCCGTTTCCCATCCATTCTCTATCTTGCCCTCTATTATCCAGTTTGTATCAGCTTGCCCTCTATTATCCAATCTGACTTATATCATCTGATATCCTCCAGTGTCAAAATGCCAGTTGAAGCCACTGTCCAAATTCATTAGTGAAGATGGTTAGTTAGTAGAGTGTTACTAGAGAACGGAGCAAGGCCCCAATACAAATACATTTCTACAGCAGAGGGAGACAGGAATATTGAACGTTGTTGTTTCGTGAACCTTTTCAATAACCCGTGTATAATTTGAAATGTTATTATTATCTCTTCATACAACAGCAATGCCATGTCAGAATGGCGGGACCTGGGATGGAGACGAATGTCATTGCCCGGATAACTATGATGGGGAATTTTGTGAGATCGAAGAAGGTGACGAGTTTAAGACTAATTGTACTTTTTGATGCTATTGCTTTGTGAGTTTACTCTATTTCCCTCCATACCTTTACCAGATAAAACACAGTCATATCAGTTTTCACAATATCCTCCAACCACCACCCGCCCCTCACCAACACCCCCTTCCATAGTGAGAATATTCCAGATTTCTGTGATCCTTGACTGAAAAACTGCTTCCAGGTTTGCCAAGGAAAGTTTGTGAAAGCAGTCTCTATCATTTATGTTCCAAAACTCCACTATCGTTCTGATCAATCTGCATTGCATCCCCAACCCGGGTAAATATAGTCTTCCTGAGTTCACGGACCAGGATTTGTCAAGTTTGCTGATGACATCACCATAGTGGGACTATCTCAAACAATGACGAGATAGAGTACAGGAATGGGACAGAGAATCTGGTGAACTGGTTCAGTGACAATAATCTCTCCCTCAATGTCAACAAAATGAAGGAGATTGTCATCAATTTCTGGAAGTGGGGAGGAGAACATGCGCCTGTCCTCATCAATGGCAATGAAGTAGAAAGGGTCGAGAGTTTCAAGTTTTTAGTTGTCCAGATCACCAACAATCTGTCCTGGTCCCCCCATGCTGACACTATAGTTAAGAAAGCCCACCAACACCTCTACTTTCTCAGTAAATTCACAAAATTTGGCAAGTCAGTTATGACTCTCACCACCTTTTACAGATGCACCATAGAAAGCATTCTTTCTGGATGTATCACAGCTTGGTACGGCTCCTGCTCTGTCCGAGATCGCAAGGAACTACAAAAGGTCGTGAGTGTAGCCCAATCCATCACACAAACCAGTCTCCCATCCATTGACTCTGTCTACACTTGCTGCTGCCTCAGCAAAGCAGCCAGCATAATTAAGGACCCCGTGCACCCCAGACATTCTCTCTTCCACCTTCTTCCGTCGGGAAAAAGGTACAAAAGTCTGACGTCACATACCAACCAAGTCAAAAACAGCTACTTCCCTGCTGCCATCCGACTTTTGAATGGACCTACATTATATTAAGCTGATCTTTCTCTACACCCTAGCTAAGACTGTAACATTACATTCTGCACTCTCTCATCTCCTTCTCTATGAACAGTATACTTTGTCTGTATAGTGCACAAGAAATAATACTTTTCACTGTATGCTAATACATGTGACAATAAATCAAATCAAATCAAATCAAAAAGCAATCACAACAATCTTCAGCTACTGTCACTTGGTGAAAATCCTGGAATTCCCTCTCTAACGGCACTAAACCATAAGACCATAAGAATGAGGAACAGGAGTAAGCCATTTGGCCCGTCAAGCTTGGTCCACTATTCAATATGGCTGATCTAACATTCTTCACGTCCACTTTCCAATGCTTTCTCCGTAACCCTTGATGTCCGTACTGATCAAGAATCAATCTATCTCAGCCTTAAATATGCACAAGAATTCTGCTCCCCACAGCCTTTTGTGGCAAGAAATTCCAAAGACTAGCAGCCCTCTGAGAGAAGAAATTACTCCTCATCTGTCTTAAAATGATGCCCCTTTATGGAATTTTATTGCTAGAGGGATGGAGTTTAAAAACAGCGAGGTTATGTTGCAGCTGTATAAGGTGCTGGTGAGGCCACACCTGGAGTACTATGGACAGTTCTGGTCTCCTGACTTGAGAAAGGATATACTGACATTGGAGGGGGTGCAGAAGACATTCACTCGGTCGATTCCGAAGTTGAGAGGATTGGCTTGAAGAGAGACTGGGTAAACTGGGGCTACACTCATTGGAATTCAGAAGAATGCGGGGAGATGTTATAGAAACATATAAGATTATGAAGGGAATAGATAAGATAGAAGCAGGGAAGTTGTTTCCACTGGCAGGTGAAACTAGAACTAAGGGGCATGGCCTCAAAACAAGGGGGAGCAGATTTAGGACTGTGTTGAGGAGGAACTTCTTCACACAAAGGGTTGTGAATCCGTGGAATTCCCTGCCCAGTGAAGCAGTTGAGGCTACCTCATTGAATGTTTTTAAGGCAAGGATACATAAATTTTTGCACAGTAAACTAATTAAGGGTTATGGTGAGCGGGCAGGTAAGTGGAGCTGAGTCCAGAAAAGGATCAGCCTTGATCTCATTCAATGGCGCAGCAGGCTTGAGGGCCAGTTGGCTCCAAGTTCTTATGTTCTTTATTCTGAGACATGCCCTAGCCTCTCCCACGAGAGGAATCATCCTCTGAGCATTTACCCTATCAAGCCCCTTTATTTTCTCATGAGACTACCAACCTGTTTAATCTTTCCTCAGAAGACAATCCCGTACACCAGTGGTCATCCAAGTGATCCTTGGCTGGACTGCCCAATTTTCCCAAAAAAATTCTAAGTTTCAAATTTGCTTAAAAACTGGTAAATCCTGTTGTTTTTTTCAGCGGGAGTTTCAAGATGAATCTCCTACACTCTGTGTGCTGCAGAGTGGGATAGTGTGATTCACGCTGAAAACCAGTGGGCAGGGCCTATTACCACTGGACAAACCGGCAGCATAGCGTGAGCAGGCCGCTGTGCATCGCTGATCTGTAAGCGCCAAAATCAGTGCATGCACAATACCTGCCGATCGCTGGCCAGATCAATCGCTGGCCAACCCTGAGATACGTACATCGCTGACCCTCCCACCAACCCACACCTCCCCCCGCAACCCTACCCCCCGCCACCACAATGGCATGATCAGTGCCCCTCCAAACATTCCCAGGCCAACCCAGCCATGACCGTGCCCCACACCCTGTGATCTCCTGCTCCCACCCCCTCACCCGCAATGTCAAACCCACCCCCGCAGCAAATCTTCCAACTACTCTCCCAACAATGCAGGACACCCCCACTGCAGTCCTGAACCCGCTTCCACCCACCCACACCCCCCACCTCCCAACCCCACCTTCAGCTCCGATCTGCTGGCAGGCTGAACACCTCCCCTTCCCCACACCGATGGCCAGCCCTGATTGCTCCCCCTGCTCTCCCCTCCTCTCCCATCCCCACCTCACTGGCTATCATCGAATTTGACCTCCATTTCTGTCCTGGCCACCATTATCTATTTTATCTCCATTATCTAGTTTTGTCTCCATATTTCATTTTCCACTCCATTACCAAGCAATTCCTTCATTATTGATGGTGAACTCCAATATCCCAATTTACCTCCAGTCCCCAGTTTAAACTCCTTTATCCAGATCGATCTCCATTATCAATTTTATCCATCATTATTCAGTTTGTCCTCCATTAGCATTACAGACTTCCAGAGACTGTTTTGCCCTCTAACATCCTTATTTGTCTCTATTTACAATAATTCAGTTTTACCTCCACAATTCATTTTCTTCTTCATTATTCATCCTATCCTGCTTTCACTCTTTATTGTACACTATATTCTCAACTGTACTGTTTGTCGTCCCATTTTTCAAGTTAACCTTGTTATCCATTTGACCTCCTGCCGTTTCCCATCCATTGTCCATCTTGCCCTCTATTATCCAGTTTGTATTATTTTGCCCTCTATTATCCAGTTTGACTTATATCATCTGATACCCTCTAGTGTCAAAATGCCAGCTGAAGCCACTGTCCAAATTCATTTGTGAAGAATGGTTAGTTAGTAGTGTTTGGAGAGAATGGAGCAAGACCCCAATATAAATACATTTCTACAGCAGAGGGAGACAGAAATCAGAAAATAAATAATATTGAACAGTGTTGTTACGTGAATCTTTGCAATAATCCATGTAAAATTTGAAATGTTATTATTATCTCTTGATAAAACAGGAAATCCATGTCAGAATGGAGGGACCTGGGATGGAGACGAATGTCACTGCCCAGATAACTACGATGGGGACTTTTGCCAGTTTCTGGAAGATGACATTGAAGTTGGTAAGTTTAAGAGTAATTTTGCTTTTTGATGCTATTGCTTTGTGAGTTTATTTCCCATGATACCTTTACCTGATAAAACACAGCTGTATCAGTTTTCACAATATCCTCCAGCCCGCCCCACCCCCCACCACCACACCACTACCCTCTCACCTCCCCCCCACCCCCTCCATAGTGAGAATATTCCAGATTTCTATGATCCTTGACTGAAAATCTGCTTCCAGTTTTGCTTCTAAATTTTAAGCTGATGTACTGTCATATTCAGGGTTGTCCAACAGAGTAGATTATTTCTCTATACCTATCCTCTGATATCTTTCTGACATTAGAAACACCTCAATTAGATCACCTCTCAACTTTCTTTACTCCATGGGCTACAAGGAAAGTTTGTGAAACCACACTCCATCATTTAAGCTGCAAAACTCCAGAATCATTCTGATCAATCAACATTGCACCCCCAACCAGTTAAATATATTCTTCCTGAGTTCACTGACCGGGATTTTTCACAGACTCTAGAATCAGGATTTAAATCGTTGAGGCATAACTTTCCCTTGTTTGCAGTCCAGCTGCACACATCTTTAAGCTTCTTCATCTTCAGGCACTCCACAAGGTCCACTGCAGCAATTCATTAAAGTTCCTTGGACAGCATCTTCGAAACCCATGACCCCTACCACCCAGAAAGATAAGTGCAGTATGTGCCTGTGAGCACCACCTGGAAGTTTCCCTCCGAGCCACACATCATTCTGACTTGGCACGATGTCATTGTGCCTTCACTGTCACTGGGTCATGATCCTAAATCCCCCTCCAACAGTACTGTGAGTGCGCCTACATCATATGGACAGCAACGGTTCAAGAAGATAGTTCATCATTACCTTCTCATGGGCAATTAGGGATGTACAATGAATGCTGTCCCAGGCAGAAGTACCCATATCCCATGAAAGAATACAATTTAAAAAGATACCTGTCCAGTCACAGAAATCCTCCATATATATATATACCCTTAGTACACCCTTAAAATTACAGGAAAAATTTACACCCATTTCATAATCAGTAACAGCTTTCCAAGAAACTCCTTTAATTGGCCGGCAGTTTGATTGCTCTGTTGAAGAAGTTACAGTTTACCCTGTGGTGCTCTGACTCCCCCTCGAGGGTATGTCTTTGGTAAGTTGTCTCCATTTTCATGTTACATTATACCACCAATTCTTCTAATTTATCATGTATCAGAAAACACAGAAGGAGGCCATTTGGCCCGTTTTGCATGTGCTGGCTCTTTGAGAGAGCTAACCAATTAATCTCAGTCTCCCGTGCCCATGTCCCTGAACTTTTCTCTTTTTCAACAAAAAAGCCAATTTTATTTTTAAAAGTTATGATTAAAACTGCTTCCTTTTCACTTTCAGACGGTGCAATCCAGATTATAATAACGCTCCAAATTAAAAAAAAACTCTTCTTTCCCTTGGTTCTTCTCTTAAGTCTCTCTCCACTGGTTATTGACCCTTTCCCATCTTTACTAGCAAAACTTAAAAATTTTGTTCACCTCTATTAAATCTTTCTATAACCTTCTCTGGTCTAAAAAGATTAATCCTGGTTTTTCTGGTCTATTCACTTAATTAAAGCCCCTAATCTCTGGTATCATTCTGACCTCTACCAGTTAATTAACAGTGATACTTTTTGTCTGTTTGTGCACTTCCAACTTTCTCCAACATTTTTACAAAGATCCCTTTACATTCCATCTCTTGTTGCTCCCCTCTTGCCAACTTGGGACGGAGCATCTCTGAGTTTAGTTAAGTGAGGGTTAAATGTGTACTTTGAAGAAGACAGTGTACAGTCAAGACTACATTTCCAGAAACTAAAGTTGGGTTGATATTACTCAGCAGCTTATATTGCTGAATAAAATATAGAGTTGGGTCCTTGCACATGAGGAACCCAAAATATTCCCCTTCAGGTTTAACAATAACATAAAAGACAGGAAAACTTGGAATCCATCAGCAATGCCTTTGCAAGCTCAGACATACCAATGTGTTTTACAAGTGCTTTGAAGGTGTAATTATTCAGGAACAGGAGTAGGACCAGGGCATGCTTTCACAAACAGTAATAGGATGAATGGTCAAATCACCTGTTACACCTGTTGACTGAAGGGTAAATTTTACTAGAACACTGGAAGAACTCATTGTTCTTCTCCAGATACTCCCTTGGTATGGTTTGCACCAGTGGTGAGCAAACTGTGGACCATTACAGTTCTGAGTGCGGCCCACCAGACATTTTACTGTTCATGCGCAGTGTTCCACTGATTTCCGTCCATGCCACTTTATTCCTACCAGTACGTTTGAAGTAATGTGCATGTAAAGTAAAGGCACCTGAAGCAAGGCGAATGCTGATTTCTCATAATATTCACTGTGAGAGTGCCTGCTCTCTCTGTGTAAATGTTTATTTAGCTTCTAACCATTACACGGAAATGTTTATTTAGCTTCTAACCATTTGAAGTTGATGACAGTTCTATAAATGTATAAATGATTAAGCATTTTCGAGAACTTGTGAAATATTCAATGTGAATTTAATGTATTCAATCTTATACAAGGATCACAGATAGTGAACAAGCCCAATTTCAATTCTGCGGCTCATTGAGATGAAGGGAGGCCCACTCA
Organism: Carcharhinus amblyrhynchos; assembly: GCF_965287045.1. NCBI lineage: Eukaryota > Metazoa > Chordata > Chondrichthyes > Carcharhiniformes > Carcharhinidae > Carcharhinus > Carcharhinus amblyrhynchos. Next base: position 2,263,242 of record NW_027649784.1, on the reverse strand, counting down.
CTAGACAAGATTGCCCAGCACTGATTTACATCCATTAGGAAGGCAAATGGGGCCAAAGTTTAGTACATCATCTTAAAGAAGGCACCTCTGACAATGCAACATTCCCTCAGACCTGGAATGAGTGTTAGCCATAATTATGAGCACTTGTCTTTGGAGTGGGACTTGAAACTACAACTTCAGACTCAGAGGTGAGGGTATAATTACTGAACCATGGTTGATGCTGTCAATAGCATACAGAGATCCAGCTGAGTTTTGTCCATTTAATTACATTTCATCGAACTTCCAGAACACAAGGCAGTGTGCTGCACCTCTGCAGTCCTATCAATCTGATCAGAAAAACATCCAGAGGAAAACAAACTGAGCTTTTGGTAAATTCAAACATCCATAAAAAAATCTTCCTAATCGAGTGCTGTAGCATGGAGAGACAGGGGAACTAAGTATGTATCAAAATTACTTCATCCCTCCAACCAACAAGTTACAAAAACATGTTCAAGTTACATTACTGTGTGGACTTCCAGAATAAGTCATGGATTAAGTCTCCGTTCTGTCTGTTTTAAAGTCAGAACTTGTTTAAAAACATCGAAGCTGACAGAGGCCATTGGGCCCATCATGGTTATGCTCACTCTTCGTAGGATATAACCATTCCCCTACTCTTTACCTGATAGCCCAGCATTTAAAAAAAATCAACCACATTACAAATTACTATATTATCAGGTTCTATAAGTCTGTCTGCCATTGCATTCCAAGTCAATGTCTAAATAATTCTCCGGATCACCCGCCTCAGGTAAGGTTTTGGATAAAAGCAAATTACTGTGAATGCTGGAATCTGAAACCAAAAGAGGAAATGCTGGAAAATCTCAGCAGGACTGGCAGCATCTCTCAGGAGAAAAAAGCTGATGTTTCGAGTCCAGATCACCTTTGACAGAGCTTTGAGATTTTCCAGCATTTTCTCTTCTGGTTTCAAGTAAGGTTTTGCCTGATTAACGATGAATAAAAATGTATTGTGATGCTTTACAGAAACAGTTGAAGCTACTGTCGATGTTTCTGTTCGAATAATGAGTAAAACGTATACTGACGAGCTGAACAACACCGCATCTGACGAATACAAAAATTTTTCACGTGAATTTAAACAACAGGTTGGTCCCCAGAACTGCACATGATATTCCAACTGTGATCTTGCATCAATTCCACATTACTTCCTGTTTTCACATGCATTGCCCGTATGTATATAAAGAACAAAGAACAACGCAGCACGGGAAACAGGCCCTTTGGCCCAACAAGCCCGCGCCGCCATCTTAACAATGTGTTTTTCCTCCTCCACCCTTGACCCGTGTCCATGCTTATGGTACCCCCATTGGAAACCAGATTAAGGGGAGAATAATTTAGGGACAATTTGTTACATAAAACCCATACACTTCCTCCCTTGTAATGGATATTTCTTTCAACTGGCCTGCAGCTTCCTCCAAGACAGTACAAGACACCAAGCCCCTCTCCTTCGTGAATACCGATGCAAAGTATTTGTTCAGGATCTCCCCCATTCCCTCAGACTCTAAGCGCAGTTCCCCTCCTCTGTCCTTAAGAGGGCTGATTTTCCCTCTAACCACCCTTTTGTTCCAAATATAAGAGTAAAATGCCTTTGGATTTTCCTTTATCCGATCTGCCAAAGCCATTTCATGTCCCCTTTTCGCCCTTCTAACTCCCCTTTTGAGCTCCATCCTACTCTCTCTATATTCCTCCAGTGCTCTCTCCGTTCCCAGTTGCTTAGACCTAACATGTGCCTCTCTCTTCTTCCTGACTCAATATCCCCTGTAATCCACGGCTCTCTAATCCTATCTTTCCCATCCTTCCTCTTATCGGCACATGATTTTCCTGCAACCTTTTCAGTTTTCCCTTGAAAGCCTCCCACTTGCCGACCGTGGAGTTACCCGCAAACAATCTCTCCCAATCAGTATCCATCAGCTCCTGCCTAATCTGGCTACAGCTCGCCTTCCCCCAGTTTAGCACCCTACCCTTTGGACAGCACTCATCTTTTTCCATTATTATCCTAAAGTAGACAGATTTGTGGTCACTGTCAGCCACATGTTCACCCACTGCAACCTCAATCACCTGACCCGGCTCATTACCCAAAACTAAATCCAGTATAGCCCCCTCCCTCGTCGGGCTAGTTACGTACTACTCCAAGGACCCTTCCTTGGCACCTTCCAATCCACTCCAGGAAGATTAAAATCTCCCACTACAACAACCCTATTCTTTCTGCACCTATCTAAAATGTCTTTACATATGCTTTCTTCCACTGCCCTTGGGCTGTTGGGTGGCCAAGGGTACACCCCTAGCACAGTAATCACTCCCTTCCTATTCCTCAATTCGACCCACAGCGACTCAATCCCTAACTCCTCCATATTGTCCTCCCTCTGCACCGCTGTGATGTGCTCCTTAACTAACAACGCCACCCCACCACCTCTCTTCAACCCTCCTCTGTCACACCTAAAACACTTATATCCAGGAATATTCAGCTGCCAGTCCTGACCTTCCTTCAACTACATCTCCGTCACTGCCACCACATCTAAATTCCTCACGAACATCAAGGCTCTAAGCTCATCCGTTTTACCCGTTACACTCCTTGCATTAAAATAGACACAATCCAAACCTCCAGGCCCACTCAGATCCTCCTTCCCCCGATAATTTTCCTCTCAACCAAACCTACCCTGTCACCCAACTCGCTCCCAATCCCAGTGCCTATAAGCTATGAGTCTCATCCCCACCCCCCCTCCCTATTAGTTTAAACCCTGCCGAAACACTCCAGCTAACCTCCCAGCTAAGATATTTGTCCCCCTCCCATTCAAATGTTCCCCATCCCTCCTGTACAGGTGCCCTTCTCTCACAAATACTTCCCAGTGATCGACAAAAGTAAAGCCCTCTGCCTTGCACCAATCCCTCAGCCACGCATTCAGCTGCATGATCTCATTATTCCTAGCCATGCTGTTACTAGGCAGCAGCCCAGAGAATGCCACCCTGGAGGCCCTGCTCTTCAGCTTGGCCCCCAACTCCCTGAATTGCCTACGTACATCCCCCCCCTGCTCTGCCTTCCTACGTCCTTCTCTCCTATGTGTATAATTACTTCAGCCTGGGTCCCTTCACGCTTCAAAATTCCCTCTATCCTCTCTGATATGTCCTGTACCCCTGCCACAGGGAGGCAGACTTCCATCCTGGAGTCACGCTTTTGTCCACAGAACCGCCTATCTATTCCTTTGAACTTCCCATCCCCCACCACTATCTCACTGCCAGCCCCTTTCCTCCCCTCTGAGGCATTCTGGTCCTCCTGTCTTACCTTTTGTACCCCTGTTGATGCCTTTTGGGGGAACCACTGGGGTAGTCTTTGGACCAGGACTATTCTTGTTCTTCCCCTTCCTAACGGTTACCTACCCGTACCGTCCCCCAGGCCCTGGGACCTCCACTTGACCGTGGTTCATATCCATTATTGCCTCGTTCTCCCTGACCAGAAATACAACCACACTTAACCTTTTAAAAGCTTTTTCTGTCTAATTTCCATTGAAGATCTTATAATTTAGCATTGAATGAATTTTCCACCCTCCCCAGCAGTGGAGGCAGCTCACCATTGGCTGCCAGTGAAGTCTTCCAGACCTGCCAATGTCTACAGTGCTTAGCATTGTAGCTCACCTATCCCACTGCGGGGTGTTGCCTTTGGCCAGACTAGAGGATCCCACCAGCGCGAAGGATCTGAAATATCGTCCATTGAACTTTCTCCTTCAACAAGATGTTCATGCTTCACTACATTAAAATGTTAGTTGCCACCAATCCATCTATCCAATAACCTATCTAAGCATATCATTCATTATTATGTTTGAAACTAATTTGCTCCTCTTATATTCTAACATTATTCTTTTTGTGTCTTGCTTCAAATATTTTTCACGAAAAGAAATAGACTTATATTCAAAAAAAAGGTTACTTTTCCCCGACTTGTCTCAAGCCATCTCTCCACCAATGCAACTCCATTTTCGTCAATCTCATTGACTTTAACCAGCACTGAACTCTCTCAGGTTGCCTTCTGAATATCTACAGATACAATATTCAGCCCATTCCCATACACAGTAGTTTTGTGGGGAGGAGGTGAGAAATGTAGTTGTTAACAGTTAAGTGAATCAGGGGCCATGTTCTTCTCGATTTACTCATTCCTCTTAAATGGTCAAATGTGTTGTGGCCTTAAAAATTACTCACAACCAAGATAATGACTTGCACCTTTCTTGAACTTATGCCACCCTCCTGTTCTTTGCCATAATTCCTGTTCCCAAACTGCACCTGCCGTCAGTGTCACTGAGTAAAAATGGGGACAGATGGGATCTTCCCCCCAGAGTTCCCCTAGAAACTCCAGCACACTGTTGTTATGAAAAGAATGGTGTTTCCCTCCAGTCCACAATAAGGATGTTTGTATGTCAGGCATCTGTTTTTCCTTACTCTCACTCCGATTTTCCCAAATTTAAAATAAATTCCAGCAGCAGGCTTTTTGATTTTTGAAAATAAAGAAATCTTTTATTATCACAAACCTGGATGCTTAACATGCAACACTGCAATTATTCACCTCACTCACACTACCACGTATTCAAAAGATATTAAAGCCATAATTATAAAAATGCAATTTATAACTCAATCTCCATGCCAGTACAGACCTGATGTCTTCTCAGTTAAGCTGATAATTTAGTTGGAAGGAGGTCTTTTCGAATCTTGGAGAAGAACCGCCTGCATGTTGGTTCTCAGAGCACTTGTTAGTTGCATTAAGTACATTGGCTCACCTGATGAAGGAGCAGTGCTCCGAAAGCTCGTGATACCAAATAAAACTGTTGGACTTTAACCTGGTGTTGTGACTTCTTATTGACTGTATTGGAAGTCATTCAGTTATGATGGTTCAGCTGTTTCAGATGTTTCTGGTGTTTTCGACCAGAAATCTGTTTGATTTGCTTTGTTCGGGTTGTATTATACTGCAGGCCCTGAAAGTCTGTTTCAGTCTCATGACTGTAAGGAACATGACACAATGAGGGAGGCAGGACGTGGTGGGATTGAGAGCATTGATCAGAATCTCGACATAGATGTAGTTTTCTTTAAGCTTGGAAGGAAATATTAATTCCTCTGATCAATTCTGAGCAGCCATAACATTGTCCTGACTCCTTTTAATAAAATGAAATGTACATTTAAATGCAGCAACATTCACAATGCTCTGTCTTTACTTCTCTTTCAAGATGGACATCATGTACGAAGGCATAGAAGGATATAATGAAGTGGTGATAAGAAGCATAAGGTAACATCCTTTTACTTTGTACCTTATTGAGCTGCTTAAAAATACCTTGAGTGTGATTCTCCCAATTAAAAACTGCTGTCGGCAGGAAAAGCAAAGGGGATGATCTTACCAACTTGTCATGCTGGTCGATTGGCATGGTGAGCCAGTAAGATCGTGCGAGAGACATAAAACCCGGTTCACGTCCCATTTCTCACCTCTCGCATCTTACCAGCCCTGATCTGCCAGCGTAAGCAGCCTCTCACCTTGAAAGTGTGTGGGGCTGATTTAAATATTCATAACCTCATTTTAATGTTCAGTGAGCCCGGGACGCATTCAATTGGGCTCATTTAACTTAACAGGCTCGCCGATGGAGGGCCTCACCAGCAAGGATCACTAACAGACCCCACAACAGGGACCTGACATGATGGCCTCACTGGTGGAAGTGGAGGCCATTGAGGCTACCTAGGTGGTCGGGGGCATGAGTGCCAGTGCCAATTGAGAAATACCAGCCTTCGACTATCAGTCAGTCTGAGATCCTGGCACTGCCCACCAGTTACTAGACAGTGCCAAGGGGTGCAACCCAAGTGCAGGGCAATGCCAAAGTGGAGGGAACAGGGTCTCAAGAGGGCAGGACCCAAAAGGAAGGGAGCATGTGGGGGCTGTGCACACTACATTGAGGATCGCAGGGGAGGGGAGGGGCTTGAACATGGCAGTCGGCCAGAGGGAGAAATGATGTAGGTGATTGGGGGTCCACAATCGGAGGGGCAGAGATAAAGGGATGGGGTGCCATGTTCAGGGGGAAGGGCTTGGAGACATTGAACGGGTTTGATGCCTGGAGGGAATCCTGATTTAGCCCCCTCACCCTCTTCAACGGACCATTGGGAATCCTGGCTGAGGCTGGCAGCCCCAGAAAATAAGCCCCCCCCACTCCACCACCCCCCCCCCGATCACATGATCATAACTGGTATCAGGAAAGAATAAGAAAGAGTTGATAATATCTTGCACCTTTCACTTGATTCCCACGCATAGCATTTATCTTTACATCATCCATACCAGCTCACACAGTATCCACCATGTGAAGACCTCAGAAGCCATGGTGAGATGAAACAAAATAAAGTTCTAAGTATCTGTTCTAGGCTTCACTAGATTTAAAAAAGACTCTCATTGGTAACATTAAATTTCAACAAGTACATAATCCCTTGTTTGAAGACAAGCATTTGTCTTCATAGCTTCATGTCAAAGACAATGACACCAGAATTTTATAAGCTCGCCCACCACAGAATCAGAGCAGGTGAGGGGCGGACAACGAAATGCCCATTGATCTTGGGCGGGAATTTCCAGTCTCACTCAAATAAGGCAGTAAAATCCCACCCCTAATGCCTTTATAACCACTTGGAGCTGTTGATCAAAGTGTGAACTTATAGACACCCCCGTGTGATAATGTTCAATTGTGAAAGCAATCAGACAAACTGATCCCTCCATCAACAATTAGTAAATTGCAAGCACCCCTTTTTTCTCTGCAGGCTGGATAGTTTCTTTCAAAAATTTAAAGGGCTTGGGAATTTAGTTGTCTTGACAGCTCCACAAACCTTATCCATTGTTTACACATATACATGTCAACTCTTAATAGATCCAAAGGCCCTCACAAAGGCCTGCCTTATCTCTCTTATAGGGACCTAACCTCTGCCAAAGGGATACCTGACCTTTCCAAAGAAATCCACCAGGTTCAAAAATTTTCCTCAAATGTTTAAATTCCACAAGACATGTTTTAGAAATCACAGAAATTGCTCCTATTAAAAGGCAGCTCCACTTTTAGGTGTGCTGTGTCCTGAATAAACCATAGATGGTCAAAATACATCCAACCCTGGCAAACATGGTGGATGAGGAGTTCAGGAGTTGGTCTCCCACAATCAGACCTCTGGTGCCAATCTGATGAAAGCGTGGAACTCCTTCTCTCCTTATCAAATTCAAACCCTGAAATTCAAAGTTCAGGATTACATGAGATTTGAAGTTGAGCTAATGTGGGAGATATTATGCTGGGATTGCAGTTCCCCTGATATCAAGAGACTTACGTGCCATTGAAGAAGAACCAGAGCCTCATCCTAGCCAACACTCCACTCGTTACACAATAAAAGCAATACTTTTCGACAGTTACCCTTCATTGTTTGTAAGGCAGGCAGCTAAAATTTCAGTGGTTTTAAAGTGCCTTCCTTTTCCTTCCATAGAAATGGCAGCATCATTGTTGATCATGATGTCATCATCATTCTAACTAAATCAGGAGAATTTTCTGAGAATTATCTTGATGAGACTTCTAAAAAAATTGAAACAAGTCTGAAAAATACAAATGGCACCAACTCAACAGGAGGTAAGAGTTAAACCTGAAACTCCCAAGTGTAGGGGCTAATGATCTTTAAAATACCTGTATAAGGATTTTTTCTATCTAAACTTGTGCTATACATGTTGTGGCTATGTTTCATGGTATAGTGCAGAGGATGCTTTACTGTCTCTAATCTGTGTTGAACTTGTCCAGAGAAAGCATAGTCCAGTGAGTCCTGCATCCTCTCAGTTCACTGTCATTATCTGCAGCAAATGCAGCAGAGGCTGCCATGCCAGGGTGCGACTCCTCAGCTACATTAGGTGATAAGACCAAGCCACAAACCATTGTGTCATCAGACAAATGGCTGCCATTGGTCATCAGACCTGCTCTAGAACTGTTGATAGGATAATACAGAGGGAGTTGTGCTCTGTGTATAATTTGTGTAGTACCATCCCTGTGAGGGTCTGGTGGAAGTGTTGAAGGAGCTCTACTCTGTATCTAACCCCGTGCTGTACCTGTCCTGGGAGTGTTTGATGGGGGACAGTGTAGAGGGAGCTTTACTCTGTGTCTAACCCCATGCTGTACCTGTCCTGGGAATGTTTAATGGGGGACAGTGCAAAGGGAGCTTTATTCTGTCTCTAAACCTGTGCTGTTCTTGTCCTGGGAGTGTCTGATGAAGACAGTGTAGAGGGAGCTTTACTCTGTATCTAACCCCGTGCTGTACCTGTCCTGGGAGTGTTTGATGGGGGACAGTGTAGAGGGAGCTTGACTCTGTATCTAACCCCATGCTGTACCTGTCCTGGGAGTGTTTGATGGGGACAGTGTAGAGGGAGCTTTACTCTGAATCTAACCCCATGCTGTACCTGTCCTGGGAGTGTATGATAGGGACAGTGTTAATTCTATATTTAATCCTGCACTATATTATTTTGTATTTAACCCTGTAGTATATTATTTTGTATTTAATTCTGTACTATATGTGGTTTAGGAGTGTTTTCTGGAGCATTGTAGAATAAACTTCACTCTATTTTGAAAAGCCTATACCTGTCATACATGCCCTAGGAGTGTTTAATGGCACAATGTGAAACAGCATTTCCCAAATACTTTTCAACATGACCACATGAAAATTAACTGGAAACACCAATAGAACCAAACCAGCAATAGGACAACAGAATGACATCTATGTTATTAAAGTTCAGGTATTATAGTAAAAAGAGTACCTGTCTGAAAATCTCTGGTCAAATTCCAGGGCCCGCAGAGACCAAGCTGTCGGTCACTAAATCAGCATCCACCTCAAATCACTGCCACTCCGTGAAACATTTGACATATTTACATGGGCACATAGTTTTGTTACAGAACACCTGATTAGAACACTGCAGCCAATCAAATGTCCAAAACTGGAGTCCACCTTGTGACTGGTTACTGCACACTGTTTGGTCAATATAAAGGGGAGAGAGAGCAACATGGTTTCATTTTCTGCAATTCCATTCACTGTTTCTGTCTCACAGTTAGGGTTATGACCCATAGTTTGGGAACTGCTGGTGTAAAAAGGAGCTTTGCTTGATATCCTGTGCAGTTCCTAAACTGGAAACATTTACTGAGCTTCACATTACTCTCATCCATGAGGGTGGATAGTCAGAGTGTTTTTCCTGAGGTGGAAGTGTCAATAAGGGGACACAGATTCAAGGTGAGAGGGGGAAATTTGAAAGGAGATGTGTGGAGGAAGTTTTTCACACAGAGTGCTGGGTGTCCAGAACAAGCTGCCAGACAAGGTGATGGAAGCAAGCAGATTAGCAGCATTTAAGAGGCATCTGGATGAGTACATGAACAGGGAGGGAATAGAGGGACCGAATAAGGACAAAAGGTTTTTTTGACTTTAGTTAGGGCATCAAGATTGAGGACCTGTTCCTGTCCTGTACTTTTCTTTGTTCTTTTCTTGTCCTTTATGAATGCCCTGGGACTGTGTGATCACATGCTGCAGAGAGAACTTCCCTGTGTTCCATTCCCCAATGCTAATATTTCTTACTTTGATAAGCACCAAAATCAGAAAAGAAAGTGCCAATCCAGCACCATGAATCATCTTCTAATATTTGTCATAAGCAGTGATTGATATCATCTTTTATTTTAAGCGCCAGGTAACTGCACCGGATTCCAAATTGACAGTTCTGACGCAACAATTCAAAAACCAGTTCTAATTGGTAAGAGGTGGACGTTTTGATATTTATTGCTACAGTATTCATGTTGGTAGAATAAATTGTTTGGAATATAAATATATTTATGCATACATATTTGTTAATATATTTGGCACTTCATTGGGGAAGAAGCAATAAGGAAAAGATACGAAATTAAGATTAATGGTAAACAGATCTGAGGAGAGAGAAAAATTTATTATTTGGCATTTGAACTAGTTACAATCTGAAATGCACAACCTGAAGCAGATTAAATAATAACTTTATAAATTAATTGTATAACTACCTGAACTGGAAAACTTTGGACTGTTATGGGGAAAGTGCTGATCAATGGGACTGATTGGATACCTGTTTCCAAGACATATTGGGCCAAAGAACTCCTTCAGTAATATAAGATTCCATGATACTAAATGTACAGACAGGAGATGAGTAGTCCACTAAATATTTAAAATCTTAGGTTGAATCTTCCCCAACGTCAAGATCAAATGAAGCCACAGTGGCACAATGGTTAGCACTGCTGTCTCACAGTGCCAGGGACTCAGGTTTGATTCCCGGCTTGGATCACCGTCTGTGCTGAGTCTGCACATTTTCCCCATGTCTGCGCGGGTTTCCTCCGGGTGTTCCAGTTTTCTCTCACAGTCTGAAAGACATGCTGGGTAGGTGCATTCACCATGCTAAATTCTCCCTCAATGTTACTCGAAAACGTGCCGGACTGTGGTGACTAGAGGATTTTCACAGTAACTTCATTGCAGTGTTAATGTAAGCCTACGTGTGACACTAATAAATAAACTTTATCCTGCTTGTGGGACACCAGGGAGTGATTTTCCAACAAAAAGCCTGTCAGCTTGAAGGAAATAGTAGCCTGCTTTACAGCAGAGGATACATTTCGAGATGGAAGTCCCCTCGCTCTGACTTTTCACACTCAAATAAAATATATACCCAGCACATGGCCAACATTGTAGATGGGAAAACTGGGAGAGGGCTTTAGTCCCAGTCTGGGCCCCGTATGCTGGGGTCAGAGGAGCAACTCCAGACCGTTGGCCCAGGTCCTGATGCATCAGGAGGCCTGCAGCCAAATGGAAAATTCCACTTGGCTTCTGACTATAACCCTCAATTAGTTTATAATTCCCATTATATGGTTATCGTGCTGTCACCCAATTCACCAACAGGAAAATGGACCAGAGCGGAATGCTGCCAGCAAACTGGCTAGATGTCCGCCCACCTCCAGGCTCACCCTATCAGAAGCTAAAAATTCTGACCCTTTTCTCTGCATACACATGCTATTTACAAAGCTATACTTTCTGTTGTCAGATTTTTGCTTCACTTTGTACAAACGTTGATGAGTTTGATCTTGGAAACTGCTGGCAGGAACTAAGTTCAGGGATAAGATTTTTCATCTGTTAATGATCAATTACAACTTGTACTTTTTTACTACCAACAGATGAGTGTGCTAAACTGGTTCCTGAGCACTTAAAGAAATATTACCAACTGATATTGACCAATGGCATGGCTATCTGTGCTTCAATCTGTCATGAAGCAAGAAATGATTCTCTGAAATGTGGGAATGGAAAATGTGGAATGACAAACGATGGACCCAAATGCTAGTAAGGCTGAACAATCGTTTAAATCTTCACCATATCTTATAACCACATTGTCGTGCACTTCAATGCAGTACTGAAGGAATGAGCACCCCTAAAACTTCCAGCTTTATGAATGTAGATTTAAAAGCTGTTGCACTATTTCTAACAAAAATAGGAGAGTTCTTCCCCAGTGTCAGAGTCCATATTTAATCCACAACCAACATCAGTAAATCAAATTTCCTGCTCACTATCTAATTGCTGTTTGTGGGATGTTACTGTGCACAAATTACCAACTGTGTTTCCTGAGTCACAACAATGATTACACTTCAAAAGGTTTTCTTTGGCTGTAAAGCACTTTAGGATGTCCTTAGGCAGTGAGAGTTGTTATAGAATCAAAGGGCCTTTCATGATGTTTGCAAGATTCTGTTAACCATTAAAAATAGCAGGTGGGACCTGGATGGGGAAGGTCTGCCCCTATAACTAACAGATCACAATTTGGCTGGTAGGGAAAAGACAACAGGAGAGTAGTTCAAAAAAAAATCAGGAAACAAAAACTCTGAACATAAGAGCATAAGAAATAGGAGCAGGAGTAGGCCATCTTGCCCTTCAAGCCTGCCCTGCCATTCAATGAGATCATGGCTGATCTGAAGTGGATCAGTTCCACCTTCCTGCTTTCTCCCCATAACCTTTAATTCCCCTGTCTATCAGAAACCTATCTATCCGTGACTTAAATATATTTAGCAAGGTAGCCTCCACCACTTCAACGGGCAGAGAATTCCAGAGATTCACCACCCTTTGAGTGAAGAAGTTCCTCCTCAACTCCAATCTAAACTGCTCCTCCCCTTATCTTGAGGCTGTGCCTCTAGTCCTGCTATCATTTCTAAGTGGGAAGAATCTCTCTACCTCGACCCTATCTATTCCCTTCATTACCTTATATGTCTCTATAAGATCAGCCTTCTAAACTCCAATAAGTACAGACCCAGTCTATTCAGTCTGTCTTCATAGGCTAGCCCCCTCATCTCCGGTATCAGCCTAATGAACCTTCTCTGCACTCCCTCCAAGGCCAATATATCCTTCCACAAGTGCGGCGACAAAAACTGCACACAGTACTCCAGCTGCGGCCTCACTAGTACCCTGTACAGTTGCAGCAAGACCTCCCTGCTTTTATATTCTATCCCCCTCGCTATAAAGGCCAACATTCCATTCGCCTTCTTGATCACCTGCTGCACCTGCAGACCGGGTTTTTGCGATTTGTGCACAAGGACCCCCAGGTCCCTCTGCACCGTAACATGCTGCAGCTTTTCGCCTTTTAAGTAATAATCCCTCCTACTATTATTTCTACCAAAGTGGATAACCTCACATTTGCTAACATTATACTCCATCTGCCAGGTCCTCGCCCACTAGCTCAGCCTATCTAGATCTCTCTGCAGACTTTCCACACCCTCCACGCAATTTGCTTTTCCACTCATCTTCGTGTCATCAGCAAATTTTGTTACCCTACACTCAGCCCCCTCCTCCAGATCATCTATGTAAATGGTAAACAGTTGAGGCCTCAGCACTGATCCCTGCAACACTCCACTAGTCACCAGCTGCCAACCAGAATAGCACCCATTGATTCTAACTCTCTGCTTCCTATTAGACAACCAATCCTTTATCCACACTAACACCTTACCCCCAACTCCGTGCACCCTAACCTTTTGCAGCAACCTTTTGTGAGGCACCTTATCAAACGCCTTTTGGAAATCTAAAAACACCACATCCACCGGTTCCCCTCTGTTTAACTCTGTTTGTTAACAGGCCCTTTGATCTAAGTGCTGCGTCAAACAGATGCCATTTTGGCTGTTGTAAGTGCATTAAAATACAGTGTGAGAGTCACAAATTAATGGAGTAGATGTTGAAGGGCAGCTGAGGTCTCTTTCAACTGTCATGATGTGAAGTGTTTGAAATGCTCTGCTCTTTAGACTGGCTGCAGCTGTCTGTGATTGTTAACAACAACCTCTACTTTGATTGACAGGCCAGTTTGTAAATCATTTGTCTGTGCAACTACAATCGTTATTTCTTGCCCAAGGGCTATTCATTGTGAAAGTTTGGCTGAGTTTCAAAAGCTACAATTATCTGATCAGGGAACTCTAAGCTCACAATTTGACAAGGATAAGGAACATTAACAGAAATGTGCATATTTTTTGAAAGGATTACTTGAGGGACGTTACAAACTCTGATGCTTTTGTGAATGTTTTTTATACATTATCGAGTTTGTATACTGAGAGCTGTAATAGATTTTGACAAGTTCATTTATTTTCACATGCCTTCTGAGGTTTGTCCATGATGAATACTGGGTGAGATGGCATTGAGTTGTCATGGGACTATGAAAGGGCATGGAAATGGGCAGGGGGCATGAGTTGCATGAATTTAGCACTGGAGAAAAAAGGGGATTGAGAGGTGGGGGCTAGAGGGCCTGAAATATTCTAAAACAAGTGGGATGAAGACCCAGAGGACTGAAGCAGTCTTTTTAACCAGCTTGCATCAGCACCTCCGTACCTGGTTCCGAGGTTTATGGGCCTGACTCCACCCTGCATCAGGCGCCCCTTCAGTGAAAATCTTGTAATTCAGTGTACTTTTCTTCTAGGCAATTCCGCTGAGTTGGGATATTTCTGCACTCAAACTACCCACCTCAGTAGTCAAAGAAGTGTTTCGTTCCATCTATTATTAGATTAGTGTCTAAAAGACCATTAGCCAAACAATTAGCCTCTAACTGAACTAATTCAACAACAACTTTTTAAAATATATTTTTATTGAAGATTCTTCCCATTTTTACAAACAGCACAACAAACCTCTAAGGATTGGTACAATCCAGCATAATAATTTTTCCACATGTACATTCAGAAAAGACAAACAAACAGTTGGGTTCAAATGCAATTGGTTCAAATTATTCAGTATCCAGTGTCACTTTGCCTGCATGGATATAAACAATGAAAGGGCATTTCAGAGATAGATAAATGACAAGATAACAGGATAAAGCCATGACTACATGGCATAAAGGTGCACATTCTCACTTATGGGGAATTAGAGACAGAGCCGCATAACTTACGCAAACCCTTGTAGGAATGAGTCAAACAATGTGAAGCCCAATTTCTTGCAGGAAACCATTTGCTTTGGCTGCGGAGACAACAGGTCTTTTTTCCCCACCAGGGAAACCTTAGCATCAATAGGAAGCGAGCCATCTTATTAAGAATAAGGTTAAACGAGTTTCTCAGAAAACTGCTAACACAGACACTCAAAAGGCAACAGGGAGACACATAAAACATTGCCCCCGTCAGTTTGAGGCACCCCTCACCCTGAAACAAAGCCAACCTTCTCCCACTTAAGAAAACTCACACTCCTCCCACCTTTGAGGATAACTGCCTTACTACCAACACAATGCACTCCCCAACAAAATTAAAGAGACACACCACCAATCATAATCAAAGGATATTGTCCTATACTGCCAATGTCAGGATAACTTCTCAAGCTTTTGAAGGAAACTAAACCATCAGGATTTACTTTTGACACATGGCCAAAAGCAATATCGGTAGACCCTCACGTCCATCTTATATTCTTGGCAGTGTAAAGAGAAAAGAGGGTCTCAAGCTTGAGATAATAGACCGTGTGATATTTCAGGCTAAGTCTCCCCCATTCCATCAAAGGAATTTGCTGAGAGATGCATTCCATCTAAAACAAATGTATTCCCCACATATAACAGGATTTTCAAAGTAGCTACAGCCATTGTGCATTCAGCCAAGCAGATACACAGGTATAGGGAAGGCTGGTTAGCCAGAGGTTCTCTTGCCACACTTAGGCACACACCAAAGCTCACTTCCCCATCTTCAATCACACTGGAAGCGCCACTGATATAAAACAATGTCTCTTTGACTGGACCTTTAACCAGCATCTGTCAGAGATTCATAGACTCCAAAACAGCAAAACTACAGAAAAGAAATACACAACACTGATAGTTTTAAAGGGATTTCCCCATCAACTGTGAGGATTTTTAGGGCTATGCTCTTACCTCTACACCAAGCAATCCACCCACCTCCCCACAGTGATGCTAATTGTAATAGCTATGGTAAGAGTAAAGGATACCATATGATGTATACCTTCGTTATAATTGCAAGGATTATAAAAAGAAAAAAAATTGCATATCCCTAGTGCCATACAACCTACCCAGCTAGCCTTGGGAAGGGGATGATGGATTGGAGTATTTATTTACTATCTTTAATGTAACAAGATGTCACAAAAATTCATAAGGGGTATTATTAAAACAAACTACAACATTGAGCCAAATGAAGAGTTAACTGGGAACCGATGAATGATGGGTGGATGATAATTGATGCAAATTAGGATATGGGTAGTAGAGTTCAGAATGACTTCAAATTTCTGAAGGGTGCAGGGTGGGAGGAAGGCCAAGAGTGCATTAGGTGAATCAAGATTGGAGCAATATAGGCAGACATGAGGGCTACAGCAGATGAGCTGAGGCAGGGGCTGTTTAAGGCAATGTTATCAATGTGGAAATAGGCATCTTATTGATGGTGCAGATATGTGGTCTGAAGCTGTTCTTTGACACTGTTCAAGAGAGGTGATGCAGTGGAGTTGGGTATCATCAGCTTCCATGTGGAGACTGACAATGTGAATTTGTACGATGTCACCAAGGACAGCATAAAGATGAGAAATCGGAGGTAGCCAAGACTGGAACCATAGCTTTAATACACCTTTACCTCAATATTTAGCTTCTAAGTAACCCAGAAAAACTATGATTATTTGACTATGGAATGTTAAAGGGATCTACCAGGTTAAGCACACAATAATACACTGCAGACTGAAGTTTATAGTAGGGCATTTTGTTTGCATCCCTGGTAGAAAAGTCAATCAACTGTAAAAGCAGTGCCCAAAGTGATAATACACTGGGTTGGCCTTAATGGGGCATTTGTGGGATTGTGCCCCTTGGGGAATCTGATTGGCTAGCAGTTGAGTAGTCCCAGCAGTGCTAGATCTCAGCAGTGGCCACTGATGGGACTACAAGCAATCCCGAGGAAAGGATCCACAGCCACCAGACTTTAAGGTAACTCCAGGGCGCTTGGTCAGGAAGGAATCCCTAGGTAGGGGTGTGGCAGTGGGTGTTAGGTTCTGGAGTTTAGGTGTGAGTCACATATACAGCAGGCGTGGGGGGGGTGGTTAACATCCTGGACGGGATGCCCAACTGGGTCCTCTGCCAAAGCAGAACCTTTGCTTCCCATCTTTTCACCTGAGATGGTGATGTGGCAGGCTACTCTTCGTTGCTCCTTCCCCGATGCACATATTATTGCTGTAGTTATGCAAATTGTCCCTTAACTTGCCATTGATTGGCTACTTGAAGACCTTAATAGGCCGAAGGGTGAGCAGGCTGGCCAATGTCTTGCCTATCTAGGGTATTATAGGGGACAACCTCAGGGATGGACAGGTAAGGAACCAACCAACTATTTTACATATCCTCTTGAAAGCCACACTCCACCTGCAAATACACTGTATGGGACTTTAAAATTGTCTCCTTAGTGTGAGATATGGAAATAATCACCTGTCCTCAGCACCCTGATTTTGCAAAAGCAAGGATATGAGTGATCTGCTGGTAATGGTGAATTTTCTCTTTTTCCCAGCTGTGGCTCGTCTGAAGGCTATTGGTACTTTGGCGATTCCTGTACTATTGCAATTCATAAGAATGGACTGATCAGTGGTTTATCAGCAACATTGATTGTGCTTGTTCTGGGCTTTTTGGCCCTAATAGCCTATATGACATGGTTTCAAAAGGTCACAAAATAAGACCTCGGAAAAAGGTACAGTAAAATATAACCATCCAAAATGCCAAACCATTGGCTGTGCAGTTTTGCAGTTTTCTTGTAAATTTAAGATGAATAGATCTTGAAAAACAAACTTAAAACAAAAAGCAGGGAGTTCACAAAAGACATTAAGAAAGAAATGTTCCCAGCCAAATGCAGGAAGGTTGCATGCAAAATCCCCTGAAATTGATGTTGTGGAAGGATCCCATCATTATTCCTCCCTCCTGGCTCTCCCCAGGGTGCATTTCCAGGGCCAGACTTGGCCCTCTTGCAGCCAAAGTATTTCTTTTTCCAGAGAATGTTATCACTGCATGACAGCTGATTGTCAAACTCTTGGAAGGCGCTTCACCGGCCTAGTAATTCACCCACCTACAGGTGCACTTCTCTGTGCCAGCTCTCACTGCAGCACGAGAGTGGCTCATGTGCCTCCACTTCACACCATCTGAGGGTGGGCATGAGGAGAAACAATACAATCATCAAGAACACCACCAGCAGCAGAGCAGAACCCAACATCTACTCCTTAGCCACACATCCACAGAGAGGGACGTGACACTGGACAAAGAGATGTAGCTGAAAGGAGGCAAGACTCCAAACATAGGAACCACAGGGAGAGGGTCACCTCTCCCAACATGTCTGAGCACCAATGCCTCAAGAAGTTCAGGCTTTCACCAAAGGTTTGCTGCCGACATCTGCAGTCTCCTGGAAAATGATCTCCTTTGCAGAGAGCGCACTGTTGTTGGCCAAGAAGGTGCTTATTGCTGACAGCCACAAGCAAAATTCTCCACTGACCTCCCCAAACCATAACCCTCCCCCACCACCTTCCCAGTCTCTACCTTTCTTCAAGGTGTCTGATCTCTTCTACTGCAAGGAAAGCAGATATGTGTGTGTTCATAATACTTGTGTGTTGAAGATGTATGAACGACGTTTTTGGAGGGTGACTGTTAGATGTGAGTGAACAACATTTATTTTATAATGAATATTTTTTTTTATTAGTCATAAGGTTTCCATTAACACTGCAGTGAAGTTACAGTGAAATTCCCCTAGTCGCCACACCCCAGTGTCTGTCTTGGTCAATGCACCTAACGACATGTCTTTCAGACGGGGAGGAAACCAGAGCACCCAGAGGAAACCCGCTCAGACACAGACAGAACATGTGAACTCCACACAGACAGTAACCAAAGCTGGGAGTCAAATCCAGGTCCCTGGCACTGTGAGGCAGCAGTGCTAACCGCTGTGCCACTACAGCAAATAAGCGGAGGGTCAACTGCTCAGATGGAAATGAGGGAGGCCTTCAGAGAGAGGAATGAAGCTGAGAAGTATATTTTCTGAGGAGTGCTGTGCAAGAAAACACTGAGAAATCAGATTGTGGGGCTTGTCATCTGAAAGTATTATGGCACTCACCTGTCATCCCACTGAGGTCCTCGATCCCCTTGGTGCACTGATTTCAGAATAGCAGAACAAATACTTCTGCTGTTGACTTCCTCAGCCAACACATTCATGCCTGTTTATAAGATTGTCCTCTTCCTGCTGTTCTTAGCAGATCTCACTTCTCTCTGCAGCCCATCATGTCCCACAGCAGGGCTTCCAGATAAGAGTGAGAAACCTGGGGAACAGCCTTCCTAGAAATCCTCTCTATTCCTGTGATTGTCTCAACCACTAATGTCAAAAGTGCTTTTCATTTGATTAGGTTTGATTAACTATTGTCACATGTATTGGTATACACTGAGAAATATTGCTTTTTGCACACTAAACAGACAAAGCATATTGTTCAATCTACTGAACTGGGGCAAAAACAATCTCTCCCTCAATGTCAAGAAAACGAAAGAGATTGACATTGACTTCAGGAAGAGTAAAGGAGAACATGCCCCTGTCTACATCAACGGGAACGAAGTAGAAAGAATCAAGAGCTTCTAGTTTTTAGGTGTCCAGATCACCCTGTCCTAGTCCCCCCATGCTGACATTATAGTTAAGAAAGCCCACCAATGCCTCTACTTTCTCAGAAGACTAAGGAAATTTGGCATGTCCGCTACAAGTCTCACTAACTTTTACAGAAGCGCCATTCTTTCTGGTTCGATCACAGCTTGCTATGGCTCCTGCTCTGCCCAAGACTACAAGGAATGACAAAAGGTCAAGAATGTAGCCAAATCCATCAAGCAAACCATCTATTGACTGTGTCTACACTTCCCACTGCCTCGGCAAAGCAGATCCCATGAACACTGGACATTCTCTCTTCCATCTTCTTCCATCAAGAAAAAGATACAAAAGTCTGAGGTCACGTATCAACCGACTCCAGATCAGCTTCTTCCCTGCTGCTGTCAGACTTTTGAATGGACTTACCTTGCATTAAGTTGATCTTTCTCTACACCCTATGACTGTAAGACTACATTCTGCATTTCTTGTTTCCTTTCTATGAATGGTATGCTTTGTCTGTATAACTTGCAAGAAACAATACTTTTCACTGCATGCTAATACATATGACAATAAATCAAATCAAATCATAGAGTATATGGGGGAGAAGGAAAGGACAGGTTGCAGAATGTAGTGTTACAGTCATAGCTACGATGTAGAGAAAGATCAACTCAGTATAAGGTAGGTCCATTCAAAAGTCTGATAGCAGCAGGGAAGAAGCTGTTCTTGAGCCTCAGACTTTTGCATTTTTTTCTAATGGAAGAAGGTAGAAGACGATGTCCGGGGTGATTATGCTGGCTGCTTTTCCAAGGCAGCAGGCAGTGTTGACAGAGTCAATGGATGGAAGGCTAGTTTGCATGATAGACTGGGCTACGTTCACAACCCTTTGTAGTTTCTTGCAGCCTGGGACAGAACAGAGAGCCACACAAAGCTGTGAAACAGCCAGAAAGAATGCTTTCTGTGTTGCACCTGTGAAGGTTCATGAGAGTTGTAGAACACATGCTAATGGGGCAGCACGTTGGCACAATGTTGTCTCACAGGGCCAAGGACCTGGGTTCAAATTCCGGCATGGATCACCGTCTGTGCGGAGTCTGCAGATTACAAAGAACAAAGAACAACCCAGCACGGGAAACAGGCCCTTCGGCCCAACGAGCCCGCACCGCCGCATCCTCCTACACCTACCCTGCCCTGCGTGTCTGCAAGTGGAAACCCTAACTTAGCCAGATTCAGTGGAGAATAGTGTCAATTTGGTAAACCAATCAGCCTAAGAGCACATCTTTGGGGTGGGGGAGGAAACCGGAGCGCCCGGAGGAAACCCACGCAACCACAGGGAGAATGCGCAAACTCCCACAGACACAGGCCCAAATCCATGTATCCGCACAGCACAAGATTCTCCATGTGTCTGCATGGGTTTCCTCTGGGTGCTCTAATTTCCTCCCACAATCTAAATATATGCTGGTTAGGTGGTTTGGCCATGCTGAATTCTCCCTCAGTGTACCCAAACAGGCACCAGAGTGGGGCGACGAGGGGATTTCCACAGTAATTTCATTGCGCTGTTAATGTAAGCCTACTTGTGACTAATAATTAAACTTTAACATAACTTTTAAAGTTCCTTAGCCTCCTGAGAAAGTAGAAGCATTTGTGGGCTTTCTCAACATAGCAATGCGTGGAGAGACCATGACAGGTTGTTGGTGATCTGAGCGTAAAAACTTGAAGCTCTCAACCATTTCATTTTATTCCCTTCATGTAGACAGGAGCATGTCCTCCACTACACTTTCTGATGTCAATGACTACCTCCTTCATTTTGCTGACATTGAGGGGGGGATTACTGTCCTCACACCAGTTCACCTAGATAATCCTGTACTCCATCTCATTATTGTTTAAGATCTGACCCACTGCTCTGGTGTCATCAGCAAAGTTGAAAATCGAGTTGGAAGGGAATTTAGCCACACAGTCATAGATGTATAACGAGTATAATAAGGGTCTGATGACTTAAAATTGTCCCATTGTTACAGTGGGGATTTAAGTGCAGAAGATTCAGCCCCAAGTGTCTGACAACTGCGCTGTTGAAATAGAACCATCCAGACCAGGAGAGATTCAGGTTACATGAACCGAGATATGTTTCATCAGGACAATGTCACAATTTCATTAGAATACTATGTGCCATTCTAGTTACCACAGTACAGAATGGATATTTCAGTTATGAAGATACAGAAAGGATATGCAAGAATGATGGAGCGATTGGATCACGAGGAAAAATTACATAAACTGAACAAACAAAAGAGAGACGGTCTAACTGCCATTTCTCAAATTCTAAAGGCAATAGATAATTTAGACAAATTCTTTCACCTTGGTGTGTACAGTAGAAACAGATATGGGCAATGTTTGAAAAGAAGGAAAATTGAAAATTCATCAGCAGAAACTTCAGTTCACCAGTCAGTCAATCCATGGAACAGGCGCCCTGCGATGACAGTAGAAAGTTTTATTTATTCATTCAAATGTCTTTCAGAAAATAGTACTTTAGGATAGAGTGCAAGAGTAATTTGAGACATAACAAGCTGGGGGAAATAAATGATTTTGTACACAGGGTTTCCAGAGTTCTCCATCACTGGAACTTTCCTTGCTGTTGAATAGAGAATTCCAGGATATTATTCCCGTGACAGTAAAGGAATGGTGATCCACATTCCAATTAGGATGGTATGAGACTTGGCCGGAAACACAGAGGCCATAATGTTTCCCTATCATTGCTATTCACGCCCTTCCCAGTCAGATTTTCAGCTCCCACACCAGACATTGCTGTGGTCTCTTGAACCAAATTGCTAAGGTGCTGCAAGGAGTAGAACAAGAGTGTCAACCCATCCAGTCAACTAATCCCCTACAAAATAGTTTAATTACCCTTTTATTCAAAGTACAATTGTCTGATACTTGTGTCTTTTAACAGAGAGGACGAGCAAAGCAAAATTATATCAGAGAAGTGGACAGAAGATGATTTCGAATGGCACAATCCTGAGGCAATCACTGTGGCTAACTCAGACGCCACAAGCTTTGACAGTAATGTTGATATTATCACATCTTTTAATTTTATTGGGATTTTACACAAATATACTGACAATAGAATGCTCAAGAACACACTAGTATGGAAAAGCTGGCAATGTTGAGGGAACGGTTTCAGAACAAAACTCACCAAGATAAACAGCAGCTTGGAGATTATTATTATAGTGAATGGGTCAGTGATGCAAAATCAGATTATGAACCAATCACTCTAACAGAGGTCAGATTTCTGTAAAGAATTAAGTATTGTGGATTTTTATCAGAATAATGGCAAGATCATCAGTTTGCACCATTCTGAAAAAGAAATGTGGACAGTGAATCCAACACCTGCACATGTGCAATTGCAAATTAGGACGTTGCTATCTGAGTTGCCCAACTCTTGCATAAGTTTTGTTCCAGCAATATCGCGTGGAGCGGTTGGTTATTCAAGAACACACAGACAGCTTATATGTTAGACCCTCTAAAACAGAAAAAAAATGTAGGTCTTGTCCATTCAGCTGTAAGCACATTTTTAACAGCATGCTGAGTCTTAATTCCACCCTCTCTGACATTGAAAATTAACTTAAACAAGTATGGACTCTCATTTCTTCAGATTTTAATTATTGTTGGATATTTGAAAATAATAAAAAGCTAAAATAAATTTTTGTTTTACTTTTTCTTCCTGCCACTTTTATCAATCTCTCTTAATCCCATCTTTCTTTCCCTCCCTTTATTTCACTTTCTGTACGTCACTTCCCATTGAATAAAATATTTCTAACTCAAATTAAACTTTGTGAACAAAACATTCCCAGGAAAGGGAAAGTAGATTTGGGTGCAGGGGGTGTGTTAAATTTCATTGGAATTGAGGTTCAGTCAGGATATTCCTCTTCCAGACGTCAGCTGAACGGGATTGTAGGCAAGCAGGTGCCCCTTTGTTGGCAAAATCAATTAATTTGGAAAAATTTAATTAGAAAACCAGATTAGATGCATTTTAAGCCTCAATGCTGGATTTAACAGCCTATTTTCCAACCTGCCAGAATAGAAACAAGAATAAAACCAAAGCAGCAAACACAATCAAAGCAAAAAAGAGCAAGAGGTATGATCTGGATTGGTTTCTCATTTCTTTCTTTAGTTCTCCAATTTGCAATTGGATCGCTGCTATTCAGACATTCACACCTCATCTGGAAAATCGTTGGGCGGGACTTCACGGCCTCGCTTGTCCCGAAACCGTAAATCCCACCCCAGGTCCACGGTCTGCACTTCACTTGCTCCGATTTCCACGGCAGACGGGACAGTAAAGTTCCTGCCGTTGTTTCTTTATTATACCCAATACCATTTCCTTTTGCTTTTGTTCCAATAAACCTTTTAGCATCAACTCTCCTGCCCTGCAACATATCAGACATCTTCCTTTTTGTTCTTCCACCCTTCACCAATGCTTTCTTCATTTCTGATGAAGGATCATCAATCTGAAATTCTGAGTCGCATTTTTGCATTTTCACAACTCGACAGATCCACCTCAGTATAAAGTACCACAAAGGCAATGTTTTTGATATGGGGAATGGTGGGATGGAGTCAGTTTTACCACACAAGGAAGTAAATCAGAGGTGGCTACAGGAACTACCTAATACTCAGCAGGTTGGTTAAAATGCCAACTTAGGTAATTTGGGACATGGTTCCAGTTAGATGATTATATTTCAGGCCTTCTTGCCCTCACCCTTCACATCCCATCACCGTAATCATAGTCCATATGCACCCTCCATGCCAACTCATGTAACCAAACATCAACTCAATACCAATTTATTCCTCTCACCCACTTCAAAGGTGCGTCAGATCCTCCATGACTACTTGAGGCCTTTTCATGTACATTCATCCAATAAACACGATGTACAGAATTAATGAACACTCTAGTAACACAATATGTGTAAACTGCTTGAAAAACACCCATTTAAAAACTGATGTCGCTACAACCCTACAGATGTGTCAGTCAAAGGTTATTAAAGTATTAGTAACAAAAGCTAGACACACATGACACCTTATAATCTTGTATATAAATGCACTGAGACATTGACAAAAGAGATCACAGAAAATGCATGTTAAAAACTTTATTCTTAGCTGCAATATTAAAGTGTGGGATGAAATGTGAGGACTGAAATAAAATTTAAAATGGTATCTATGTCTGAGGTTTGTGTTTGATTGTGCTGCCAGTGCTTTCCATCACATTTTATATTTTGTTGGTCAGCAGCTCCCTGCTACAGCTCCAGAGCAACTGTCCCCTCGAGAGAGCCCATTCAAAGCACCAATCTGCTTTTGCAGCCTCTCTCTTCTCGATGCCAGCCCCCTGCCTGCCCTTTCCCAGCATGTGTTTCACACTGGTTTTCCGTTAATTGGCCAGCCATGTTGAAATTGTGTTCCGTGAGCGACTGCGACCGGAAGTGCATTTTGTGCTGCTTCTGGGTCAGCCACATATCCACATCTGATGGATGGAAAATTTAGGCCAGTCAGAGATGCTGATTCCACATCAATGTGAGACAGATAAATGCTGATCAAAACTCTGCAATGTATAAAGCACAGACAAATGTACAAACAAACTGAAAAATGTACAGCTCAAGCAGGGCAAAGTAGGGCATCTCAGAACTTAAAAAGGGATTGAGGAAGATAGAGGAGAAACAGCAGAGGATACGATGGAACACATGGAGATCAGGGAAAACTCAAGCAAACAGGATGATAAAACCAGAAAGGAATGAGAAAAACAAGAACAAAATGATGGGACAAGGCAACAGTGACTTAACGTAAGGAATATCTCAGAAGATAACTGTGCAGGAGAATGGGGGCTTCTCTTAGTACACCAAGCCAGGTCCTGTCTGTACACAATGTCTACAGGGCCTGGTGGTGGAGCTCTGTCTCTCCTGGTAGCAGCCCTTCAAACTGCAACACAGAGGAAGGTTTCATAAAAGAAGGAACAATTTGGACACTGCAGAATGTTAATACTTCTCTATTAGTATGTTTCTATGGAGCTGTTCATTCTTAAATATACACAGAATTCCCCTTGACCTGTAACAATTCCCAAAACGTTCACAGTAATTCTGTCACACCAGGATCGGTCCCACTAGGAGCAGGCAAACCAGAATTAATCAGTCACGGATCTGTCACTTCAGAATCAGTTCCCACAGGATCCTGTCAGCTCAGGATCATTACATTGATCCTGTAGGCCTCTTGTATGGTGCTCCCTCTGCTCATACAGATTACACTACAACTTGAATTTTAAAACTGTAAATTCCTGAATTCATAAGTATCTGCATTTCTTTAAATTGTCTGTATAGTTTGAATTCAATATTTATGGATCTTTAAAAATATTATCTTCCTGGCTTTCAAGTACCTCTGGGGGTCTTAGCCCTGGTCCTGGTCCTAAGCAGCTCTTCCTCCTGGCCAGGACTGACTTTTCGTCCTGTTCCTCTCGCTTGGCATCCTCACTCCTCAATCAGTGATTTTAGAGGGTTTTATTCTGCTGTCAAACCCATCTGTCCAAAATTAGCTTCCCTGAAACCTACTTCTCTTTCACTTTCTCACCTCAGCCTCCTGACCTTCAGATACCCGTAGGGCTCTCCCAGTTTCTATTCCCTTGATGTCTGGCCCAATCCTGACCAGACAATAAAGTTGCTTTGTCCACTTCTACCACAATCCTATGTTCCCCGCACACCCAGTGTAATTTCATACTGACATTTTCCATTCATTCAGCTCCTCCCTGCATTCTGTTATTCTCGTACTATTGTCCATTTCTTTCAACTTTGCTGGGAATTCCATTAGCCACGCTTTGGTTCCAGATTCTTTCACCCTTTAGCTCTGTTTCTTTGCCATTCCCACAATTTAATCAATTCTAATTCTTCCCCCTCAGGCACTGGCCAGGAGCTTGATGTTCCTCTTAGGTCTCCAATCACAGCAGAAATTTCTCTACATGCGCTATGCACCAGTCCAGTGCTCAGCTTGGCCCCATGTGACTGTTACAACATCAGGGTGAAATTTAGTTAGCAAGAACGGGGCCCATCAGCCAGTTGTTTGAGAAGCTGAAAGTCACAGGACAGGAGATAGTTAAGGACCATAGGAGCTTCCCACAGAAGGTGATCAATCTTTGTGTCTGTGTGCCAGCCCTTTACTAGAGCAATCCCAAACTGAGCTCACTGCAAAGCCTCTTTACAGACTCAGGTCAGCAGATCTATGTAATAGTTTAAACTATTTAAAAAATAATTCAGGCAATGGGCACTGCTTAGAGTCCATCCCTCGATAAGGTAGGGTTTACGTCACTGAATGAGGAAATTTCAGAATATGGGTAAGAGTGAACGATGCTGATCTAAGTCCAGGATCAATTATAGGCTATATAGATAAGAATGGCACGCACATCTTCCAAGAGGACATTAATGAGTCATTTAGGTTCTTAGGAGAACATGTACATGCATCCATACATATAAACAATTATTGATAAAATGAATTAGCAAACACTGATGAAAAGACAGACAGCAAATTCATTTGGTTGAGTGATTGCAATTGAGATTAGGGTTAAGTTGAGAGGTCAGAAATGGAGGTAGGACTAGGTTGGGTGGTTGGGATGGGGGTTAGGATTGGGCTGAGTGGTTGTGGTGGGGGCTAAGATTGGGTTGAGTGGTTAGAATTAGGCTGAGTGCTTGGAGTGGGGGTTAGTGTTGGATTGAGTGCTTGGGGTGGGGGTTAGTGTTGGATTGAGTGCTTGGGGTGGGGGTTAGGATTGGATTGAGTGGTTGGGGTGGGGGGTTAGGATTGAATTGAGTGGTTGGGGTGGGGGTTAGGATTGGATTGAGTGGTTGGGGCGGGGGTTAGGATTGGGTTCAGTGGTTGGGGTGGGGGTTAGGATTGAGTTCAGTGGTTGGGGTGGGGGTTAGGATTGGGTTGAGTGTATGGGGTGGGGGTTAGGATTGGGCTGAGTGATCGGGGTGGGTGTTACGACTGGATTGAGTGGTTAGGGTGGGTGTCAGGATTGGGTTGAGTGGTTGGGTTAGGGGTTTGGATTGGGCTGAGTGGTTGGGGTGGGAGTTCTGGTTGGATTGAGTGATTGGGTGGGAGTAGGATTGGGTCGAATGCTCGGGGTGTGGGTTCAATTTGGGTTGAGTGATTGGGGTGGGGGTTAGGATTGGGCTGAGTGGTTGGGGTGGGTCTTAGGATTGTGTTGAACACTTGGGGTGTGGGTTAGGATTGGATTGAGTGGTTGGGTTGGGGGTTAGGATTGGATTCAGTGGTTAGGGCCGGGGGTTAGGATTGGGTTGAATGCTTGGGGTGGGGGTTCAATTTGGGTTGAGTGCTTGGGGTGGGGGTTTGGATTGGATTGAGTGGTAGGGATGGGGGGTAGGATTGGGTTGAATGGTTAAGTTTTGGGTTATAGTTGGGTTGAGGTTTAAGACTGCATCAAATGGTTACTATTGTGTTTAGGATTTCGTTGAGTAGTTGGGGCGAGAGCTATGGGTAAGGTTGAGAGGTGGAGTGTTAGCAGTGAGGATATGATTGAGTGGTTGAGGTAAGGGTATGGTTTACTAGGCTGATACCGGAGTTGAGGGGGTTAAGCTATGAGGAGAGGCTGAATAAACTAGGCTTGTACTCGTTAGAGTTCAGAAGAATGAGGGGAGATCTCATTGAGACGTATAAGATGATGAATGGGATGGATAGGATAGAGGTGGAGAGATTCTTCCCGCTCAGAAAGGATAGTAGGACTAGGGGGCACAGCCTCAAGATAAAGGGGGGGCGGTTTAGAACGGAGTCGAGGAGGAACTTCTTCACTCAAAGGGTGGTGAATCTCTGGAATTCTCTGCCCGTTGAAGTGGTGGAGGCTACCTCGCTAAATATTTTTAAGACGCGGGTTGATGGGTTTTTGATAAGAGAGGGGATTAAGGGTTATGGGGAGAGGGCGGGAATGTGGAACTGAGACACGACAGATCAGCCATGATCTTATTGAATGGCGGGGCAGGCTCGAAGGGCTAGTTGGCCTACTCCTGCTCCTATTTCTTATGTTCTTATGTTTCATGATTGGGATTAGGATTGAGTTGAATGGTTGGGATTGTGTTTTTATGATTGGGTTGGGTGTTAGGATTGAGTTGAGCGGTTGGGGTTAGCAATAAGACTGGGCTGAATGGTTAGTGGTTACAATGATATGTTGGGGGATGGGTTGTATTGAGGAAGCAGGGGGGCTGAAGAAGGACATGGACAGGCTAGGAGAATGGGCAAAGAAATGACAGATGGAATACAATGTGGATGAGTGGCTGAGTGTTAGTGGTGAGGATTTGACTGAGTGGTTGGGGGTAAGGGTATGGTTTCTTCATTGGGATTAGGGTTGAGTTGAATGGTTGGGATTGTGTTTAAGATTGGGTTGGGTGTTTTGGATTTGTGTTAGGATTGGGGCTAGCATTAAGACTGGGTTGAGTGGTCAGGGTCAGTGATTAAGGACTGGTGTTGGAATGTCACTTTAAGGATTTGGATTTGGTGTAGGAGCTGGGTTTCTGGCTGTGACGAGTGATCATGGTAAGGATCTGGGGATGGTAGTTAGACAGCACTTCCACAGGCTACACCCTTGCACATTTCATGAGGGCTTCTTACCTGTGTTGAGTCACAAGACAATTTCACAAGTGTCCAGTCAAAGATCGCTCCTTTCGGGTCAATTCTGAACCATTTTTCCCTCTCTGCATTTCTCTCAGAAAAAAAACACATTACGGGTGTTGGACGTTTGGAGATTTTGATGCAAGTTCAGGCAAATTCGGACTGTTTGAATCCAAATAATCGGGTCATTCCTCAGAATCTTCTAAAAAAAACCTGCCAAGAACAATCACTTCTTCATCCCTTATCCAACTTTCACTTTCACTGGAGCTGTGTTTTTTGAAATATATCCAGATGTGGGATATGGGTTTCGTCGGCTGGTCCAGCGTTCATTACCCATCCCTAACTGTCCCTTGAGAAGGTGGTGGGTGAGCCGCCTTCTTGAACCCACTGCAGTCCACGTTGGGGGTAGGTACACCAACAGCGCTGTTAGGGAAGGACTTTCAGGATTTTGACCCAGCGATGGTGAAGGAACTTGTCGGTGAGGACAGGGCATTCCTGTGTGTGCGTCACCCTTGTCCTTCTACGTGATTGAACTTGTCGGGTTGACCACCAGTGACCATCGCCCCGTACTGAGGCACTGCACTTCTTGGGTTCTAGTCACAGGTGGTCTGAGGAGCAAGAATTGGGTTTCTTCAGTGCAAGTTGTGCCGAGATTTGGTCTCCTGATTGGAGATCCCACAACTTTTCCTCAACCTTTTCTTTAACTCGCTGTATTTTGCTTCCTTTCACTTGACGGGGGCTCTAGTGGGGGGAATTTCCTGCCTCCCATCCCTCCCCACAACTGGCACGTGCACCTCTCTCATTTCTCTGAGTGGGGAAGATGTTTGAGGGCAGACTCCCATGGTGCAGGCTGGGGAAAGCGGCCAGCTCGAGCTCAGTTTCGAACACAAACCGTTAACGGCCAAAACACCCGCAGCCCGGCTCGGGGCGGAAAGGAATGCTGCGCCCGGATTGGTGGAGGAGTCACCGCGTGCGCCGTGTCGGGGGGGAGGGTGGCGGGAGAGGGCGCTGCCTACGTGACGTTCAGCATCGCTTTGAAAGCTCAACCCCCTCCCTTCCTCCACCAATCAGAGCTGCCCGGGTGCCGCTCGCGCTTTGTTTCAAGACCGCCGGGAGAGGGCGGGCTGTTTGGAGGCTCCGCACCCGCACTCTCGCACTGCCTTCCCCTCCAATCAGAGCCTCTCAGTATTCCCACAGGCCAATGCTCCACCCCCTGGCTCGGGCTGCCTCCTCCTCCAATCAGAGCTGCCCGGTTCGCTGGCGCGCGCTTGAAACCGTTGGGAGGGGGCGGGGCAGTTTAAAGGCTCCGCCCCCTCACCGCGCTCTGCCTGCTCCTCCAATCAGAGCCCCGCCTCTATCCGGGGCACTGCCTCTTTGGGCGATGTTGTCGATGGGCTTTGCCCTTGTGGAGATTCTCCCAATGCCTGTCTGGCAGCGGGAGACTGCGGGAAAACACATGCAATCATTCCCTCACAAAGTGCTTTTCCAAATGAATCCAAATGAATTTTCAACCCTGGATCTACACTTAGGGAATCATTGAGTGCGATTCTCCCGCAAGTGCTGAATTTGTGGGAAAACTGTTCTAAATCATGACTGTTTTCTCAGTGCAACTTCAGACCTGAATCTCCCCACTCTGTGCACTGTAAGAAGTCTCACAACACCAGGTTTAAGTCCAACCAGTTTATTTGATAGTAATCCCACAAGCTTTCGGAAACGGTGTTCCTTTGTTAGGTGTGTGGAAGGTTCTGATCAGAGAAGGGCATGTAAAGACACAGTTTACAGAATACTGATTAGAATGCATGTCTTTGCAGCTAACCTGCTATTCAAGTCTTAAAGATACAGTCCAGTCATGAATCTCATTAAAAAGCCAGGGTGGCAGAGCCCATTCGCACTGGAGTCCGCAGCTCTGGAACTCTGCGCATGTAAAAAGTCTGACAACACCAGGTTTTAGTCCAACCAATTTGTTTGATAGTAAACTCACTAGCTTTCGAGGGGATTCCCTCTTCTTCAGGTGAATGGAGAGTTCTGGCCTCAGACAGAGTATATAAAGCACAGACAGTTTACAGATTACTGATTAGAATGCGAATCTTTACACCTAACCTGCTGTTCAAGTCCTAAAGTGGCCGACAATGTGAGTGGAAGGAGCACTGATCACAGGTTAAAGAGATGTGTATTGTCTCCAGACAGCACAGTAAGTGAGGTTTTGCAAACCCAGGCAAGTCACGGGGGTTACAGATAGTGCGACATGAACCCGAGATCCCTGTTGAGACCGTCCTCATGTGTGCAGAACTTGGCTATCAGTCTCTGCTCAGTGACTCTGCGCTGTCGTGTGTCGTGAAGGCCGCCTTGGAGAGGCATACGACAGCGCAGAGTCACTGAGCAGAGACTGATAGCCAACTGTGTTTACCCCAGTCCAACGCCGGCATATCCACATCATGACTCTGCACATGCGCAGTGGTTCCGATCTGTCAGTCTCCCCGTTTGCTAGCCAGCTCGATCGTTGGCCAGCCCAGGACTCCCACAGTGCTGCCCCTCCAACCCCCACCTTCCTCACCACGGCAACAATTCCCAGACCAGCCCCGATCCTCCCACTGCCCTGGAGTGCCCCAATGCCTAGCACCCACCACCACCACCCCCCCCAACTCAGCAGTGGCAATCCCCCAACCCCTTCATCCCGGCAGACACCCTGCTCCCGCTGATTTCCCCTCCCAACCCCCGACAGACCACTCCCCCTCCAGCCCACCCCGATCACTGGCCTCCCTCCAGCTACAGAGTGGCAGCAAGACCCTCAACTCCACCGATCACCTGTAGGCCCTGCCCACAATAGGCCCCACCCTCCCTTGGCACTGCCCAATGCCTGATAAGCAGTGCCAAGGTGCCCCCTGTGCATGGGCACTTTGCTCCTTGGGCAGTGCAGGTGCAGCACCTGCTCAGCAATAACCTGCTCAGCAAAGCCTAGTTTGGGTTTGCCAGGGTCACTCAGCTCCTTACCTCATTACAACATTGATTCAAACATGGACAAAAGATTGAATTCCAGAGGTGAGGTGAGAGTAACAGCCCTTAGCATCAAGGCCTCATTCAACCAAGTGTGGCATTAAGGAGCACGAGCAAAACTGGAATCAATGGGTATCAGGGCAAACTCTCCACTGGTCGGAGTCATAGCTGGTACATAGGAAGATGGTTGTGGTGTGGAGGGTCAGTCATCTCAGCTCCAGGATATCTCTGCAGGAGTCCCTCAGGGTAGTGTCTTAGGCCCAACAATCTTCAGCTGCTTCATCAATGAACTTCTCTCTCCGTCATAAAGCACCCAGCTTGGTTGGCAACAAATCTACATTCAGTCCCTCCACAACCAATGCTCAGTAGCAGCAGTGTGTACTATCTACAAAATGCAGTGCAGCAATTCAACAAAGATCCTTAGACAGCATCTTCCAAACCCACAACCACTTCCATCTAGAAGGCCAAGGACAGCAGATACGTGGGAACATCATCACCTGCAAGTTTCCCTCCAAACCACTCACCATCCTGACTTGGAAATACATTGTCAATCCCTTTGCAGTCGCTGGGTCAAAGTCCTGGAATTCTCTCCCTAACGCCATTGTGTGTCAATCTACAAAACATGGACTGCGGAGATTCAAGAAGGCAGCTTACCCCACATTCTCAATGGCAATTAAGGATGGGCAATAAATGCTGGGCAACCAGCGATACCGATGTCCCACAAATGAATAAAATTAGAAGAGGGTTATGTGTATTGTCCATTTTTTAATCCGTTTAAGGCTGAGATAGATATTTGCTTTCTCAGGGAATCAAGGGATATGAAGAGCAGCTGAGAAAGTATTGTAGAGGAAGCACTCTGTACCTGTCCTGCAGTGTTTGATGGGACAAGGCATATATGACAATTCACTTGACATAACATCCCTCATCTTGTTGAAAAAACTATTCCCAATTAAACAATTGTAATAAAATTGTGCACAATAGATGCAAGTTTTTAATACTGCATGGCACGGTGGCACAGTGGTTAGCACTGTTACCTCACAGCGTTAGAACATAAGAACATAAGAAATAGGAGCAGGAGTAGGCCATCCAGCCCTTCGAGCCTGCCCCGCCATTCAATAAGGTCATGGCTGATCTGTCGTGGCTCAGTTCCACTTTCCCGCCCTCTCCCCATAACCCTTAATCCCCTCTCTTATCAAGAACCCATCAAACCACTTCTTAAAAATATTTAGCAAGGCAGCCTCCACCACTTCAACGGGCAGAGAATTCCAGAGATTCACCACCCTTTGAGTGAAGAAGTTCCTCCTCAACTCCGTTCTAAACCGCCTCCCCTTTATCTTGAGGCTGTGCCCCCTAGTCCTACTGTCTTTTTTGAGCGGGAAGAGTCTCTCCACCTCTATCCTATCCATCCCATTCATCATCTTATACGTCTCAATGAGATCTCCCCTCATTCATCTAAACTCTAACGAGTACAAGCCCAGTTTATTCAGCCTCTCCTCATAGCTCAACCCCCTCAACTCTGGTATCAGCCTAGTAAACCTCCCCTGCACTCCCTCCAAGGCCAAAATATCCTTGCGCAGGTGCGGCGCCCAAAACTGCACACAGTACTCCAGCTGCGGCCTCACCAATGCCCTATACAGCTGCAGCAAGACCTCCCTACTTTTATATTCAATCCCCCTCGCTATGAAGGCCAGCATCCCATTCGCCTTCCTGACCACCTGCTGCACCTGCAAGCTGGGTTTTTGCGACTCATGCACAAGGACCCCGAGGTCCCTCTGCACCGTCACCTGCTGCAGTTTTTCGCCCCGTAAGTAATAGCCCTTCCTACCATTCTTCCTACCAAAGTGGACCACCTCACACTTGCCAACATTAAATTCCATTTGCCATTTCCTGGCCCATTCGCCCAGCCTATCTAGATCCTTCTGCAGACTCTCCACACCCTCTGCACAATTTGCCTTTCCCCCAATCTTGGTGTCATCAGCAAATTTCGACACCCTGCACTCGGTTCCCTCCTCCAGATCATCTATATAAATGGTAAATAGCTGAGGCCCCAGCACCGACCCCTGGGGCACCCCACTAGTCACCAACCGCCAATCCGAATAGCACCCGTTGACCCCCACTCTCTGCCTCCTATTTGACAACCAATCCTCTATCCACGCTAACACCCTACCCCCAACTCCATGTCCCCTGACCTTCTGCAATAACCTCTTGTGAGGTACCTTGTCAAACGCCTTCTGAAAATCCAGAAAGACCACATCCACCGGCTCTCCTCTATCCACTGCCCTAGACACATCCTCATAGAACTCCAGTAAATTTGTCAGACACGACTTCCCTTTAGTGAAACCGTGTTGCGTCTGCCCTATCAAGCAATTCTCTTCAAGATGCCTCGCAATTTCCTCCTTAATGACGGATTCTAACATTTTACCTACCACAGACGTTAAACTAACCGGCCTATAATTCCCCGCCTTTTGCCTGGCACCCTTCTTAAACAACGGCGTAACATTAGCCGTTTTCCAATCTTCCGGCACTTCCCCGGAATCCAGCGACGTCTGGAAAATAACCACCAAGGCATCCACTATCACCTCCGCCATTTCTTTCAGAACCCTCGGATGCATTCCATCCGGTCCTGGGGACTTGTCCACAATCAGCCCCTCCAGTCTGTCGAGCACCACCTCTCTAGTAACAGTAATGTCATTAAGACCCTCCAGTCCTACCACCTTTCCATCGCTAACACCCGGCAAATTATTCACGTCCTCCTCCGTGAAGGCAGAAACAAAAAAGTTATTCAAGACCTTAGCCATATCCCCATCCCCTACCACTAGGTCCCCTTTCTCATCCTCTAAAGGACCAACGTTCACCCTAGCCAGCCTCTTCCTTTTTATATATTTATAAAAACTCTTGCTATCCTTTTTTATATTAAGTGCTAGCCCAGCTTCATAGCTTCTCCTACCCTCCTTTATCAACTTCTTTGTCAATCTTTGTTGACATTTAAACCTCTCCCAACCCTCTTCTCGCCCACTGCTCTTAGCTACTCTAAATTCCTCCGCTTTTAATTTAACACTTTCCTTCACCTCCTTCGTTATCCACGGCTTATTACCTCTCCTCCTACGGTCCTTTTTGACCATCGGAATAAATTTCTGCTGAGCACCAAGAAAGATCTCCTTAAAGATCCTCCACTGCTCCTCAGCAGACCTACCTTCCAACGCACTCCCCCAGTCCACATTCGCCAATTCTTCTCTCATCCTACCATACTCCCCTCTATTCAAACAAAGGACGCGTGTCCGGGAACCCACTTTCTCCTCCTCCATCTGCAACAGAAACTCCACCATACAATGATCACTCTCTCCAAGAGGATCCTTCACCGCAAGGTTCCTAATTCGGCACCCAGGTTCAATTCCTGTCTTTGTGGAGTCTGAATGTTCACCCCATGTCTGCATGGGTTTCCTCTGGGTGCTTCCCACAGTCCAAAAGACATGCTGGTTAGGTGGATTGGCCACACTAAATTTTCCCTCAGTGTACCCGATCACGCATAGGAGTGTGGCGACTAGGGGATTTTCACAGTAACTTCATTGCAGTGTTAATGTAAGCCTACTTGTGACTAACAAATGAACATTAAACCCTTACTTACTCATTTACCTGCAATAAACTTGCTCAAGGTTTGTTTCCAACACAACATGAGCTATGTCACTCCTTTGTGTTCAAGTGGACCTTAGACGCAAGAGAAGAAATGAGGCCTGGATAATACTCCAACTATATTGCAAAACAAAACGACATTGAAATTCAATGTAACTATAAGAACATAAGAACAAGGAGCAGGAGTAGGACATCTGGCCCCTCGAACCTGCTCTGCCATTCAATAAGATCATGGCTGATCTTTTTCTGGACTCAGATCTACTTACCCGCCCGCTCACCATAATCCTTAATTCCTTTACTGTTCAAAAATTTATCTATCCTTGCCTTAAAAACATTCAATAAGGTAGCCTCAACTGCTTCACCGGGCAGGGAATTCCACAGATTCACAAACGTTTGTGTGAAGAAGTTCCTCCTCAACTCAGTCCTAAATCTGCTTCCCTTTATTTTTGAGGCCATGCCCCCTAGTTCTCGTTTCACGTATCGATGGAAACAACTTCCCTTCTTCTATCTGATCCATTCATTTCATAACCTTACATGTTTGTATATGATTTCCCCTCATTCTGCTGAATTCTAATGAGTATAGCCCCAGTTTACTCAGTTTCTCCTCATAAGCCGATCCTCTCAATTCTGGAATCAACCTAGTGAATCGCCCCTGCACCCCCTCCAGTGCCAGTACATCCTTTCTCAAGTAAGGAGACCAAAACTGTATTCCAAGTGTGGCAAGACGAGCACGTTATACAACATTTACTTGCTGTTTTTAAACTCCGTCCCTCTAACAATGAAGGACAAAATTCCATTTGCCTTCTTAATTACCTGCTACACCTGCAAACCAACTCCTTGAGATTCCTGCACAAGGACACACAGTCCCTCTGCACAGCAGCAGGCTGCAATTTTTTACCATTTAAATACTATTTCATTTTGCTCTTATTCCTACCAAAATGGATAACCTCACATTTACCAACATTGTACTCCATCTGCCAGACCCTCGCCCACTTACTTAGACTGTCTATATTCTTTGCAGACTTTCAGCATCCTCTGCACACTTTGCTCTACCACCCATCTTAGTGTCATCTGTGAATTTTGACACACTACATTTGATCCCCAATTCCAAATCGTCCATGTATATCATAAACAATTGTGGTCCCAACACTAATCCCTGAGGCACACCACTAGTTACTGGTCACCAATCAGAAAAACACCCATTTACCCTTACTCTTTGCTCTCTGTTAGTTAACCAATCCTCTATCCATGCTAATACATTAACCGTAACACCGTGCACCTTTATCTTATATAGCAGTCTTTGGTGCGGCACCTTGTCAAATGCCTTCTGGAAATCCAGATACACCACATCCACAGGTTCCCCATTGTCCACTGCACATGCAATGTTCTCAAAGAATTCCACCAAATTAATCAAACATGACCTGCCCTTCATGAACCCATGCTTCATCTTACCAGTGGGACAATTTATATCCAGATGTCTCGCTATTTCTTTCTTGGTGATAGATTCAAGCATTTTCCCTACTACAGAAGTTAAGCTAACTGGCCTATAGTTACCTGCCTTTTGTCTACCTCCTTTCTTTAAACCATGGCATCACATTTACTGTGTTAATCTATGGGAACTGCCCCAGACTCCAGCGAATTTTGGTAAATTACCATGAGTGCATTTGCTGTTTCTCCCGCCATCTCTTTTAGTACCCTGGGATGCATTCCATCAGGACCAGGAGACTTGTCTACCTTTAGCCTCATTAACTTGCCCAACCCTACCTCTTTCGTGATAATGAGAGTTTCTAGGTTCTCACCTGCTATTGTCTTCCTGTCATCAATTTTTAGCATGTTATTTGCATCTTCCACTGTGAAAACCGACACAAACTACCTGTTCAATGCCTCAGCCATTTTCTCATTTCCAGTTATTACATCCCCTTTTCGTCCTCTAAAGAACCAATATTTACTTTAGCCACTCTTTATCGTTTCGTATATTTGTTGAAACTTTTGCTATCTGTTTTTATATTCTGAGCTAGTTTACTCTCATAGCCATCTTATTTTGCTTTATAGCTTTTTTTGTGGCTTTCTGCTGACTTTTAAAGATTTTCCAATCCTCTAGGTTCCCACTAATCTTTGTCACTTTGTATGCATTTTCTTTCACTTTGATACCCTCCTTTATTTCCTTACATGTCCATGGCTGATTATCTCTTTTTCTACAGTCTTTCCTTATCACTGGAATATTCTTTGCTGAGCACTTTGAAAGTCCTCCACTGTTCTCAATTGTCCCACCATAAAGTTTTTGTTCCTAGTCTACCTTAGCTAACTCCTCCCTCATTCCTTTATAATCTCCTTTGTTTAAGGACAAGACACTGGGATTGGGTTTTACCGTCTCACACTCCAACTGTATTTTAAATTCAACCATTCTGTGATCGCTTCTTCCAAGAGGATCCCTAACTGTAAGATCATTAATCATTCCTGTCTCATTACGCAGGACCAGATCTAGGAAAGCTTGCTCCCTTGTCAGTTCCATTACATACTGTTCAAGGAAGCTATCGCGGATACATTCTGTGAACTCCTTCTCAAGGTTGCCTTGACCAATCTGGTTTGACCAATTGATATGTAGGTTAAAATCCCCTGTGATAATTGCTGGACCATTTTTACATGCATCAGTTATTTCTTTGTTTATTTCTCACCCCACTGCAATGTCATTATTTGGTGGTCTATAGATTATGCCTATAGATTTCTCCTTACTATTTCTAATTTCCACCCAAATGGATTCAACCTTTTTTTCCATAGAACCTATGTCATCCTTAAATATCAGAGCTACACCACCTCCCTTACCTTCCTGTTGGTCCCTCCGAACAGTTTGATACCCCTGAATATTCAACTCCCAGTCGTGACCATCCTGCAATCACGTCTCTGTAATGGCCACCAAATCATACTCGTTTGCAATGATTTGTGCTTCAAATCTTGTTTCAAATACTATGGGCATTAAGATAAAGTGCCCTTATGCTAGTTTTTGTACCTTTTTTTGAATTCTAACACTTCTATTAATAACATCTCCTGAGTTCTCCTCTCTTTTAACTTTTTCCTGATTTTTGATGTAGTTGGAACCTTCTCCCCACATTTTGTCCTTGCTCCCTCCTTCTCGGACTCCTTACATGGGTAGTGATATTGAACTGAGGACTGTGTCCACTCACGGGTCACCAGTGGCATATAAAAACACAGCAAAGTGATCAAAGGAGAGAAGGAAGGTGCCAATGGATGAGGTTAAATGTTAATTGCCAGAGTAACATCCCAAGCTAGGTTACATGAATATATTATCAAGTGATCCTCCTCTTTTGGAGTTGGCTCGGGGATGAATGCTGGTCAAGAAACTAGGGGCAGTTTCACAATCTTTGGACGGTACCTTCAGATCTTTAACTTTCACCTCAATAAACAGAATGGGCATCTTGTATGAGGATGCGGTCAAAAATAATTGCTGTACTGTGGCAGACAAGCCCAGGGAGCAAAAGCTGATGAGGTGAGGCAAAAGATGTTGCTCTGGACTGTTTTGTTAAAAGAGAGCCAAGGATCTGGCAGTGTATTGACATTGTTGGTACTGGAGGAAAAACTACTGGAAGAGGAGAATTACAAAAAACATTTCAATGGAAAATGCAAATGACAAAATAAAAAACTCACTCTCATAAACCATTCTTACTGTCTTTCGGAGATATATCATTATAAGGAGAGGATCTATACTCGGAAAAGCAGCCAGCATAATTAAGGACCCTACACACACCGGACATTCTCTCTTCCACCTTCTTTTGTTGGGAAAAAGATAGAAAAGTCTGAAGTCAAAACCAATGACTCAAGAACAGCTTCTTCCCTGCTGCCGTCAGACTTTTGAATGGACCTACCTAATAATAAGCTGATCTTTCTCTACACCCTAGCTATGTAACACTACATTCTGCGCCCTCTCCTTTCCTTTTCTATGAACAGAACGTTTTTGTCTGTATAGCATGCAAGAAACAATACTTTTCACTGTGTACTAATACATGTGACAATAATAAATTAAATCAAAATATTCTCTTGCAATTAGAAGAATGAGAGGTGATCTCTTCAAAACATATAATATTCTGAGAAGCTCCTGACACTGGTTGGAGAGTCAAAAACTAAAGTGGTATCGTTACAGGATAATGGGACAGCCGTTTACGACTGAGATGAGGTGAAGTTTCTTCACTCACAGGGTCAAGAATCCTTTACATTGGCTCAGCCATTGAATATATTCAAGGCTAAGATCATTTTTTTTAGCTCTAGTGGAAATCGGGATGTGAGGGATTGGGCAAGATAATGGAGTTGAAGTTGAACATCAATCATAATCTTACCTCGTAACAGAGCAAGCTCACTGGGCCATATGGCCCAACCCTACTTCATATGTTTAGTTTATATGGATCTCATATTCTGGAATGTGACAAGAATTCAGTGTTCCACTGGTTTATCTCCTATAAAGAAATCATTGAGGCAGAATCAATGCATCTTTATGACTAATAAAAATGACTTGGAAAAGCACCTAATTCGTTACCATGACTAAGCCTATGAGAAACATAAGCAAAAGGGACTTTGACTGAAATAAAGTTATATGGATTGCAAAATTTACTTACAGGTTTCCATGATAAGGTAATGCACATTTCACATTTTCACTTAAAAGCAAATTATTGCCGATATTGGAAATCGGAACTAAAAACTGAAAATGCTGGAGAAACCTAGTTGATTTGGCAGCAGTGATCAAGAGAAAAACAAAGTTAACATTTTGAGTCCAATATGAGTGTTATTCAGAACTGAAGGAAAGCAGAAAATGATGTTGTTCTTGATATTTAAAAAGGGGAAGGAGCAGGTGAGAAAAAGAGAAGCTGAGGGATAGGCAAAAGACTGTGGGAGATCAAACAACAAATATTATGGATCACATACAAAACGGTGGTAATACAAAGAACAAAGAACAGTACAGCACAGGAACTGGCCCTTCAGGCTTAAGCCTTCCCCGATCACATTGTCCTATCCAGACCAATCGCCTGTATCCCTCTATCTCTCTGTTTATGCATCCATCCAGATAAGTCTTAAATGATGCCAATGTACCTGCCTCAACCACGTCACTTGGCAGTGCATTCCAGGCACCCACCACCCTCTGTAAAAAACATTCCCTGCACATCTCCACTGAACTTGTGCCCTCTTGTCATTGTCATTTCTGCCCTGGGAAAAAAGCTTTCAACTGTTCACCATATCTACACACTTCATAATTTTATAACTTCCATCAGGTCACCCCTCAGCTTCCATCTTTCCAGGAAAAACAATCCCAATTTATTTAATCTCTCCTCACAGCAATCTCTCCTCCATACCTGGCAAATTCCTGGTAAACCTTTTCTGTACTCTCTCCAAAGCCTCCGCGTCCCTCTGGTAGTGTGGTGACCAGAATTGGACAAAGTATTCCAACTGTAGCCTAACCAACATTTTATATAACTCTGACATAATTTGCCAACTTTTAAACTCGATGCCCCATCCATTCAAGACAAGCATGCCATATGCTTTCTTCACCATCCTTTCTACCTGTGCTGCCACTTTTAAGGATCTATGGACCTGCATGTCCAGATCTCTCTGTGTGTCTCTGCTCCTGATGGTTTTACCGTTTATTTTAATTGGATCTTGAATTGGATCTGCCAAATTCGTCACTTCACATTTGTCCGGATTAAATTTCTCTGCCCAATTTTCCAGCCTCGCTAGATACAGCTATATTCTATGACAACCTTCATCACTCTCCGCAACTCCTGCAAACTTACTAATCAGACCAGTTACGTTTCCTTCCAAGTCATTTATATTGCAAACAGCAGAGGTCCCAGCAATGATCCCTGCAGAACACTACTTGTCACAGACCTCCATTCAGAAAAACACTGCTACCCTCTGTTTTCTATGTTGAAGCCAGTTCTGAATCCATCTAGCTAGTTCACCCTTGGTCCCATGTGATTTAATCTTTTGCACCAGCCTGCCATGAGGGACCTTGTCAAATGCTTTATTAAAGTCCATGCAGACAACTTACACAGCTGTTCCCTTGTCAATCATTTTTGTTACCCCCTAAAAAAGACTCAATCAAATTAGTGGGACATGACCTCCCTCATACAAAACCATGCTGTCTGTCGCTAACAAGACCATTCAGTTCTAAATGTGTATCGATCCTATCTCTAAGGGTCTTCTCCAACAATTTCACCATCACTGACATCAAGCTCACTGGCCTATAATTACCCAGGTTGTCCTTGCTACCCTTCTTAAATAACAGAACAACATTGGCTATCGTTCAATCCTTTGCAACTTCACCAGTAGCCAGCGAGGAAATAAAGATTTCTGTTCAAGGCCCAGTAATTTCATCTCCCTCAGTGGTTGGGGATTGATGCCATCTGGCCCTGAGGATTTATCTACATTAATGCTTTTTAATTCACCTAACATTTCCTCCCTTGTAATGATGACTTGTTCTAAAAAGTTTACACACCCCTCTGAGATACCACCAATCAACGTGCCCTTCCCCTTTGTAATATTGCTGCAAAGTACTCATTAAGGATCTCACCCACTTCCTTTGCTTCTCTGCATAATTTCACTCCTTTGTCCCCAAGTGGATCAATTCTTTCTCTGACTACCCTCTTGTTCCTAATATATGTATAAAATGCCTTGGGATTCTCCTTAATCCTGTCTGCCAAGGACATTTCGTGACCCCCTTTTGCCCTCCTAACTTCCTATTTGAGCTTTCTACTAATCTGTTTT
The DNA here is from genome assembly GCF_965287045.1 of Carcharhinus amblyrhynchos. Taxonomy (NCBI): domain Eukaryota; kingdom Metazoa; phylum Chordata; class Chondrichthyes; order Carcharhiniformes; family Carcharhinidae; genus Carcharhinus; species Carcharhinus amblyrhynchos. The sequence goes on along the minus strand of NW_027649784.1, from coordinate 2,221,081 downwards.
TAGTTGCCTAGGCCTCATGCATCCTTTTTCTTATTGACTGGACTCACAATTTCCGTGGTCATTTATGGTTTGCGAATCCTGCCTTTCCATTCCTTCCTTTTCACAGGTATATGCCTGTCTTGCACTCTGATCAACTGCTCCTGAAAAACTTCCCACATGCCAGATGTGGATTTACCCTCAAACAGCACCCCCACCAAACAACAGCCTACAAATCCTGCCTAATCCGGTTGTAGTTAGCCTTATCCCAATTTAGCGCCCGAACACGAGGACGACACTCATCCTTTTCCATGAGTATCCGAATGCTTACAGAATCATGTTCACTGTTCACCACGTTTCCCCCACTGTAACTTTGATGACCTGGCCGGGCCCATTCCCTAGTATAGGACCATCTTTAGTTGGACTATCCTCATATTGTTCTAAAAATTCTTCCTGGATACACTTAACCTGACGAAGGAGCAGCGAGTGCTCCGAAAGCTAGTGCTTTGCTACCAAATAAATCTGTTGGACTTTAACCTGGTGTTGTGAGACATCTTACTACATTAGTTTAAACCTAGATGAACCAAACTAGCAAAGCTCCTAGCCAGGATATTGATGCCCTTCCAGTTCAGGTGTGATGCATCTTTCTTGTAAAGGCCCCACCTTCCCTGGAATCAAAAAAACTGAAGCCGTCCCTCCTGCACTAGTTTGTTAGCCACATGTTCAGTTGCACTATCTCCCTATTCCCAGCCTCACCTATCCTGAGATTACTACCCTCGAGGTCCTGTGTTTTAATCTTTGACCCAACTCCCAGAATTGCCATTGCAGAACTTTACTACTTTTTCTATCTATGGTCATTCATGCCAATGTGGATAACGACATCTGTCTAATTTCCCTCCTGTTTTAGGATTCTTTGTATCTGCTCAGAGACATCCAGGACCCTGGCACCAGGGAGGCAAATGACCTCCTGGAGTCCCTCTCGTGGCCACAGAAGTGTCTATCTGTGCCCCTGACTATTGAATTTTCTATGACTATTGCTTTGCTAAGCTGTGTACCCCCTCTCTGTACAACAGGACGAGCCATGGTGCCTTCTCTCTGGCCACTGCTGTTGCTGTCCCCTGCTATAGTGGACCTCTGTACTGACGGCCTAACCCATCTGGTGGTCACCCATCTATCTTCTTGAACCTTGGGTGTGACCACATCTCTGTAATTATTGTCTATGACAATTTCAGCAAATTGTGTGCTACCCATTGCCTCCAGCTGCTGCTCTAACTGATCCATGCATTCAGTGAGCATCTGCAACTGGATGCATTTCCCACAGGAGTAGTCCTCAGAGACACTTAGTGTCCATGATACCATGTTGTGCATGATAGCATTAAAGATACAAAGCCTTGATCAAAGTAGGTGTCAAAAGCAGAATAAAGTTGAACACTATCTGAAAGCTAAACGGCACAATGCGTTGCACTCAATGTTGAGTCCAGAAGGCTGTGCAATGCCTAACCAGAGGCTAAGGTGCTGCTCTTCCAGTTTGCATGGGGCTTCACTGGAACATTTTGGCAGGTCAAGGACAGAAACGTCAGCATGAAAGCAAGCCATTTGATCTCCTTCACTCTCTAAGCTATCTCTGACCTTCGATATTGCTCCACCTGCCCTCACCCCTCTTTCATATTTTCAGACTGTTGGTTCTGATGAAAATGATACTCCACTTACTAACAGTTTTCTTCCTAACTGATGGAACAGCCATTGCTACTTTTGCAAAGAAGGATGTTATATGGCTCCAAATATAATCTAGGAGACTCACCAGTCCAGAATATGGCTCAATGGTAATAAGATAAGGTTGGGTAGTCAAAACCCAATCCAGAGGTACTAGACCAAGGCCCCACATTATCTTTCAGGTGGGTGTGAAAGATAGAATGGCACTATTTCAAAGAACAGCAGGGAATTCTCACTAATACACTGTTTGACGCTTATCCTTCAGCAGAAATCAATATGGCAGTTTGCACAGTGCGCAAATTTACTGCATTTCATGTTTTACAAGAGTTACCTGTCATTAATGTCCTAAAACAGCTCTGATTTAGAAATATGGTCTATTTTGGGCATTTGAAAGAGCCTCCTAATCTTCCAATATGAGCAGATGGAAGTGCACCTTCCAGTTATATTCCAGTGACTGCACTGCCATCAGGAACATTTGAAGGGGAAATGATTTGTTCAAATCAGTGTCCGGCAGAACATATTTTTGAAAACCCGTGTTCCACCTGCTAAAATCTGATCTCACCCAGTGTGACATAGTGCTAACTGCCAGCAATGGCCCTAAAGCTCCTCTTGCCAGGCTAGCTTTACATTGCTGAGACCTAAGGCACAATAATGAAGCCTCATTGGACCTCACCATTCTGGCACATAGATCGTACTTTGCACTCTAATTTGCACCCAAAGCATAGAAGTAAATTAAATTCTAGGTATTAGCACCCCCCATCCCTTTATGACGAGTGCATTGTGATGGTCTGCACAATGGCAACAGCCATGTTTAATTTTTTTAATTCATTTGTGGGACATGGGCATCGCTGGCTGGCCAGCATTTATTGATGTGGAGATGCTGACATTGGACTGGGGTAAACACAGTAAGAAGTCTTGCAACACCAGGTTAAAGTCCAACAGGTTTATTTGGTCGCAAAATCCACTAGATTTCAGAGCGCCGCTCCTTCGTCAGGGAAGGTACTTGACGAAGGAGCAGCACTCTGAAAGCTAGTGGATTCTGCTCCCAAATAAACCTGTTGGACTTTAACCTGGTGTTGTGAGACTTCTTACAGCATTTATTGTCCATCCCTAATTGCCCTGATAAGTTGGTGGTGGGCTGCCTTCCTGAATCGCTGCAGTCCATGTACTGTGGGTTGACATACAATGCCATTACGAAGGGAAAACCAGGATTTTGACCAGTGACCGTGAAGGAATGGTGATAGATTTCTGAGTCAGGATGGTGAATGGCTTGGAGGGGAACTTGCAAGTGGTGGTGTTCCCAGATATCTGTTGCCCCTGTCCTTCTAGATTGAAGTGGTCATGGGTTTGGAAGATGCTATCGAAGGTCTTTGGTGAGTCGCTGCAGTGCATCTTGTAGATAATACATACTGCTCATACTGAGCATTGGTAGTGGAGGGAGTGGATGTTTGTAGGTGTGCTGCCAATCACGTGTGTTGCTTTGTTCTGGATGGTGTGTAGCTCCTTGAGTGTTGGAGCTGCACCCATCCAGGCAAATAAGGGGTATTCCATCACACTCCAGACTTGTGCCTTGTAAATGTGGATAGGAGTCAGAAGGTGAGTTACTCGCCACAGTATTCCTAGCTTCTGACCTGCTCTTGTAGCCTCTGTGTTTATGTTGTGAGTCCAGTTGAGTTTCTGGTCAATGGTAACCTGAAGGATGTTGACAGTAGGTGATTCAGTGATGGTAACACCATTCAACATCACCTCCCAGCTCCAGGATCTCCATCACCCACATGCACAAAAGCACAATGTTTCTCCATGTTCTATCCACCAAAATTCTTTCTTATAAGCTTGCTGGTATCCACGGTGATTTATGTAGCATCTTTAACATAGTGCCACATCCCAAGATACTTCACAGGAGCAGAGTATTCTCAGAGCCACATAAGGAGACATTAAGACTGCAGACTAGAACTCAGAGACACAGTTTAAAAATGAAGGGTCTCCAATTTAAGACAGATGAAAATGTCGTTTCCTCATAGTCTCATAAATCTTTGGACCTCTACTCCCCAGGGAGCAGTGGAGGCAATGTCAATGAATATTTTTAAGGCAGAGGTAGGTAGATTCTTGAATAACAAGCAAATCAAAAGCTAAGGTAGGTGGACTGTGGAGTTGAGGCCTCAGTCAGATCAGCCATGTTCCTATTGGATGGTGGAGCAGGTTCAAGGGGCTGAATGGCCTATTCCTGCTCCTAATTTGTACGTTTGTCGAACGCTGACCAAATACAAATTTCAAGGAGTATTTACAAAGAGGAGCAAGAGACAGAGAAGTTTGAAGAATTATAGCATCCCTACAGTAGAGAAAGGAGGCCATTCAGCCCATCGAGACCGCATCAACAGTCCCACCCAGGCCCTATCCCCGTAACCCCCTGTTTCTAACCTGCTAATCCTCCTGACACTGAGGGTCAATTTAGCATGACCAATCCTAACCTGCACACCTTTGGACTGCGGGACGAAACCTGCGCACCCAAAGGAAACGGACATGGAACATCACCTAAGGTCGGAATTGAACCCAGGTTCCTGGTGCTGTGAGTCAGCAGTGTTAGCCGCAAGGTTTAATTTCAGAATTCCAGACCTTAGGGTCCAGACAGCTGAAGGATTCCAACGGCAAGATGAAGGAAGGACAAGAGGCCAGAATTGAGGAAGGCAGAATTCTCAAAGGATTAGGTGGATTGACATGGGGACAGATGAGGCCATGGAGGAATTTTCACTCAAAACTCCAAACTTATATGAAGATCTACAGAAACTCCAAGGAAGTGGATTATACAATGCTTCAGCCATTTCTCCAGGACACATCAGATTTCTCCTAGAGTTTGGTGGCTGTTTGGGAGCCACCTACCAACCTTCACCCCAGTGGAAATTCAATCCCATGTTCTTTGTTGCTGAGTCATTTTGAATCAAGCATTTGTGGCTCACAATTACATAAACCAATCCAAGTCATGGATCGAAGATTGTGGTGATTGCGGAAAACAGGAATTTACTTCATTCTTACTTAGCAACTGGAAGGTCTCTGAAATTAAAATTATGAATTAGCAAAGGAGACAATTAAACATCTTTCTGGGGAGCTAGAGATTAAAGCTCATCATGTTGTGATATTGTTTTTATTCTGGGATCATTTTATATACTGTCATAAGCTATATATATATATATTGCTTGGTTAAAGCACATGGCAATAAATCATAAAACAATTGTACAGAGAATGCAAGATCTCAAAAGGTAGCTATTGGTTTTATTGCTTGTCAAGATGAGATAATGAATCACACTCACGCATTATGAAACTGAGAATTTTATCTCACAGGCAATCATTCTCTCTGCAGGAATCCAAAACTAATCAAATATTTTATTCTCGTAATGTCTATTTTATATAATACAATTCCCATTGTACAAAAACCCCCATGAGTGGAATCCCAGATCCATAAGTTAGGGCAGCACAGTGGCTAGCACTGCCTCACAGCGCCAGGGACCCAGGTTCAGTTCCAGCCTTGAGTCACTGTCTGTGTGCCCAACCTGCCTTTACTGTCAATGAAATACTTCTGAACTGTTGCAATACCAGGAAACACAGCAACAAATTTGCATACAGCAAATCTGCTCAAAGAGCAATAAGATGCTGACCAGTTAATGTTTCATTCACAACAGGGACGAAGAAAGGGAGCCCTCCTTTGCTCTTCATGGGTTTATTATGGTGACCTGAGAGCAGACACAGACATAAGAATATAAGAACATAAGAAATAGGAGCAGGAGTAGGCCATCTAGCCCTTCAAGCCTGCCCCGCCATTCAATAAGATCATGGCTGATCTGTCGTGGCTCAGTTCCACATTCCTGCCCTCTCCCCATAACCCTTAATCCCCTTGCCTATCAAAAACCTATCAACCCGCGTCTTAAATATATTGAGCGAGGCAGCCTCCACCACTTCAACGGGCAGAGAGTTCCAGAGATTCACCACCCTTTGAGTGAAGAAGTTCCTCCTCAACTCCGTTCTAAACCGCCCCCCCTTTATCTTGAGGCTGTGCCCCCTAGTCCTACTGTCCTTTCTGAGCGGGAAGAGTCTCTCCACCTCTATCCTATCCATCCCATTCAACATCTTATATGTCTCAATGAGATCTCCCCTCATTCTTCTAAACTCTAACGAGTACAAGCCTAGTTTATTCAGCCTTTCCTCATAGCTTAACCCCCTCAACTCTGGAATCAGCATAGTAAACCTCCTCTGCACTCCCTCCAAGGCCAAAATATCCTTGCGTTAAGTGTGGCAACCAAAACTGCACACAGTACTCCAGCTGCGGCCTCACCAGCCACAGCAAGACCTCCCTACTTTTATATTCAATCCCCCTCGCTATGAAGGCCAGCATCCCATTTTTCCTGACCACCTGCTGCATCCGCAGGCTGGGTTTTTGCGACTCATGCACAAGGACCCCGAGGTCCCTCCGCACCGTCGCATGCTGCAGTTTTTCGCCACGTAAGTAATAATCCTTCCTACCATTATTCCTACCAAAGTGGACAACCTCACATTTGCCAACATTAAATTCCATTTGCCATTTCCTGGCCCATTCGCCCAGCCTATCTAGATCCTTCTGCAGACTCTCCACACCCTCCACACAATTTGCCGTTCCACCAATCTTGGTGTCATCAGCAAATTTCGATACCCTACACTCGGTTCCCTCCTCCAGATCATCTATATAAATGGTAAATAGCTGAGGCCCCAGCACCGACCCCTGGGGCACTCCACTAGTCACCAACCGCCAATCCGAATAGCACCCATTGACCCCCACACTCTGCCTCCTATTTGACAACCAGTCCTCTATCCACGCTAACACCCTACCCCCAATTCCATGCCCCCTTACCTTCTGCAATAACCTCTTGTGAGGTACCTTGTCAAACGCCTTCTGAAAATCCAGAAAGACCACATCCACCGGCTCTCCTCTATCCACTACCCTAGACATATCCTCATAGAACTCCAATAAGTTATTCAGACACGACTTCCCCTTAACGAAACCATGCTGCGTCTGCTCTACCAAACAATTCTTCTCAAGATGCCTCGCTATTTTCTCCTTGATCACGGATTCTAACATTTTACCTACAACAGACGTTAAACTAACCGGCCTATAATTCCCTGCCTTTTGCCTGCCACCCTTCTTAAACAACGGCGTAACATTAACCGTTTTCCAATCTTCCGGCACTTCCCCGGAATCCAGCGACGTTTGGAAAATAACCAAGGCATCCACTATCACCTCCGCCATTTCCTTCAGAACCCTTGGATGCATTCCATCCGGTCCTGGGGACTTGTCCACAATCAGTCCCTCCAGTCTGTCGAGCACCGCCTCTCTAGTAACAATAACAGACCTAGTAACAGACCCTCTCTAGTAACAGACCCCACTCATGTTTAAAATCGCACCTGAAAGACTTTACTCCCTCGCTGCTATCCTGGAGTGTCAGCCTAGATTTTAGTGGAATTTTCTGGCTGCACTCACCCCAGGACCGGAAAATCCTGCCCGAGGTCAATAGACATTTGCATGGTCCTGTCCCACCTACTATGATTCCCGTGGTGGGCAGGATGGGATGTGTTCAAGTCTCATGGAGTTGGGCTTGAACTCATAGCCTTCTAACTCAGACCGCTATCACTAGGTCATGGCTAACATCTGAACCAGTATCATGTTTCACCAATAGATTGACCTTTTCTGTTTGCTGCCAACTTTTCCAGAATATTCTGACTCGATCAGTCCTACAGGAAGCAGCTGTCCCTGCTACCTCATTCAATCTGGGAATTGTGAGCTAGCTAGAGCTCAATGATTGATTCAGAGGGAATCAATCATTAGTTGAATAGGTATGTTAGTCAGGTGGTTCTAGAATAGTATTAAGAAGTTATGAGCTCAAATCACGCCATGGCCAATGGAGAAATTGAATAACATCAGGTAATTTGTGGGATAGTACCAGAAAATGACTCTGAATGCTGCCAAATTACCAAAAAAAGTCCAATTGGTTCACTAATGTTCTTCATGAATGTGTGATAACTCCCCTGGACTTGCATGGGGAATCATTGATTAAACTTCCTGTAGAACACATTGAATACGAGGTCCCGGGGATTGACAATTAACACACCAGGTGGAGCTCATATACCGAGGCGTGTATAAAGCAGGCCCCTGAGTGGGTTCATTATTGCATTGTCCCAGTTGGGACAATGTTTGTGTTCACTGTTTTGCTTTACTTTATTTTGAGTTAATATAGAATCAAACCTGCCTCTGTATCAGTCTGGCCTAATTGTAACTCCTGTATTATGTGGTGACTCTTGATGTTTTGTGACATTTAAAGATGAGCAATAAATATGGCCTTACTGATGTCATCTGCGCCCTAAAAACAATAAAAAATATAAATTCCAAGGTTATCTTCAACCCACTTCCACAAGCGTGCACTTTGCAGAAGAAATGACTTCTGGACATTAACCCAGGTACGAGATCTTTGGATGACCTTCCCTCTATAGCATCAGATCTAATAAGAAACCCCTCTACCACAAACTGAGTGCAATTAAATCAGCAAAACACAAAATTGATATGAGATTTTTTGTTTTAATCACTCAGTACCAAAGGAGTAAGTGTAACATGACCTGGGGTGTCCAAAAATGCAGCACAATCACTGTACCTATTCAGCTCATGAAACCGTGGAAACACCATTGCATCCGTCTTTCCTACTGGAATATCCATTTGCAAATCTTTGCTATTCTTTCTTCTGATGTTGGAAAAGCCATTATTTATTGACCATCCTTACTTACCTTTCAGAGGTGGTGGTCTCCCTTCTTCTTGAAGCGTTTAGAGTTTTTCCAGGTGCTCAGGTCTTGATGCCACCCGGAATGATGGAATAGTAAACTGTATCCAAGTCAGGATGGTGTTTGTCTTGGAGATTATGGAATTTCCACCGTCCTTCTCCTTTTAGGTTGTGCAGCTCACAGGATTGGGAACTGCTGCCAATGAAGCCTTGGTAAGCTAGGAGTCCATCCTTCAGATAGTATGCACTGCAACCACATTGTGCTGGTGGCAGTAGAAATAGATGTTTAAGCTGGTGGATGAGTTTGAAATCAAGCAGCCTGATTGTTATCAGTATTTCAGTATGACTGCCAGACAATATGGTGCCCTAAATCCCTGGCTGGAGCTTGAACCCACTGAGTTCCAGTTCACAGGCCTGGGGACTACCAATTTTGGATTGGAACTTTATCTGGGGCAACATTAGGGGCAGAATTTGACTGCTGGGTCCATGTATTAGGAATTTGGGTCCATCCATTTGGAACTGAAACTCCTCATTATGTTTCAGATGGTCGAAACTCAAGCTTTGGTCAAGGGCAAATTCCTACAATTATCCTTTGAATGTAACCAAGTGGTTTGTGAATGTAAAGTACTAGGTATTCCTGTGTGAGAGTGGAAGGAGTTGGAACGTATTATATAACAGAGTTAGATAAACACTGATCATAAGTTAACATTGAAACACTCAAAGATTTGAGATATTGTTAGAAAGACAATGTGCATTGAAAGCCATTCTCAGTCTAACTCCTTCCTTAACACACTGAACAGCACTGAAGGAACTAGAGTCTGCTCCAAAAAAGCAGAAATTTCCACTGTGTTTATTGGACACCGAAATCTCCGTGACTATATGGGCTCGTTCTGATAATTTATTTATCTGGAGTTTCAAAGGTCAATGTTGGAAGGTATTATCACTGTTCAGTTTAACTTCCTCTAACATTTGTTCGACTGTACTGCAGTGGATGACGAGTCAGCCTTTTGAGTGGTGTTTAACTTTTCCTGAAGATACCTGTGAAAAACAGCTGACTTTCCAACTGCAACTATTTTAACTCATTTTTTTTGCCTCTTCCAAGTCCAGTTTTGGAAAGGAAATGTATGATGTACAAAATGAGGACTATTATATATTTATGCTACCTGCTCTTCACTACAGCTCCAGGTGAGTTGCAATGTAATATATTCCTCAGTAATACATTTGAAAAATTTGAGTTGCTATTTCCCTTAAACCTGCTATAAATTTTTGTCTTCATTGTGCCTGGGACACACTAAGTTCCTGGACACAGGGACAGCTTTGGATTGTGTCAAATCTCCTCTCATTGGGCAGATACCTCAAAATGTGTCTGGTACCAGGATTGCCCTGGAAATGCTTGCAGCGAGAATGACAGAAGGTTCCTCTCAACCTGATGACCGAGCCTCAGGCTCTTCCAGCTACTGATAAAATAAACAAGACAAAGTAGATTCATCAAACTGGTTCGTGATTTCACACTGGAAAATATTAGGCTCACGCAGCATCATAATCAGTTTTACCTTATCAGCAAGTTAAAAGAATCTTAATGATTCTATTATTCACCTCCATGCTCACTCCAAAAAAAGAGCATCAGCAATTATGATGTGTGATTAACTTATGCTCAATGCTTCTAATACAGGCAGCATGCAAATCCAGCTTTGACAAAGGCCGTCTGGACTCGAAACATCAGCTCTTTTCTCTCCTTACAGATGCTGCCAGACTGCTGAGATTTTCCAGCATTTTCTCTTTAGGTTTCAGCATGCAAAACACATTTGAGGCAAATTTCCCCCACAGCATCAAAAACGACTGTTACAAAGTTGAATATTGCAATCAGAAGTTTTGGGACAATTTGTGCACAAAGGATATCTGTGCTGTTAAATCCTAAAATAGAAGTGTCACAAAGTTTCAACATTCAAATCTGATGAGGTGAAAAAGACTTTGAAACAGCATGGAATTTAGTACTGTAAAAGGGTCATTTAAATCCAAAATGTTGTGTACTATTTTACCATTTTGATTCTAAGTGCTGGTTGGACTTGAAACTGGGAGTGTTTCAGATCTGACTTTTACAGCCATTCTCAGGTGTCCCCATACCCACTTTGCCTGAAGAAATATCAGCAATTCCGAATTGCGCTGCTCAAGCCTATGGGTGGGGCTTAACACGCCTGAAATCTTGCAGCTCCGATCTATGCCTTCAACTGCGCATGCGCAGAAAGAAAAAGATGGAATGCGGCTTCCCTGCTACATCGATCCTGGGCTGGATAATGCCTCTCTCTAGCCTCCACAGATATTGCCCCAGTCTGCAACATGACCTACCCCCTTATCCTCCACCCCCTCCACCATTCAAACCGATTGTAGGCCCCTCCCCATTGGCTCATTATTATTCTTGATCACTTTCTTTCTCTTCTCTAGCCCTGGAGTGGGATGATCAGTGCCACAATAAAATCCACATTTTTTTTAGATTCCAGCTTCCTCTGCTGTACCATTAGTGGTACAGCAAGTATCACAGGGGATTTTAATCTACATATCAATTGGTCAAACTAGGTCGGTCAAAGCAGCCTTGAGGAGTTGTTCACAGAATGTATCCGCGATAGCTTCCTTGAACGGTATATAATGGAACTGACAAGGGAGCAAGCTTTCCTAGATCTGGTCCTGTGTAATGAGACGGAAATGATTAATGATCTTGCAGTTAAGGATCCTCTTGGAAGAAGTGATCATAGTTTGGTTAAATTTAAAACACAGATGGAGCATGAGACGGCAAAATCCAATACCAGTGCCTTGTGTTTAAACAAAGGTGACTACAAAGGGAGGAGTTGGCTAAGGTAGACTGGGAGCAAAAACTTTATGGTGAGACAATTGAGGAACAGTGGAGAACTTTCAAAGTGATCTTTTACAGTGCTCAGCAAAAATATATACCAGTGATAAGGAAGGACTGTAGATGAAGAGATATCTAAGGGAACAAAGGAAGGCATCAAATTGAAAGAAAATGCGTACAAAATGGCAAAGATTAGTGGGGACCTAGAGGATTGGGAAATCTTTAAAGGTCAGCAGAAGGCCATGAATAAAGCTATAAAGAAATGCAAGATGGATTATGAGAGTAAACTAGCTCAGAATATAAAAGCAAATAGCAAAAATTTCTCCAAATATATAAAACGAAAAAGAGTGGCGAAAGTAAACGTTGGTCTTTTAGAGGCCGAGAAGGGGATGTAATAACTGGAAATAAGAAAATGGCTGAGGCATTGAACAGGTATTTTGTGTCGGTCTTCATACTGGAAGATACAAATAACATGCCAAAAATTGATGACAGGAAGACAATGGCAGGTAGGAACTTAGAAACTATTATTATCACGAAAGAGGTAGTGTTGGGAAGTTAATGAGGCTAAAGGTAGACAAGTCTCCTGGTCCTGATGGAATGCATCCCAGGGTACTAAAAGAGATGGCGGGAGAAATAGCAAATGCACTCGTGGTAATTTACCTAAATACTGGGGTGGTTCCTGCAGATTGGAAAACAGCAAATGATTCAGCACTAATTAAAAAAGGAGGTAGACAAAAGGCAGGTAACTATTGGCCGGTTAACTTCTGTAGTAGGGAAAATGCTTGAATCTATCATCAAGGAAGAAATAGCGAGACAACTGCCTATAAATTAAGCCCATTGGTAAGTCGTAGCATGGGTTCATGAAGGGCAGGTCATGTTTGATTAATTTGGTGGAATTCTTTGAGAACATTACATGTACAGTTGACAATGGGGAACCTGTGGATATGGTGTATCTGGATTTCCAGAAGGCATTTGACAAGGTGCTGCACCAAAAAATGCTACATAAGATGAAGGTGCACAGTGTTACGGTTAATGTATTAGCATGGATGAAAATTGGTTAACTAACAGAAAGCAAAGAGTGTAAGTAAATGAGTGTTTTTCTGATTGGCGACCAGTGACTAGTGGAGTGCCTCAGGGATCAATGTTGAGACCGCAATTGTTTACGATTTACATAGATGATTTGGAGTTGGGGACAAGTGTAGTGAGTCAAAATTTGCAGATGACACTAAGATGGGTGGAAGAGCAAAGTTTGCAGAGGACGCTGAAAGTCTGCAAAGGGATATAGATAGTTTAAGGGAGTGGGCGAGGGTCTGGCCAATACAGTACAATGTTGCTAAATGTGAGGTCATCCATGTTGGTAGGAATAACAGCAAAATGGACTATTATTTAAATGGTGAAAAATTATGGCATTTTGCTGTGCAGAAGGACCTGAGCATCCTTGTGCAAGAATCTTATCATTCTCTCACAGCTATAGCCTCTTAAAGTAACAGAGCATTACAAGCTCAAAAACCGTTGATTAAAATTAGAAACATGATCCTACATTCTTTCATACAACAACCTTTTTCTGTTGTCCTATTTAAACCAATTTACAATGCCTGATTTTAAGGCAACACTTATTCTTTGTCTGTATTCCTGTCTCCTGAGGCAGCCTGAACAAATCCTATCCTCCTTCCCAAATTGGTGGCAGAACAAAATTAGCTATCCAAGTACTTTCAGACTTTGTCCCCATTAAGTGACCAGATGAAGAATTTTGGAGTTTTAAAATCAACCTATATTTTTACGAGCTATAACAAGGGTTCTGGTGGTGCAGCAGAGAATTCTGAGTTCAGCATCTCACAGACAAATATACCTTCAGGTTTGATTAACATATACCAATCCAAAATTTTAATTTGTTCAGAGGTTATCTATATCCACTCACAACAATCGATTAAGTTTTTTTCTATGGATAGGGTACAAGTACAACAAACCAATCATATGTTTACTTTATTATAATATCCAATCAGTGGGTCTTACATGCTATCTAGTCTCATTTATTAGGGACTACAATTTGTTCATAACACAACAACTTGCGTCTGACTTGTGGACATCAATCACCCTCCCTGTTCAATGCCATAGGTGTTTAATTAATTTTCAAGTGTTGCCTCCCTAAGTTCTCTCTAGATGATTTAGCTGTCAGGGTAGATAGTAGAACAATCCCACATTGATTTTACAATCTCTGATACTTATCACCTGCAATTATACTGCCTGCATTTTGTGTCCTTGTGTGTTTGCACTCAGTTAGTTGTTTGTATAAATTCTGAAGGTTTTTTAAACCTTTCAGTAAGTATGATTATTAGTATAACCATTAGCCCCCTTCATAAGAAACTATTGGAAAGAAAGTGGTCAGGAATTGCAAATCCAATGAGGTTCTCCTGCTCACCAAATGTACGAAACACCAACTTGTCATCACAACAGGATGCTCCACCGAAAAGACAAGTTCAAGACTTCCTGGAGGCATCCACAATCAGAGCACTGGCACATGATTGATTCTGTCATCATCTGATCCTGAGACCAAAAAGATGCCCTGATTGTCAAAATGATAACTAGTGCAACAAGGATGATCACATCATTGAAGACCTCATCAACAAGAAGGAAGAAGCTCTCAGTGCCTGGTAAAATAACATCACCACCAGTGCAAAAGGAGAACTCAAACTGCAAAAGTGATGTACAAATCAGAACTAGGGAAATCAAGAACCAATGGTGCACTAAGAAAGCTAAGGAGCTGCATCTCCTCACCGACAATAACGACATCCAGGGCTTCTTTAGTGCTGCCAAGGAAACACTCTAGGCCTCAAACTATATGGAGTAAGGACAGAACCCTTTTGAGATACAGAAAAAACAATGGCCTTCAATGGAGGAAACACTTCAAAGAACTCCTAAACCATGATAGAATCATAGAAAAAGTGTTCGAAGAATATTCCAACTACCCATCAAAGATGACCTTTGGACGCCCACCAAGTGGAAGTCAAAGCTGCCATAAACACATGAAGATGGAATGGATGGGATTCCAGCAGAGGTTTTCAAACTTGGAGGAGAAATGATCAGCTGCCATCTCCATCAGCTGTTCCTGAAAATCTGAGACAGAGAAGACATCTCTGCTGACCTCAGGAGTGCCACTATCGACACCATCTCCAAGAAAGGAGACAGAGAGACTGTAGGAACTACCAAGGAATCTCCCTCCTCTCCATCACCAAGACAATCCTTGCCCGAATCCTCACCTCCGCCCAGTCTCTGAAGAAATCCTTCCAAAAAAGTCATTGTAGTTTCCGACAAAACTGTGGAACAGTGGACATGATTTTCACTGCTTGACAACTTCAAGAGAAATGCCGAGCAACATCAACCACTCCACGTGGCCTTCATTGATTTAACAAAGGCTTATGACTCTGTATTGTTAAATGCCATGGAAGACCCTGTCAAAGGCATGTTGCCCAGAGAAATTAATCAACATCATCTGACTCCTCTACAACAAAATGTCAGTGACAGTCCTCACTGATGGAAATATGACAGACACTGGAGTCAAGCAAGGAGATGTCATCACCCTCACCCATTTCTATATCTTCATCAGTACTATCCTCACCTTGTCAAGAACAAGCTTCCCAGTGGAGTGGACATTGTCTACAGGATGGATGGAAACTTTTCAACCTCAACTGGTTGAAATCCAACAAGAAAACTACACTGACATTGCTTGTGGAACTTTAATGTGTAGAAGAGAATCTTCTAGCCTTACTTGATACCTTCACAGAAGCATACCGAAGAATTGATCTCAGCCTCAATCCCAATTACACTTAAATCATTTACCAACCTGTCCCAGGGCAAGATCAGTCTCTCCCCCCATCAAAATCAATGGAGAAACTCTCCCAAATTTCAAATATTTCCCTAACCTGTGGAGCCAACTCCCATCTGGTGCTGAAATTAAGATCTTTGTGTGCAATGCATTCATTCTCTCAACTCTTCTTTATGGCTCAGAAACTTGGACTACATACGGATACCACCTCAAGGCCCTGGAAAGGTACCATCAACACTGTCTGAGATGCATTCTACACTTCAGCTGGGAGGACAAGCATACCAACATCAGCATACTTGGAAGAGCCAAGAGTACCAGCATTGAGGCCATGGTCATCCAAACCCAATGTCATGCACTTAGGAATCCAGAGTCCCCACTGCCAAAGCAAATCTTCTTTGCCCAGCTCAAGGAAGGCTCCCAAACGAGAAGAGGACAAAGGAAGCACTTTAAAGACACCCTGAAGGCTCACTTCAAGAAATGCAACATAGATGTCAATGCCTGGGAGAACTTTGCTCAGAAGAAACCTGCTTAGAGGAATTTCCTGTTTGAAGGGATGTAATTCTTCAAGAGTGCCCGACTGTGGGAAGAGGTCCAGGAAAGAAGTGAGAAAGAAATGCCAGCGATCTTAGGTTCAAAGACCATTTCACTTCCCAGAATCCTCTGCACTTATTCTGGGATCACCTGGCTTTTATCCCAGCGAACCTGCCCTCCCCCACATCTGGAATGAAAATCAGCCATTTTTTTCCATGTCATGTTTGTGCAACCAGGAGATATACCAAACACACTCCTGACCCAAGAGTAAAAATCCATTTGGAAGTGTTCAAATGAAAAAACTAGATGAATTTAACAATGTTGCAGATTGTAGGTCAATGGGCCATGAGAATTCTGGGAATTTAAAAGTTGATGCTTTTCGATGCCGACGACATCTTGAAGGGACAACATATCTCCTAAAGATGACAAGAAGAAGAAAGATGGGGCTAAAGGAGGCAAAAAGGATAAAGATCCAGTGAACAAAACTGGAGGCAAGGCCAAGGAGAAGAAGCGGTCAAAAGGAAAAGTGAGAGACAAGCTGAACAACTTGATTCTGTTTGACAAAGCCATGTATGATAAACTGTTGAAAGAGGTCTCAGATTACAAACTCATCGCGCCTGCAGTCATCTCTGAAAGACTAAAGGTCAGAGGTTCTCTGGCTAGGGCTGCCCTGCAGGAGCTGCTTGCAAAAGGTATGAACAAGCTGGTGTGCAAACACAGAGCACAGATTATCTACACGTGAAACACCAAGGGAAGAAATGCATCTGCCGCTACAGATGATGCTTAAACAGATTCTACAATGGATTCCAACTGAAGACATTTAGATACAAGTGTAAAATAAAACTGTTGCACTATAAAAAAAAGAGTTGATGAGGTTATGAGTAATGAAGTTGTTACTTTGATACCATTGACAAACTGTCATATACTTTATAACTCTTACCACGTCATTGACCTTTTTCCTGCACAGAATTTAGTTACTAGAAGCTGTGACCTTCACCTAGGGATTTAGAATATCCTTCACAATGACTATCCCATGCATTGCGTCAGTGTTTTTTAACATGGGGTGTGGGAACCATTGTCGAGGGTCAAATACGTTGCTATGGATCTGTAGCCAGTGGGTAAGGACAGCAGATCTCCTTGCCTATCGGCCATTAGTGAACCAGATGGATTCTTATAGACTTTTAATTCCAGTTTTTTATTGGGTTCAAATGTTATCATCTGCTGTGATGGAATTTGAACCTGGGTCCCCAGAGCATTGTCCTTTGTCACTGAATTTATTGCTACTTTACTGATAATCTAGAGACCCAGGGAAATGCTCTGTGGACCCGAGTTTACCATTTTTAGCACCACGGAAAGCATTCTTTCTTGGTATGGCTCCTGCTCCGAACAAGGCCACAAAAAACAGCAAAGGGTTGTAAACATAGCCCAGACCACCATGCAGACCAGCCTCCTATCCATTGACTGTCTACACTTCTCGCTGTCTCAGAAAAGCAGCCAGCATAATCAAGGACCCCACACACCCTGGACATTCTCTCTTCCACCTTCTTCCATCGGGAAAAAGATACAAACATCTGAGGTCACGTACCGACCGACTCAAGAACAGCTTCTTCCCTGCTGCCATCAGACTTTTGATTGGACCTACTGGCTCTGGGAATCTATGAGGTGCTGTGGGCCATCAGTAGCAGCAGAATTGCACTCAAACATAATCTGTAACCTCATGGCCCGGCATATATCCCACACTACCATTATCACCAAGCCAGGGAATTAACCCTGGTTGAATGAAGAGAGTAGGACGGCATGCCAGGAGCAACACCAAGCATACTTAAAAATGAGATATTAACCTGGTGAAGTGACCAGAATGACTTGGGTGACAAACAGCATAAGCAGCAAGTAATCAACAGAGCTAAGTGATCCCCAACCAACAGATCAGACCCAAGCTCTGCAGTCCTACCACATCGAGCCAGGAATGGTGGT
The DNA here is from genome assembly GCF_965287045.1 of Carcharhinus amblyrhynchos. Classification (NCBI taxonomy): domain Eukaryota; kingdom Metazoa; phylum Chordata; class Chondrichthyes; order Carcharhiniformes; family Carcharhinidae; genus Carcharhinus; species Carcharhinus amblyrhynchos. The sequence goes on along the minus strand of NW_027649784.1, from coordinate 2,203,428 downwards.
GGACAACTAAACAACTCACTGGAGAAGGAGGCTCCACAAATATCCCCGTCCTCAATGATGGAGGAGCCCAGCGCATCAATACAAAAGATAAGGCTGAAGCATTCGCAGCAATCTTCAGCCAGAAGTACTGAGTGGATGATCCATCCTGGCATCCTCAAGATGTCCACAGCATCACAGATGCCAGGCTCCAACCAACTGAATTTACTTCACCTGATATTAAGAATTGTCCGAAGGCACTGGATACTGCAAAAGTTCTGGGCCCTGTCAATATTCCAGCAATTGTACTGAAGACTTGCGCTCCAGCACTTGTCGCCCACTAGCTAAGATGTTCCAGTACAGCTACAACCCTGGTATCTACCCGGCAATGTGGAAAATTACTCAGGAATGTCCTGTACAGAAGAAACAGGGGAAACACAACCCAGCCAATTACTGGCCCATCAGTCAACTCTCGATCATCAATAAAGTGATGCAAAGGTCACCAACAGTGCTATCAAGCAGCACTTACTCAGCCATATAGTGCTCATGACACTCAGTTTAGGTTCTGTTGGGTCACTCGGCTCCTGACCTCATTAGGGCCTTGGTTCAAACATGGACAAAGCAGCTGAACTCAGAGTGAGGTGAGAGTGACTGCCCTTGACATCAAGGTATCATTTGACAGAGTGTGGCATCAAGGAGCCCTGGCAAAACTGAAGTCAATGGGAACCAGGGGGCAAACCTTCTGCTGGTTAGAGTCATATCTGGCACAAAGGTTGTGCTGGTTGGAGATCAACCATTTCAGCTCCAGGGCATCATAACAAGAGTTCCTCAGGGTAGTGTCCTAGGCCCAACCATCTTTAGTTGCTTAATCAATGACCTTCCTAACATCATACAGTCAGAAACGAGGATGTTCGCTGATGACTGCACAATGTTCAGCACCATTCGCGACTCCTCAGATACTGAAGCAGTCTAAATGCAGCAAGACCTGGACAGTATCTGGGTCTGGGCTGACAAATGGCAAGTAAGAAGTGCTAAGCAATGACCATCTCCAACGAGAGAGGATTAGAATACAAAAGCAGGGATGTACTGCTGAGGCTTTATAAGGCTCTGGTCAGATCACATTTGGAGAATTATGAGCAATTTTGGGCCCCATATCTAAGGAACAACAGGCTGGCCTTGGAGAGGGTCCAGAAGTGGTTCACAGACTCTGGGTCTGTACTCGATGGAGTTTAGAAGGATGAAGGAGGGGATCTCATTGAAACTTAAAGAATATTGAAAGGCCTGGATAGAGTGGATGTTTCCATTAGTAGGAGAGACCAGAATCCAAGGGCACAGATCTGAGTAAACAGACAAACTTTTAGAACCGAGATGAGGAGGAATTTCTGCAGCCAGAGGGTGGTGAATCTATGGAATTCATTGCCACAGAAGACTGTGGAGGCCAGGTCATTGAGTGTATTTAAGATAGATAGCTTCTTGAACGGTAAGGGGATCAAATGTTATGGGAAAAGGCAGGATAATGGGGTTGAGAAACATATCAGCCAAGATTGAATGGCAAAGCAGACTCGAGGGGCTGAATGGCCTAATTCTGCTCTAATGTCTTTTGGTCTTGTGGTCTAACCATCTCTGTTCAATGTTCAATAGCAGTTCCATCACTGACTCCCCCACTGTCAATATCCTGGTGGTTACTATTGACCAAAAACTAAACTGGACTCAGCCATATAAATACTGTGGCTACAAGAGCAGGTCAAAGGCTGGGAATCTTGCAGCAAATAAATCACCTCCTAACTCTCCAAAGCCTGTCCACCACCTACAAGGCACAACTCAGGAGTATGATGGAATACTCTCCACTTGCTTAGACGAGTGTGGCTTCAACAACATTCCAGAAGCTCAACACCATCCTGGACAAAGCAGCCCCACCTGATTGGCATCCCAACCCCGAACATTCACTCTCTCTACCACCGACACAGTGTTTACCACGTGTACCATCTACAAGATGCACTGCTGCAACTCACCAAGATTCCTGAGGCAATACCTTTCAAACTCATCACCTCTACCATCAAGAAGGGCCAGAGCAGCAGATAACTGGGAACACCACCACATGCAAGTTGAACACCTATCTGTTCCCCTAACTATCAAATGTCCTGCCACTATTGTCCTCCCACTCTTCTTCCTCACCCATCTGTGCAGCCAATCCACAGGCTTTGCTCTTGCTACACTCCTCTGAAGAACCAATCCCCCACCAGTATCCAAATAGAAAACCAGTTAATGAGAGAAATTGACTCCAGGAGCTCCTGCACTTCCTATCTGATATTCCTAGACTGTCTGCCAGCCATCCATTTCCCATCTGCCTGCTCTTGGTTAACCTCTATAAAATGTGTTAACTGCATTCTCCCCATCCTCACAAATGCACCACCACACAGTGAATCCAGCCATTTATCAAATCTGAAATCAGAACTCAAATTTCTGCAGCTGGCAGCACTTCGTACACGTGGTCATCAGGAAGCATCCATGACTTTCCACATGTTACACGATGGGTATTCTACATGGCTTGTTGTAAGAGTTGTTAGTAGATCTTGCAAGGCATTCAGAGACTTGTATGATTGAAAATTAAGGATGGAACTTTCCTGTTCCACCTGCCACGGGAATTCCCATGGGCAGGGAGACAGACCACACAAAGGTCCATTGATCTTGAATGGGAGTTTCTGGTTTCGGGGCGAGCACAGCAGGAAAATCCTGCCCTAAGTGTTTATTACACAAAATATACATAGCTTTAAAGTATGGATAACTAGGTGCTATATTCTTGCTGACTTCTATCAAACTTTCTTTACACACAGTTTATTATCATGTGATTCCTTATGAAGCTTATTAATGTTTTTCTTCCCCACAGTAACTACACTGCTGTTTCAGTTGCCTTTGTTATAGAGTTAACTGTGGCACTTTTATACAAGCTTAACAACTTCTCCTGGGCATTTAGTTCCTTTTGTAACATTTCTTCCATGGTCACTAACTGCTCCTTAGCCTCTTTCAATTCACTCATTAGATCATCAATCTGTTTCTTAGAATTTTCCCTATTTGCTTTCAAAGTCTGGATGTCCTCTTCCATACTGCACATCTCATCCTTCACGTTCTTTGGATTGGACCTAAATTCAAGAATTTCATCAGTTTTGATTGTTATCTCTGTATTCAACAAGCTGTCCTGATGCATTAACAATTCCACCTCCTGTTCCAAGCATTCTTCATGAAACTAAATAGAGGCTTTAGGAAGATCAAATTCCAATTGAAAATCTCTTTTGTTGAAATTGCTTCTATAAATTTATCATTTAGGTGTTTCAAGTCTTGCTTCAAGCCTTCTACTTCTTTTGAGTGACACTCCAGTGTTCGTTCCTCATTTTTCATTAGCAAACTCATCTTTTGTCTGTAAATATGATTCATATGTTCCCTTAGCAGAGCCTAATTTCTCTGTGCAATTCCTCAAGCTCACTTTCTGTAATTATACTCCTGGTAGTTGTTTCTCAGACTCTTCATGGTCTTTTATGAGGATTTCTACTTGGTCTGGTACTCTAAGTTTTATTATTTTCATTCATCCATTTAATTTTTCAACAATTCAATGACTCACAGCAACTTTGAGGCATCCAGTACTTTTCCTTCTAGTCCCTTGATCTTCAGCTTCACATTTACATTTTCTGATCTTACTTATGCGTTTCTTTTTCTGTATGCAGCAGAGCTTTGTCTCTGCACATCATTTGGGTTTCACTGTAAGCCAGGTCTGAGTCCAGTGAGGTATGAACCTGTTTTAGTTATAGAGTTATAGAGGTTTACAGCACGGAAACAGCCCTTAGGCCCAACTTGTCCATGCCCTGTTTTTTTAACCCCGAAGCTAGTGCCAACTGCCCGAGTTTGACCCGTATCCCTCTATACCCATCGTACCCATGTAACTGTCTAAATGCTTTTAAAAAGACAGAATTGTACCCGCTTCTACTACTATCTCTGGCAGCTCGTTCCAGACACTCACCACCCTGTGTGAAAGAATTGCCCCTCTGGACCCTTTTGTATCTCTCCCCTCTCACCTTAAATCTATGCCCTCTAGTTTTAGATTCCCCTACATTTGGGAAAAGATATTGACTGTCTAACTGATCGATGCCCCTCATTATTTTATCGACCTCTATAAGTTCACCCCTCAGCGTCCTACGCTCCAGAGAAAAAAGTCCCAGTCTATCCAGCCTCTCCTTATAACTCAAACCATCAAGACCCGGTAGCACCCTAGTAAATCTTTTCTGCATCCTTTCTAGTTTAATAATATCCTTTCTAAAATAGGGTGACCAGAATTGCGCACAGTATTCCAAGTGTGGCCTTATCAATGTCTTGTACAACTTCAACAAGACGTCCCAACTCCTGTATTCAATGTTCTGACCAATGAAACCAAGCATGCCAAATGCCTTCTTGACCACTCTGTCCACCTGAGACTCCACTTTCAAGGGGCTATGAACATGTATCCTGAGATCTCTTGGTTCTGTAACTCTCCCCAACACCCTACCATTAACTGAGTAAGTCCTGCCGTTGTTCAATCTACCAAAATGCGTCACCTCACATTTATCTAAATTAAACTCCATCTGCCATTCGTCAGCCCACTGGCCCAATTGATCAAGATCCCATTGCAATCCTAGGTAACCTTCTTCACTGTCCACTATGCTACCAATCTTGGTGTCATCTGCTAACTATGCCGAGTAAATTCTCATCCAAATCATTAATATAAATGACAAATAACAGTGGGCCCAGCACTGATCCCTGAGGCACACCGCTGATCACAGGCTTCCAGTTTGAAAAACAACCCTCTACAACCACCCTCTGTCTTCTGTCATCAAGCCAATTTTTTATCCATTTGGTTACCTTACCCTGGATCCTGTGAGATTTAACCTTATGCAACATCCTTCTATGTGATACCTTGTCAAAGGCCTCACTAAAGTCCATGTTGACAACATCAACTGCACTGCTCTCATCTATCTTCTTGGTTACCCCTTCAAAAAACTCAGTTACATTTGTGAGACATGACATGAAAGTGGAACTGAGCCACTTCAGATCAGCCATAATCTTATTGAATGGCGGGGCAGGCTCGAATGGCTAGATGGCCTACTCCTGCTCCTATTTCTTATTTTCCACTTGCAAAGCCATGCTGACTGTCCCTAATCAGTCCTTGCATCTCTAAATGCCTGTAGATCCTGTCTCTCAAAATACCTTCCAATGACTTACCCACTACAGATGTGAGGCTCACTGGCCTGTAGTTCCCAGACTTTTCCCTGCAGCCCTTTTTAAACAAAGGCCCAACATTTGCCACCCTCCAAACTTCAGGCACCTCACCTGTGACTATCGATGATTCAATATCTTTGCTAGGGGACCTACAATTTCATCCCTAGCCTCGCATAGTGTCCTGGGATACACTTCAGCAGGTCCCAAGGACTTACCTACGTTGATGTGCTTTAAGACTTCCAGCCCCTCCTTCTCTGTAATATGTACACTCCTCAAGACATCACTATTTATTTCCCCGAGTTCCCTAACATCCATACTGTTCTCAACAGCGAATACTGATGAGAAATATTCATTTAGGATCTCACCCATCTCTTGTGGATCTGCACATAGATGACCTTGTGGATCCTTAAGCGGTCCGACCCTCTTCCTAATTACTCCTTTGCCCTTTGTGCATTTGTAGAAGCTCTTTGGATTCTCCTTTGCCTTATCTGCCAAAACAATCTCATGTCCGTTTTTTTGCCCTCCTGATTTCTCTCTTCATTCCTGTCCTGCACCCTCTATACTCTTCAACAGATCCACTTGATCCCAGCTGCCTTTGTATGTCACGCGCCTCCTTCTTCTTGACCAGAGCCTCTATATCCCAAGTCATCCAGGTTTCCTTACTTCTACTAGTAAGGTAATCAAGCTCTTTGTGGCTTCATTATCCGCTCACAGCTTGGAAAGCTCTAGAGATTTTCCTTTCAATCCTTCCTCTTTTTCATTCAGCTGGTTCAGTCTCTTTCTTGTACCTCTTGACTTCTTCCTAGAATATAGAAAATTGCTGAGTCTTCTCAGACTGCTATCAAATTAATCATGTTTCTCTTCATAATTTTCCAGATAACAATCTGATGACTCTTGGAGCATATGAAGCTCAATCAACAGGTTTCCCTTTACTTAGTGAAACTTGAGTTTTCTTGTAATTGTCAATTTGGTTCTGCTGCTCCTCCATTTTGTTTGTGATAACTTGGCCACAAAAAGGTAGTCAAATGCATTGTGGTATTCAATCTTCTTTACTTCTAAAAATATTGAAATATAGTACAGCATGGACTCAGAACTGGAGGTAGCTATTACATAGGTCCCTCTTGGTAACACTAAACTCATGAAAGTCTGCCCTACCAATCACATCATTCATATATGCTCATACCCACTAAAGATATCAATATATATATGCAAATAGGAAGGTGCTGACTAAAACACTTTTGTTCACCTGCCATCTGCAATTTACCAAACAAGTAGAAATGGGTCAGTATTTTCAGAAAGTTATATTTTTAAACCTTCCAGCTGCTTCTCAGTTTCCTCCTCCCTCAGCACTAAACTCTGGCTTATGCTCTTCATTGTGCTGAAATGGTCTGAGACTGACTTGTGTTTTGCTTGGGTATCGTCTCCCTCACAATGGGCTCTCTGTGTCCTTCTGCTGTTTTATCAGGGTGTTCTATACCTTTTCTTGATGTTTGCATTCTCAGCAAACCAGAAATTTAAAATATTTGTCAAAAGTTTTCAATATTGCATCAATATCGCTGAGGATTCATCAATGCTTTTAGCAGGATTCCTTCATCAGCTCACCCACTCTCTGTCCATTTCCTTTTTATACTAATAACAGAAATATTCCATCATAAGATCTGCTGCTGCATTAACAAGAATTGAGTTCATTGTGTATCAAGACCTCCCATTGCTCTGAAAGCACTGTTGACATGAATAAATCACAGTAATCAGCAGTCATTAAGCATTATATTTGATGTAATGCCTGCATTGTGATCAACAAGTGTTGTTAAGTCACTGACCAAGATTCTGTAGCTCAAATCTTGAAGTGATCAATTCTGGCGCAAGTCCTTTGAACAGCAATGTGAATGAGCTTACTATTGTTAAAACTCTGCATTCTGTTCGATAAATACAGATTATTTATGTCATCTCTTTTTACGTCCACAGCAATTAAAACATCCACCAGCGACATCTCCCCCACCTCCCTCTCGAGCACCACCTTCTCATCCTATTCCAACAACACCCCATCCCCCAACGACTCCTCCTCCTCTTCCAACATCAACACCCCATCCCCCAACGACTCCTCCTCCTATTCCAACAACACCCCATCCCCCAACGACTCCTCCTCCTCTTCCAACATCAACACCCCATCCCCCAACGACTCCTCCTCCTATTCCAACAACACCCCATCCCCCAATGACTCCTCCTCCCATTCCAACAACACCCCATCCCCCAACGACTCCTCCTCCTCTTCCACCAACACCCCATCACCCAACGAATCCTCCTCCTCTTCCACCAACACCCCATCCCCCAACAAATCCTCCCCCTCTTCCACCAATACCCCATCCCCCAACGACTCCTCCTCCCATTCCAACAACACCCCATCCCCCAACGACTCCTCCTCCTCTTCCACCAACACCCCATCACCCAACGAATCCTCCTCCTCTTCCACCAACACCCCATCCCCCAACGACTCCTCCTCCTCTTCCACCAACACCCCATCCCCCAACGACTCTTCCTCCTCTTCCAACATGAGCACCCCATCCCCCAACGACTCCTCCTCCTCTTCCACCAACACCCTATCCCCCAACGACTCCTCCTCCTCTTCCACCAACACCCCATCCCCCAATGACTCCTCCTCCTCTTCCACCAACACCCCATCCCCCAACGACTCCTCCTTCTCTTCCACCAACACCCCATCCCCCAATGACTCCTCCTTCTCTTCCACCAACACCCCATCCCCCAACGACTCCTCCTCCTCTTCCACCAACACCCCATCCCCCAATGACTCCTCCTCCTCTTCCACCAACACCCTATCCCCCAACGACTCCTCCTCCTCTTCCACCAACACCCCATCCCCCAATGACTCCTCCTCCTCTTCCACCAACACCCCATCCCCCAACGACTCCTCCTCCTCTTCCACCAACACCCCATCCCCCAACGACTCCTCCTCCTCTTCCACCAACACCCCATCCCCCAATGACTCCTCCTCCTCTTCCACCAACACCCCATCCCCCAACGACTCCTCCTCCTCTTCCACCAACACCCCATCCCCCAATGACTCCTCCTCCTCTTCCACCAACACCCCATCCCCCAACGACTCCTCCTCCTCTTCCACCAACACCCCATCCCCCAACGAATCCTCCTCCTCTTCCACCAACACCCCATCCCCCAACGAATCCTCCTCCTCTTCCACCAACACCCCATCCCCCAATGAATCCTCCTCCTCTTCCAACACCAACACCCCATCCCCCAACGACTCCTCCTCCTCTTCCACCAACACCCCATCCCCCAACGACTCCTCCTCCTCTTCCACCAACACCCCATCCCCCAACGAATCCTCCTCCTCTTCCAACACCAACACCCCATCCCCCAACAACTCCTCCTCCTCTTCCACCAACACCCCATCCCCCAACGAATCCTCCTCCTCTTCCAACAACACCCCATCCCCCAACGACTCCTCCTCCTCTTCCACCAACACCCCATCCCCCAACGACTCCTCCTCCTCTTCCACGAACAACCCATCCCCCAACGACTCCTCCTCCTCTTCCACCAACACCCCATCCCCCAACGAATCCTCCTCCTCTTCCAACAACACCCCATCCCCCAACGACTCCTCCTCCTCTTCCACCAACACCCCATCCCCCAATGACTCCTCCTCCTCTTCCACCAACAACCCATCCCCCAACGACTCCTCCTCCTCTTCCACCAACACCCCATCCCCCAACGACTCCTCCTCCTCTTCCACCAACAACCCATCCCCCAACGACTCCTCCTCCTCGTCCACCAACACCCCATCCCCCAATGACTCCTCCTTCTCTTCCACCAACACCCCATCCCCCAACGACGACTCCTCCTCTTCCACCAACACCCCATCCCCCAACAACTCCTCCTCCTCTTCCACCAACACCCCATCCCCCAACGACTCCTCCTCCTCTTCCAACACCAACACCCCATCCCCCAATGACTCCTCCTCCTCTTCCAACACCAACACCCCATCCCCCAACGACTCCTCCTCCTCTTCCACCAACACCCCATCCCCCAATGACTCCTCCTCCTCTTCCACCAACACCCCATCCCCCAACGACTCCTCCTCCTCTTCCAACACCCCATCCCCCAACGACTCCTCCTCCTCTTCCACCAACACCCCATCCCCCAATGACTCCTCCTCCTCTTCCACCAACACCCCATCCCCCAATGACTCCTCCTCCTCTTCCAACACCCCATCCCCCAACGACTCCTCCTCCTCTTCCACCAACACCCCATCCCCCAACGACTCCTCCTCCTCTTCCAACACCAACAACCCATCCCCCAACGACTCCTCCTCCTCTTCCACCAACACCCCATCCCCCAACGACTCCTCCTCCTCTTCCACCAACACCCCATCCCCCAACGACTCCTCCTCCTCTTCCACCAACACCCCATCCCCCAACAACTCCTCCTCCCCTTCCACCAACACCCCATCCCCCAACGACTCCTCCTCCTCTTCCACCAACACCCCATCCCCCAATGAATCCTCCTCCTCTTCCACCAACACCCCATCCCCCAACGACTCCTCCTCCTCTTCCACCAACACCGCATCCCCCAACGACTCCTCCTCCTCTTCCACCAACACCCCATCCCCCAACAACTCCTCCTCCTCTTCCACCAACACCCCATCCCCCAACGACTCCTCCTCCTCTTCCAACACCAACACCCCATCCCCCAACAACTCCTCCTCCCCTTCCACCAACACCCCATCCCCCAACGACTCCCCCTTCTCTTCCAACACCAACACCCCATCCCCCAACGACTCCTCCTCCTCTTCCACCAACACCCCATCCCCCAACGACTCCTCAACCTCTTCCACCAACACCCCATCCCCCAATGACTCCTCCTCCTCTTCCACCAACACCCCATCCCCCAACGACTCCTCCTCCTCTTCCAACACCAACACCCCATCCCCCAACGACTCCTCCTCCCCTTCCACCAACACCCCATCCCCCAACGACTCCTCCTCCCCTTCCACCAACACCCCATCCCCCAACGAATCCTCCTCCTCTTCCACCAACACCCCATCCCCCAACGACTCCTCCTCCTCTTCCACCAACACCCCATCCCCCAACAACTCCTCCTCCTCTTCCACCAACACCCCATCCCCCAACGAATCCTCCTCCTCTTCCACCAACACCCCATCCCCCAACGACTCCTCCTCCTCTTCCACCAACACCCCATCCCCCAACGACTCCTCCTCCTCTTCCACCAACACCCCATCCCCCAACGAATCCTCCTCCTCTTCCACCAACACCCCATCCCCCAACGACTCCTCCTCCTCTTCCACCAACACCCCATCCCCCAACGACTCCTCCTCCTCTTCCAACACCAACACCCCATCCCCCAACGACTCCTCCTCCTCTTCCACCAACACCCCATCCCCCAACGACTCCTCCTCCTCTTCCACCAACACCCCATCCCCCAACGACTCCTCCTCCTCTTCCACCAACACCCCATCCCCCAACGACTCCTCCTCCTCTTCCACCAACACCCCATCCCCCAATGACTCCTCCTCCCCTTCCACCAACACCCCATCCCCCAACGACGACTCCTCCTCTTCCACCAACACCCCATCCCCCAACAACTCCTCCTCCTCTTCCACCACCAACACCCCATCCCCCAACGACTCCTCCTCCTCTTCCACCAACACCCCATCCCCCAACGAATCCTCCTCCTCTTCCACCAACACCCCATCCCCCAACGACTCCTCCTCCCCTTCCACCAACACCCCATCCCCCAACGACTCCTCCTCCTCTTCCACCAACACCCCATCCCCCAACGACTCCTCCTCCTCTTCCTCCCACACCCCATCCCCCAACGACTCCTCAACCTCTTCCACCAACACCCCATCCCCCAATGACTCCTCCTCCTCTTCCACCAACACCCCATCCCCCAACGACTCCTCCTCCTCTTCCAACACCAACACCCCATCCCCCAACGACTCCTCCTCCCCTTCCACCAACACCCCATCCCCCAACGACTCCTCCTCCTCTTCCACCAACACCCCATCCCCCAACGACTCCTCCTCCTCTTCCACCAACACCCCATCACCCAACGACTCCTCCTCCCCTTCCACCAACACCCCATCCCCCAACGAATCCTCCTCCTCTTCCACCAACACCCCATCCCCCAACGACTCCTCCTCCTCTTCCACCAACACCCCATCCCCCAACAAGTCCTCCTTCTCTTCCACCAACACCCCATCCCCCAACGAATCCTCCTCTTCTTCCACCAACACCCCATCCCCCAACGACTCCTCCTCCTCTTCCACCAACACCCCATCCCCCAACGAATCCTCCTCCTCTTCCACCAACACCCCATCCCCCAACGACTCCTCCTCCTCTTCCACCAACACCCCATCCCCCAACGACTCCTCCTCCCCTTCCACCAACACCCCATCCCCCAACGACTCCTCCTCCTCTTCCACCAACACCCCATCCCCCAACAACTCCTCCTCCTCTTCCACCACCAACACCCCATCCTCCAACGACTCCTCCTCCTCTTCCACCAACACCCCATCCCCCAACGAATCCTCCTCCTCTTCCACCAACACCCCATCCCCCAATGAATCCTCCTCCTCTTCCACCAACACCCCATCCCCCAACGACTCCTCCTCCTCTTCCACCAACACCCCATCCCCCAACGAATCCTCCTCCTCTTCCACCAACACCCCATCCCCCAACGACTCCTCCTCCTCTTCCACCAACACCCCATCCCCCAATGACTCCTCCTCCTCTTCCACCACCAACCCCCCATCCTCCACCACCCCCTCCTCTTCCAACACCAACACTCCATCCTCCTCCACCTCCCCCTCCTCTTCTTCTTCCACCACCAACCCCACATCCTCCACCACCTCCTCCTCTTCCACCACCAACCTCCCCTCCTCCACCACCTCCTCCTCCTCTTCCACCACCAACCCCCCATCCTCCACCACCAGCCCCCCATCCTCCACAACCTCCTCCTCCTCTTCCACCACCAACCCACCACCCTCCACCTCCACCTCCTCTTCCACCACCAACCCCCCATCCTCCACAACCTCCACCTCCTCTTCCACCACCAACCCGCCATCCTCCACCACCTCCTCCTCCTCTTCCACCACCAACCCCCCATCCTCCACCACCTCCTCCTCCTCTTCCACCACCAACCCACCACCCTCCACCTCCTCCTCCACTTCCACCACCAACACCCCATCCTCCACAACCTCCACCTCCTCTTCCACCACCAACATCCCATCCTCCACAACCTCCACCTCCTCTTCCACCACCAACCTCCCATCCTCCACAACCTCCACCTCCTCTTCCACCACCAACATCCCATCCTCCACAACCTCCACCTCCTCTTCCACCACCAACACCCCATCCTCCACAACCTCGACCTCCTCTTCCACCACCAACCCACCACCCTCCACCTCCTCCTCCTCTTCCACCACCAACCCCACATCATCCACCACCACCACCTCCTCTTCCACCACCAACCCGCCATCCTCCACAACCTCCACCTCCTCTTCCACCACCAACACCCCATCCTCCACAACCTCCACCTCCTCTTCCACCACCAACCCACCATCATCCACAACCGCCACCTCCTCTTCCACCACCAACACCCCATCCTCCACAACCTCCACCTCCTCTTCCACCAGAAACCCTCCATCCTCCACCACCTCATCCTCCTCTCCCACCACCAACCCCCCATCCTCCACCATCTCCTCCTCCTCTTCCACCACCAACCCCCCATCCTCCACCTCCTCCTCCTCTTCCAACACCAACACTCCATCCTCCTCCACCTCCCCCTCCTCCTCCTCTTCCACCACCAACACCACATCCTCCACCACCTCCTCCTCCTCTTCCACCACCAACCCCCCATCCTCCACCACCTCCTCCTCCTCTTCCACCACCAACCCACCACCCTCCACCTCCTCCTCCTCTTCCACCACCAACCCCACATCATCCACCACCACCACCTCCTCTTCCACCACCAACCCACCATCCTCCACAACCTCCGCCTCCTCTTCCACCACCAACACCCCATCCTCCACAACCTCCACCTCCTCTTCCACCACCAACCCCCCATCCTCCACAACCTCCACTTCCTCTTCCACCACCAACACCCCATCCTCCACAACCTCCACTTCCTCTTCCACCACCAACACCCCATCCTCCACAACCTCCACCTCCTCTTCCACCACCAACACCCCATCCTCCACAACCTCCACCTCCTCTTCCACTACCAACACCCCATCCTCCACAACCTCCACCTCCTCTTCCACCAGAAACCCTCCATCCTCCACCACCTCATCCTCCTCTCCCACCACCAACCCCCCATCCTCCACCATCTCCTCCTCCTCTTCCACCACCAACACCCCATCCTCCACCTCCTCCTCCTCTTCCACCACCAACCCCCCATCCTCCACCACCCCCTCCTCTTCCAACACCAACACTCCATCCTCCTCCACCTCCCCCTCCTCTTCTTCTTCCACCACCAACCTCCCCTCCTCCACCACCTCCTCCTCCTCTTCCACCACCAACCCCCCATCCTCCACCACCAGCCCCCCATCCTCCACAACCTCCACCTCCTCTTCCACCACCAACCCTCCATCCTCCACAACCTCCACTTCCTCGTCCACCACCAACATCCCATCCTCCACAACCTCCATCTCCTCTTCCACCACCAACACCCCACCCTCCACAACCTCCACCTCCTCTTCCACCACCAACCCACCACCCTCCACAACCTCCACCTCCTCTTCCACCACCAACACCCCATCCTCCACAACCTCCACCTCCTCTTCCACCACCAACCCACCACCCTGCACAACCTCCACCTCCTCTTCCACTACCAACACCCCATCCTCCACAACCTCCACCTCCTCTTCCACCACCAACCCCCCATCCTCCACCACCTCATCCTCCTCTCCCACCACCAACCCCCCATCCTCCACAACCTCCTCTTCCACCAGAAACCCTCCATCCTCCACCACCTCATCCTCCTCTCCCACCACCAACCCCCCATCCTCCACCATCTCCTCCTCCTCTTCCACCACCAACACCCCATCCTCCACCTCCTCCTCCTCTTCCACCACCAACCCCCCATCCTCCACCACCCCCTCCTCTTCCAACACCAACACTCCATCCTCCTCCACCTCCCCCTCCTCTTCTTCTTCCACCACCAACCTCCCCTCCTCCACCACCTCCTCCTCCTCTTCCACCACCAACCCCCCATCCTCCACCACCAGCCCCCCATCCTCCACAACCTCCACCTCCTCTTCCACCACCAACCCTCCATCCTCCACAACCTCCACTTCCTCGTCCACCACCAACATCCCATCCTCCACAACCTCCACCTCCTCTTCCACCACCAACACCCCATCCTCCACAACCTCCACCTCCTCTTCCACCACCAACACCCCATCCTCCACAACCTCTACCTCCTCTTCCACCACCAACACCCCATCCTCCACAACCTCCACCTCCTCTTCCACCACCAACACCCCATCCTCCACAACCTCCACCTCCTCTTCCACCACCAACCCACCACCCTCCACCTCCTCCTCCTCTTCCACCACCAACCCCACATCATCCACAACCTCCACCTCCTCTTCCACCACCAACCCCCCATCCTCCACAACCTCCACCTCCTCTTCCACCACCAACCCCCCATCCTCCACCACCTCCTCCTCCTCTTCCACCACCAACACCCCATCCTCCACAACCTCCACCTCCTCTTCCACCACCAACACCCCATCCTCCACAACCTCCACCTCCTCTTCCACCACCAACACCCCATCCTCCACAACCTCCACCTCCTCTTCCACCACCAACACCCCATCCTCCACAACCTCCACCTCCTCTTCCACCACCAACACCCCATCCTCCACAACCTCTACCTCCTCTTCCACCACCAACACCCCATCCTCCACAACCTCCACCTCCTCTTCCACCACCAACCCACCACCCTCCACCTCCTCCTCCTCTTCCACCACCAACCCCACATCATCCACCACCACCACCTCCTCTTCCACCACCAACCCCCCATCCTCCACAACCTCCACCTCCTCTTCCACCACCAACCCCCCATCCTCCACCACCTCCTCCTCCTCTTCCACTATCAACCCCCCATCCTCCACAACCACCACCTCCTCTTCCACCACCAACTCCCCATCCTCCACCACCTCCTCCTCCTCTTCCACCACCAACACCCCATCCTCCACAACCTCCACCTCCTCTTCCACCACCAACCCCCCATCCTCCACCACCTCCTCCTCCTCTTCCACCACCAACACCCCATCCTCCACAACCTCCACCTCCTCTTCCACCACCAACACCCCATCCTCCACAACCTCTACCTCCTCTTCCACCACCAACACCCTATCCTCCACAACCTCCACCTCCTCTTCCACCACCAACACCCCATCCTCCACAACCTCCACCTCCTCTTCCACCACCAACCCCCCATCCTCCACAACCTCCACCTCCTCTTCCACCACCAACACCCCATCCTCCACAACCTCCACCTCCTCTTCCACCACCAACCCACCACCCTCCACCTCCTCCTCCTCTTCCACCACCAACACCCCATCCTCCACCACTACCAGCTCCTCTTCCACCACCAACCCCCCATCCTCCACAACCTCCACCTCCTCTTCCACCACCAACACCCCATCCTCCACAACCTCCACCTCCTCTTCCACCACCAACCCACCACCCTCCACCTCCTCCTCCTCTTCCACCACCAACACCCCATCCTCCACCACTACCACCTCCTCTTCCACCACCAACCCCCCATCCTCCACAACCTCCACCTCCTCTTCCACCACCAACACCCCATCCTCCACAACCTCCACGTCCTCTTCCACCACCAACCCACCACCCTCCACCACCAACCCGTCCTCTTCCACCACCATAGCCACATCCTCCACCACCTCTTCCTCTTCCACCACCACCTCCTCCTCTTCCACCACCAATCCCCCATCCTCTTCCACCACCACACCAACCACCACCACGCTGACCACCACCAAACCGACCACCACCAAACCGACCACCACCACGCCGACCAGCACCACGCCGACCACCACCAAACCGACCACCGCCACGCCAACCAGCACCACGCCGACCACCACCACGCCGACCACCACCAAACCGACCACCACCACGCCGACCACCACCAAACCGACCACCACCACGCCCACCACCACCAAACCGACCACCAAACCGATCAAGACAACCACTACAAGTCGACCGACAACAGGTATTTCCTTAACATTATTTATGAAATGTTTGACTTAATATGGACAAGCTAAAATATTTTTATGCAAGTTCTACTCTCATGAGTTTTAGAATTTTCTAATAAAGTTGAGTCTATTTATACAGTTGGAAGTGATTAGCCTGAGACAATGATACCTGATAATTACCGCAATGAGGATGAGCAATAGCACTGATCATATCCACCTGACAAAAGAGGCAATCTACCAAGAACTAATCAACACCAGCTCTCTAAAGAGGTGGGGTATGAAGTCCAAATGTGGTATTCACAGAAGCATTAGTCTGCTTTGCAATAAAATAGATTAGCCAATAGGTTGGATTTATTCTTTGCTTTTACAAAAATAATTGTGGAAGTTTTTTTTAAGCATGTTTTTATCAAAAGTTCTTCATTTTCAAAAAGGCAAAAATTCCACAAAACCTCGTACAGCGCACAGAAATATTTAGTCCACATAAATATACGGAAAAGACCTGCGAATATTCACACAAATGGTTCAAATTATTAATCACTGCAATCTTTGTAGTCAACGTCTCCTCTCAAATGGAACAAGAAAGGATATCAGGAAGAGGGGAGAATCTCACGAGCATATGGTCCTATGGTGCATGCTCTCCTCTGCAGTGTACAGAATCACTTACAGAGTAATATACATCCAACTGGGATAAAACTCAACATTTCCGGACCTTCAAACAATGAAAGGATAATCTTGAAAAAGGGGAATACTAGGATACTGCCATCAGTACATTCTTGTATACAGGAACCAGTAAGCAAAGGTTTCGTACACCTGACCTAGACTCGCAACACTACAAGCCTCCCTCCTTTCCAGCAATATCAAGGCCACTGATTCGAGTCCCCATCACCCGAAAACCATTTTCCCCCAATGAAACTATAATGACAAGAAGAAGAAGAATCATCAAGACCCCTATCCACAGGGTATCTCTGGGAGACATATGACTCTCTTCCTCCCAACAAGATAAGGGAAACCCTCAAGGATTCACTATATCAAATTAGAACCTATATCAGCACCCCACCTACCGGATAAAGAAAGGAAGCCCCAAAGAGAGAGGAGCACCAGGTTTATTCAATAGATGTGGTCTTCCAGCATACACTTTCTCAGGAAAGATACCAAGAAGAAAACAGCATAACCTCACAAGAAACAGGACATTCCCCCCGCCCCCCCCCCCTCCCCCACCACCCCTCCAGCCCACTCCCCAAGGGGAGCAAAAACCTTGAGAAGTCTGGGAAGACTGTCCTTGCAGTCAACTATTGCTATGAATCAATTTCCCAATGGGAGCTGCTGATTGGTAAGTCCTGGTGGGTATTTCCAAACTAGATCAAATTCTAAGTCAATGTTTAAGAAAGGGGAGAGAATTATTTTATTTAGTTTTAAAAGCCTTCTGAAGTTTTTAAACTTAAAAGGGTTTAGTCACGGCAGGAGAGCTCCAGGCTGTGGTTTGCTCCTCTTGCTCCAGCTTGGGACACTGTGGAGAATTCGCAAATCTGAGAACATTGTGGATAGTGTGTGTAGAGAGGTGTTCACACCACAGTGATGGAACCTGAGGAAGGAGGGAAATGGGTGACCGCCAAACAGTCCAAGAGAAACAGGCAGGGTCTCGCTTGCAAACTGGTATTCCATTTTGGAGGCTGATGAAGGCACTGATTCCCCCATGGAGTGCAGATTCTGGCCAAGCTTCTGGCATCACAATCAGCCTGTCTGTACAGAAGGGGAAGAAGAAATGAAGGACAACAGTAATAGGGGATTCTATGGTCAGGGTTAGAGATAGGCACTACTGTGGCCGTCAATATGATTCCAGGATGCTGTGTTGCCTCCCTGGTGCTAGCGTCTGGGATGTCACGGGGTATTCTGAAGGGGAAGGGTGATAAGACAGCGACCATGGTACATGTTGGCACCGATGACATAGATAGAAGTGGGCTAAGATCTTGCATCAAGCATTCAGGGAGCTAGGCAGTCGACTAAAAAGCAGGACTCAATGAGTGTAATCTCTGGCTTACTCCAGCTGCCATATACCACAGAATTAGGAGAATACTGAGAAGGTGGGACTTGTACGAGCGGAATAGTCTATATCTGAACCAGAGCAGGACTAACATCCTTGCTAGTTTTGCTAGTGCTGTCGGGAGGAGTTTAAAGTTTATGTATTAGTGTCACAAATAGCAAACGTTAACACCTCAGTGAAGTTACTGTGAAAATCCCCTACTCACATCCCCGTCACCTGTTAAATACACTGAGGGAGAATTTAGCACGGCCAATGCACCCTAACCAGCACGTTTTTCAGACTGTGGGAAGAAACCGGGGCACCTGGAGGAAACCCATTCAGACACAGGGAGAATGTGCAGTGTCCACACAGACAGTCACCCAAGCTGGGAATCGAACCTGGGTCCCTGGCGCTGTGAGACGGTAGTATTAATCACTGTGCCACCATGCTACCCAAAAAAACTAAGTTGGCATGGGGAGAGGACACAGACTGTTAGCACAATAAGGGCACAGCATCATAAATTAAATAATCAAGTCAGTGGGATTGCAGCTGTATTCAGTTTCAAGAGACTAAGGCCAGTCTGGAGTATTACTGGTAAAATAGGTGAGTTAAGGGCAATGATTGACACGTGGAATTGTGATATAATAGCCTTCACAGAGATATGGTTGAGGGAGGATTGGCAGCTTAACATTCCAGGATATAGAATCTTTAGGTGAGACAGAGGAGAGGGCTGAAAGAGGAGGCATTGCATTATTAATTATGGAGTGTATTACTGCAGTAGGGAAAGATTACATCTAGGAGGGAGCATTGAAGGAAGCTTTGTGGGTACAGCTTAGAAATAAAAAAGGGGCAGTCATATTGCGAGATGTTTATTACAGACCCACAGATAGTCAGTGGGAAATTGAGGAGCAAATATGTGCACAATTCGCTGAGGTGTGTAAATATAATAATAATGGGGTAATCAATAGTAGATGATTTCAATTTTCCCAACACTAACTGGGATAATGTTAAGGGCTTGGTTGGAGTGGATTTCCTGAAACGTGTATGGGGAATCTTTTCAGATCAATATGTAGAGCATCCAACAAAGGAAGAAGTGGTACTGGACCTAACTCTGGGAAATGAAGCCAGACGGGTGGTTGAGGTGATGGTGGGCGAGCATTTTAGTGATAGCGATCATAGCATGTACAATTTAAGCCTGTTACAGACAAAGGTGATGAACAGTGAAGCTGAGTGTCCTGGGCTACAAGAAGACATAGACAGAAAGGTCAAAACAGCAGATAGAATTTATTCCTGATCAAGGCATAGATTATAAAAGCAAGAAAGCCATTTTGGAATTGTGTAGAACTTTGGTGAGGCCACTGCTGGAGTACTGTGTGCAGTTCTGGTCACCGCATTATAGGAAGGATGTAATTACACTGGAGGAGTTGCAGAGGAGATTCACCAGGATGCTACCTGGGATGGAACATTTAAGTTATAAAGAGAAGTTGGGTTGGCTTGGGTTATTCTCATTGAAGCGGAGAAGACTGAGGAGCAATCTGATTGAGGTGTGCAAGATTATGAGGGACATGGACAGAGTGGATAAGGAGCAGCAGTTCCCCTTCATTGAAGGGTTAGTCACGAAGGGACTTAGATTCAAAGTGAGGAGCAGGAGGTTTGGGGGGTACATGAGGAAAAACATTATTACTCAGAGAGTAGTGACGGTCTGGAATGCACTGCCTGGGAATGTGGTAGAGGCAGGATGTCTCACATCCTTTCAAAAGTACCTGGATGAGCAGGTACTTGAATGTCATAGCATTCAAGGATAGAAATGGATTTAGGTGGGAGGCCAGGTGTTTCTCACACGTCGGTGCAGATTCAATGGGCCAAAAGGCCCCTTCTGCA
Source organism: Carcharhinus amblyrhynchos (assembly GCF_965287045.1). Taxonomy (NCBI): domain Eukaryota; kingdom Metazoa; phylum Chordata; class Chondrichthyes; order Carcharhiniformes; family Carcharhinidae; genus Carcharhinus; species Carcharhinus amblyrhynchos. Next base: position 2,183,029 of record NW_027649784.1, on the reverse strand, counting down.
CTGTATGATTCCATGATTCAATTCTATGGGCGAGACAGACTGGAAGGTAGGATTTACAGCTTCACTCATCCCAAAACCATAAAATCCAATCCATGGTCAATGGACCTTTCTACGGTCCGCCCTTTGCCTGCTCCGATTCCCATGGTGAGCGGGCCAGTAAAATTCCGAAGTGTCCATATAAGTCCACTTGAAGGAGGTGACCTACTTCTCCAACTCGTCTAATTTCCAACCAATGAAAGTGTCTAACAATGCTGAACCAAAGCAGTGAGACTCACACCCAGGCCCCACTACCAATAAAATATTACATCCCTAGGGGAACCAAGTCAAAAAGGAGAGCAATCCAGAAGCCCCCAAAAGGGGACATCTTGGTGTTGGGGGGGGGTGGGGGGGGGTCTTTTCTAGAATACAAGATTTGTCTGTACCTTCAAAGGAAACAAGCAAGGATTCCCTAATCCCAAAACAAAAGTATAAAAGAAAAATTTGATCCCAAAAGTTTTAACATGAGATTTTCCTCATCCACTAAGAGGACTTATCAGGCCATACCAACCATCTCTATACTGAACTACTGCTATACTGAAATAATGCTATGGCATTATTCATCTTATCTAAAGGGTAAAGTGAAGGGTATTGAAAATTGTTTCCCTTGGTGGAAATGCAACGATTACAGTACATAGCAAAATAAACAGGTAAATACTGCATAACCCTCATGTCATACAACCAACTCAGCATACTCCGCAATGGAATGAAGGAGACCCACAAACAATCGCCAGACAAGGAAATACCTCCGCATTGTAAACATTGAAATCCAAGATTTAGCATATCCTCCCAACCGCCCCGCTCTCCAGTACCACTCATCAAAACCAAGATTGAATGCACTAATTAGACTATGGCCTCCCTCATTCCAGGCAGGCCAATGGACAAATACCATCAAAGAGGAATAATAGACAGTCCTGATTTTTGCAGCATAACTAGCGACAAACACTTCTACACCCTTGTCAAGATAAAAAAAATCACAAAATCAGGAATATAATCATAAGGTAACAAAGCTAAGGATCAATGATGAATTGGATTATAATATGACCATCCACAGATATTGAAAAGGGCATGGCCAGTACAGGATCGTCGGGTAGCATCCAGGACCCAATCAAGAATTCAGGGAGCTAGGCAGTAGGCTAAAAAGCAGGACTCAATGAGTGTAATCTCTGGCTTACTCCAGGTTGTCATCCCGAGGCCCCAGTAGGTGACAAAGACCCAACGTGTCCTACCCTTCTTGATGAACATGATGGACAAGACAACGTGAGACCAATGGTTGGAGCCTTCGACTGGCCCCAGGTCTCGAAGACCAGATACAATTTGTTCTATTGAACGTGAGATACCCAGCCCTCAAATTGAGATTTTGAAAGCATGGCAGTCAGTTCTCAAACTCAGCTGAGAATTCACCCATGCTCCCCTCGGGAGACCAGATGCACGGATGCTCTTTCTCTAGCCCCATATCTCCAAAGCAACCAAGATGCTTAACATAGCATGCAGCAGGATTTCTGAGGAAACTGTCCTCTCAACGACAAAATTCTCTTCTCCACTTCATCCATTCTCTTTAGGTTTGCTCACAATTCATCAAAATGAGCTGTGCTGGGGAGCTGAAACCATCATCCTCAACTTTACTCAAAATGGTGGCCAAAATCTCAAAGCATACGGCATCACCGAAGTATAAGCCGGTTCACTAGTGAAACCACCATTGCAAACTGAGGCCCACACCACCAACTCTGACCACCTCAATCAAGCAAGGATTTCCTTGACTTAACTTGACTCTGCTGTGCCAAATTTTAGCCAGGATCTCCTTGGAACATAACACAGCTAATGTACATCATGAGAGGATGATTATGGGTTGTGCATCAGGGTAAAAGACGATGAGTACTAGAGCTTGCGAAAACCTTTCCAATCCTGTATTTATAATCACGTGATCTCCCACCCCTTCCCAACCAGAAGCTGTTTTTAAATAAAGTTCAAGCAGCTTCCAGAGGCTCAAAAAAGAGTGACTTTTTTGATCTGTCATACCTTTCAAGAGGAGTCCACAGAGCAAGTCCATCTTTTCCAGTTCCTCCATTTGCAGTTTGCCTCCATTATCCATTTCATATTATGTTGTCCTCCATTTTTGAGTTCCTTTAGCCATTCAGCCTCTCAATATCAGATTTTGCTTTCATTATCAATTTTATCTTAGTTTTACTTCTACTGTCCAGATTTACCTCTATTATTCACGTTATCCACATTATCCAGTTTCGCTTCCATTATAAGAACATAAGAACATAAGAACATAAGAAATAGGAGCAGGAGTAGGCCATCTAGCCCTTTGAGCCTGCCCCGCCATTCAATAAGATCATGGCTGATCTGTCGTGGCTCAGTTCCACTTTCCCGCCCTCTCCCCATAACCCTTAATCCCCTTGCCTATCAAAAACCTATCTACCCGCGTCTTAAATATATTTAGTGAGGCAGCCCCCACCACTTCAACGGGCAGAGAATTTCAGAGATTCACCACCCTTTGAGTGAAGAAGTTCCTCTCAACTCCATTCTAAACTGCCCCCCTCTTATATTGAGGCTGTGCCCTCTAGTCCTGCTGTCCTTTCTGAGCGGGAAGAGTCTCTCCACCCCTATCCTATCCATCCCATTCATCATCTTATATGTCTCAATGAGATCTCCCCTCATTCTTCTAAACTCTAACGAGTACAAGCCTAGTTTATTCAGCCTCTCCTCATAGTTCAACTCCCTCAACTCCGGTATCAGCCTAGTAAACCTCCTCTGCACTCCCTCCAAGGCCAAAATATCCTTGCGTAAGTGCGGCGACCAAAACTGCACACAGTACTCCAGCTGCGGCCTCACCAGTGCCCTGTACAGTTGCAGCAAGACCTCCCTACTTTTATATTCTATCCCCCTTGCTATGAAGGCCAGCATCCCATTCGCCTTCCTGACCACCTGCTGCACCTGCAGGCTGGGTTTTTGCGACTCATGCACAAGGACCCCGAGGTTCCTCTGCACCATTGCATGCTGCAGTTTTTTGCCATGTAAGTAATAGTCCTTCCTACCATTATTCCTACCAAAGTGGACAACTTCACACTTGCCAATATTAAATTCCATTTGCCAGTTCCTGGCCCATTCGCCCAGCCTATCTAGATCCTTCTGCAGACTTTCCACACCCTCCGCACAATTTGCCGTTCCACCAATCTTGATGTCATCAGCAAATTTCGACACCATACACTCGGTCCCCTCCTCCAGATCATCTATATAAATGGTAAATAGCTGAGGCCCCAGCACCGATCCCTGGGGCACTCCACTAGTCACCAACCGCCAATCCGAATAGCAGCCACTGACCCCCACTCTCTGCCTCCTATTTGACAGCCAATCCCCTATCCATGCTAACACCCTACCCCCAACTCCATGCCCCCTTACCTTCTGTAATAACCTCTTGTGCGGCACCTTATCAAACCCCTTCTGAAAATCAAGAAACACCACATCTACCGGCTCTCCTCTATCCACCGCCCAAGACACGTCCTCATAGAACTCCAATAAATTCGTCAGACATGACTTCCCCTTAACAAAACCGTGCTGCGTCTGCTCTATCAAACAATTCTCCTCAAGATGCCTCGCTATTTTCTCCTTGATCACGGATTCTAGCATTTTACCTACAACAGACGTTAAACTAACCGGCCTATAATTCCCTGCCTTTTGCCCGCCACCCTTCTTAAACAATGGCGTAACATTAGCCGTTTTCCAATCTTCCGGCACTTCCCAGGAATCCAGCGACGTTTGGAAAATAATCATCAAGGCATCCACTATCACCTCCGCCATTTCTTTCAGAACCCTTGAATGCATTCCATCCGGACCTGAGGACTTGTCCACAATCGGTCCCTCCAGTCTGTCGAGCACCGCCTCTCTAGTAACAATAATGTCATTGAGACCCTCCTGTCCTACCATCTTTCCATCGCTAACATCCGGCAAACTATTCACGTCCTCCTCTGTGAAGACCGAAACAAAAAAGTTATTCAAGGCCTCAGCCATTTCCCCATTCCCTACCACTAAGTCCCCCCTCTCATCCTCTAAGGGTCCAACATTCACTCTAGTCAGCCTCTTCCTTTTTATATATTTATAAAAACTCTTACTATCCTTTTTTATATTTAGCTTCATGGTTTATCCTACCCTTCTTTATCAACTTTATCAATTATCCATTCTTTCTTGCATTAACCAATTTTACCTCCCTTGTCCAGTTTTTCTGTTATTCATGTTTGTTTCCTTTATCCATTCTACACTCATTATCTATTTTGCCTCCATATTTTGTTTATGCTCCATTACCAAGCATGTCCTTCATTATCCAGTGTGTCCTCCATTGCATGCCTGCCCTCTATGAACAGTTTTGAACTTCAATTCTATTTTCTGCCTCCATTATCCAGTTTGATTTCAACAATTCAGATTCACCTCCATTGTCGACTGCGTTCTCCATCAACTATCCTGGCCTCCTTTCATCCTCTATTCTGGTAGCACAATGGCACAGTGGTTAGCACTGCTGCCTCACAGCACGAGAGACCTGGGTACAATTCCTAGCTTGGGTCACTGTCAGAGTGAAGTTTGCAGAGTCTTTCGGACCGGAAGCTGAAGCACCTGGGAGGAAACCCATGCAGATACAGGGAGAACGTGCAAATTCCACTCTGACAGTGCATTGGCTGTGCTAAATTCTCCCTCAGTCGACATGAACAGGTGCCAGACTGTGACGCCAGGAGATTTTCACAATAACTTCATTGCAGTGTTAATGTAAGCCTACTTGTGGCACTAATAAATAAACTTATGCACCATGTCTTCAGATTTACTATTTGTCCTCCATTATCCAATTAACCTGAATTATCCAGTTTGACCTCCCTTAGTTTCCCTTCATCTTGCCCGCTATTATCCAGTTTGTATAATTTTGACCTCTATTATCCAATTTGACCTATACCCTCCAGTGTCAAAATGCCAGCTGAAGCCACTGTCCAAATTCATTAGTAAAGATGGTTAGTTAGCAGAGTGTTGCTAGAGAATGGGGCAAGGCCCCAATATAAATACATTTCTACAGCAGAGGGAGACAGGAATATTGAACGTTGTTGTTTCATGAACCTTTTCAATAACCCGTGTATAATTTGAAATGTTATTATTATCTCTTCATACAATAGCAATGCCATGTCAGAATGGTGGGACCTGGGATGGAGACAAATGTCATTGCCCGGATAACTATGATGGGGAATTTTGTGAGATCGAAGAAGGTGACGAGTTTAAGACTAATTGTACTTTTTGATGTTATTGCTTTGTGAGTTTACTCTATTTCCCTCCATACCTTTACCTGATAAAACACAGTCATATCAGTTTTCACAATATCCTCCAACCACCACCCGCCCCTCACCAACACCCCCTTCCATAGTGAGAATATTCCAGATTTCTGTGATCCTTGACTGAAAAACTGCTTCCAGGTTTGCCAAGGAAAGTTTGTGAAAGCAGTCTCTATCATTTATGTTCCAAAACTCCACTATCGTTCTGATCAATCTGCATTGCATCCCCAACCCGGGTAAATATAGTCTTCCTGAGTTCACGGACCAGGATTTGTCAAGTTTGCTGATGACATCACCATAGTGGGACTATCTCAAACAATGACGAGATAGAGTACAGGAATGGGACAGAGAATCTGGTGAACTGGTTCAGTGACAATAATCTCTCCCTCAATGTCAACAAAATGAAGGAGATTGTCATCAATTTCTGGAAGTGGAGAGGAGAACATGCGCCTGTCCTCATCAATGGCAATGAAGTAGAAAGGGTCGAGAGTTTCAAGTTTTTAGTTGTCCAGATCACCAACAATCTGTCCTGGTCCCCCCATGCTGACACTATAGTTAAGAAAGCCCACCAACACCTCTACTTTCTCAGTAAACTCACGAAATTTGGCAAGTCAGTTATGACTCTCACCAACTTTTACAGATGCACCATAGAAAGCATTCTTTCTGGATGTATCACAGCTTGGTATGGCTCCTGCTCTGTCCGAGATCGCAAGGAACTACAAAAGGTCGTGAGTGTAGCCCAATCCATCACACAAACCAGTCTCCCATCCATTGACTCTGTCTACACTTCCTGCTGCCTCAGCAAAGCAGCCAGCATAATTAAGGACCCCATGCACCCCAGACATTCTCTCTTCCACCTTCTTCCATCGGGAAAAAGGTACAAAAGTCTGACGTCACATACCAACCAAGTCAAAAACAGCTACTTCCCTGCTGCCATCCGACTTTTGAATGGACCTACATTATATTAAGCTGATCTTTCTCTACACCCTAGCTAAGACTGTAACATTACATTCTGCACTCTCTCATCTCCTTCTCTATGAACAGTATACTTTGTCTGTATAGTGCACAAGAAATAATACTTTTCACTGTATGCTAATACATGTGACAATAAATCAAATCAAATCAAATCAAAAAGCAATCACAACAATCTTCAGCTACTGTCACTTGGTGAAAATCCTGGAATTCCCTCTCTAACGGCACTAAACCATAAGACCATAAGAATGAGGAACAGGAGTAGGCCATTTGGCCCGTCAAGCTTGGTCCACTATTCAATATGGCTGATCTAACATTCTTCACGTCCACTTTCCAATGCTTTCTCCGTAACCCTTGATGTCCGTACTGATCAAGAATCAATCTATCTCAGCCTTAAATATGCACAAGAATTCTGCTCCCCACAGCCTTTTGTGGCAAGAAATTCCAAAGACTAGCAGCCCTCTGAGAGAAGAAATTACTCCTCATCTGTCTTAAAATGATGCCCCTTTATGGAATTTTATTGCTAGAGGGATGGAGTTTAAAACCAGCGAGGTTATGTTGCAGCTGTATAAGGTGCTGGTGAGGCCACACCTGGAGTACTATGGACAGTTCTGGTCTCCTGACTTGAGAAAGGATATACTGGCATTGGAGGGGGTGCAGAAGACATTCACTCGGTCGATTCCGAAGTTGAGAGGATTGGCTTGAAGAGAGACTGGGTAAACTGGGGCTACACTCATTGGAATTCAGAAGAATGCGGGGAGATGTTATAGAAACATATAAGATTATGAAGGGAATAGATAAGATAGAAGCAGGGAAGTTGTTTCCACTGGCAGGTGAAACTAGAACTAAGGGGCATGGCCTCAAAACAAGGGGGAGCAGATTTAGGACTGTGTTGAGGAGGAACTTCTTCACACAAAGGGTTGTGAATCTGTGGAATTCCCTGCCCAGTGAAGCAGTTGAGGCTACCTCATTGAATGTTTTTAAGGCAAGGATACATAAATTTTTGCACAGTAAACTAATTAAGGGTTATGGTGAGCGGGCGGGTAAGTGGAGCTGAGTCCAGAAAAGGATCAGCCATGATCTCATTCAATGGCGCAGCAGGCTTGAGGGCCAGTTGGCTCCAAGTTCTTATGTTCTTTATTCTGAGACATGCCCTAGCCTCTCCCACGAGAGGAATCATCCTCTTAGCATTTACCCTATCAAGCCCCTTTATTTTCTCATGAGATTACCAACCTGTTTAATCTTTCCTCAGAAGACAATCCCGTACACCAGTGGTCATCCAAGTGATCCTTCGCTGGACTGCCTCCAATTTTCCCAAAAAAATTCTAGGTATCAAATTTGCTTAAAAACTAGAGTAAATCCTGTTGTTTTTTTCAGCGGGAGTTTCAAGATGAATCTCCTACACTCTGTGTGCTGCAGAGTGGGATAGTGTGATTCACGCTGAAAACCAGTGGGCAGGGCCTATTACCACTGGACAAACCGGCAGCATAGCGTGAGCAGGCCGCTGTGCATCGCTGATCTGTAAGCACCAAAATCAGTGCATGCACAATACCTGCCGATCGCTGGCCAGATCAATCGCTGGCCAACCCTGAGATACATACATCACTGACCCTCCCACCAACCCACACCTCCCCCCGCAACCCTACCCCCCGCCACCACAATGGCATGATCAGTGCCCCTCCAAACATTCCCAGGCCAACCCAGCCATGACCGTGCCCCACACCCCGTGATCTCCTGCTCCCACCCCCTCACCCGCAATGTCAAACCCACCCCCGCAGCAAATCTTCCAACTACTCTCCCAACAATGCAGGACACCCCCACTGCAGTCCTGAACCCGCTTCCACCCACCCCCCCCCACCTCCCAACCCCACCTTCAGCTCCGATCTGCTGGCAGGCTGAACACCTCCCCACACCGATGGCCAGCCCTGATTGCTCCCCCTGCTCTCCCCTCCTCTCCCATCCCCACCTCACTGGCTATCATCGAATTTGACCTCCATTTCTGTCCTGGCCACCATTATCTATTTTATCTCCATTATCTAGTTTTGTCTCCATATTTCATTTTCCACTCCATTACCAAGCAATTCCTTCATTATTGATGGTGAACTCCAATATCCCAATTTACCTCCAGTCCCCAGTTTAAACTCCTTTATCCAGATCGATCTCCATTATCAATTTTATCCATCATTATTCAGTTTGTCCTCCATTAGCATTACAGACTTCCAGAGACTGTTTTGCTCTCTAACATCCTTATTTGTCTCTATTTACAATAATTCAGTTTTACCTCCACAATTCATTTTCTTCTTCATTATTCATCCTATCCTGCTTTCACTCTTTATTGTACACTATATTCTCAACTGTACTGTTTGTCGTCCATTATTCAAGTTAACCTTGTTATCCATTTGACCTCCTGCCGTTTCCCATCCATTGTCCATCTTGCCCTCTATTATCCAGTTTGTATTATTTTGCCCTCTATTATCCAGTTTGACTTATATCATCTGATACCCTCCAGTGTCAAAATGCCAGCTGAAGCCACTGTCCAAATTCATTTGTGAAGAATGGTTAGTTAGTAGAGTGTTTGGAAAGAATGGAGCAAGACCCCAATATAAATACATTTCTACAGCAGAGGGAGACAGAAATCAGAAAATAAATAATATTGAACAGTGTTGTTTTGTGAATCTTTGCAATAATCCATGTAAAATTTGAAATGTTATTATTATCTCTTGATAAAACAGGAAATCCATGTCAGAATGGAGGGACCTGGGATGAAGACGAATGTCACTGCCCAGATAACTACGATGGGGACTTTTGCCAGTTTCTGGAAGATGACATTGAAGTTGGTAAGTTTAAGAGTAATTTTGCTTTTTGATGCTATTGCTTTGTGAGTTTATTTCCCATGATACCTTTACCTGATAAAACACAGCTGTATCAGTTTTCACAATATCCTCCAGCCCGCCCCACCCCCCACCACCACACCACTACCCTCTCACCTCCCCCCCCACCCCCTCCATAGTGAGAATATTCCAGATTTCTATGATCCTTGACTGAAAAACTGCTTCCAGCTTTGCTTCTAAATTTTAAGCTGATGTACTGTCATATTCAGGGTTGTCCAACAGAGTAGATTATTTCTCTATACCTATCCTCTGATATCTTTCTGACATTAGAAACACCTCAATTAGATCACCTCTCAATTTTCTTTACTCCATGGGCTACAAGGAAAGTTTGTGAAACCACACTCCATCATTTAAGCTGCAAAACTCCAGAATCATTCTGATCAATCAACATTGCACCCCCAACCAGTTAAATATATTCTTCCTGAGTTCACTGACCAGGATTTGTCACAGACTCTAGAATCAGGATTTAAATCGTTGAGGCATAACTTTCCCTTGTTTGCAGTCCAGCTGCACACATCTTAAAGCTTCTTCATCTTCAGGCACTCTACAACGTCCACTGCAGCAATTCATTAAAGTTCCTTTGACAGCATCTTCGAAACCCATGACCCCTACCACCCAGAAAGATAAGTGCAGTATGTGCCTGTGAGCACCACCTGGAAGTTTCCCTCTGAGCCACACATCATTCTGACTTGGACGATGTCATTGTGCCTTCACTGTCACTGGGTCATAATCCTAAATCCCCCTCCAACAGTACTGTGAGTGTGCCTACATCATACGGACAGCAACAGTTCAAGAAGATAGTTCATCATTACCTTCTCATGGGCAATTAGGGATGTACAATGAATGCTGTCCCAGCCAGAAATACCCATATCCCATGAAAGAATACAATTTAAAAAGATACCAGTCCAGTCACAGAAATCCTCCATATATACCCTTAGTACACCCTTAAAATTACAGGAAAAATTTACACCCGTGCTTTGTGATCCATTGTGAATCCTAATTTAATAATCAGTAACAGCTTTCCAAGAAACTCCTTTAATTGGCCGGCAGTTTGATTGCTCTGTTGAAGAAGTTACAGTTTACCCTGTGGTGCTCTGACTCCCCCTCGAGGGTATGTCTTTGGTAAGTTGTCTCCATTTTCATGTTACATTATACCACCAATTCTTCTAATTTATCATGTATCAGAAAACACAGAAGGAGGCCATTTGGCCCGTTTTGCATGTGCTGGCTCTTTGAGAGAGCTAACCAATTAATCTCAGTCTCCTGTGCCCATGTCCCTGAACTTTTCTCTTTTTCAACAAAAAAGCCAATTTTATTTTTAAAAGTTATGATTAAAACTGCTTCCTTTTCACTTTCAGACGGTGCAATCCAGATTATAATAACGCTCCAAATTAAAAAAAAACTCTTCTTTCCCTTGGTTCTTCTCTTAAGTCTCTCTCCACTGGTTATTGACCCTTTCCCATCTTTACTAGCAAAACTTAAAAATTTTGTTCACCTCTATTAAATCTTTCTATAACCTTCTCTGGTCTAAAAAGATTAATCCTGGTTTTTCTGGTCTATTCACTTAATTAAAGCCCCTAATCTCTGGTATCATTCTGACCTCTACCAGTTAATTAACAGTGATACTTTTTGTCTGTTTGTGCACTTCCAACTTTCTCCAACATTTTTACAAAGATCCCTTTACATTCCATCTCTTGTTGCTCCCCTCTTGCCAACTTGGGACGGAGGATCTCTGAGTTTAGTTAAGTGAGGGTTAAATGTGTACTTTGAAGAAGACAGTGTACAGTCAAGACTACATTTCCAGAAACTAAAGTTGGGTTGATATTACTCAGCAGCTTATATTGCTGAATAAAATATAGAGTTGGGTCCTTGCACATGAGGAACCCAAAATATTCCCCTTCAGGTTTAATAATAACATAAAAGACAGGAAAACTTGGAATCCATCAGCAATGCCTTTGCAAGCTCAGACATACCAATGTGTTTTACAAGTGCTTTGAAGGTGTAATTATTCAGGAACAGGAGTAGGACCAGGGCATGCTTTCACAAACAGTAATAGGATGAATGGTCAAATCACCTGTTATACCTGTTGACTGAAGGGTAAATTTTACTAGAACACTGGAAGAACTCATTGTTCTTCTCCAGATACTCCCTTGGTATGGTTTACACCAGTGGTGAGCAAACTGTGGACCATTAAAGTTCTGAGTGCGGCCCACCAGACATTTTACTGCTCATGCGCAGTGTTCCACTGATTTCCGTCCATGCCACTTTATTCCTACCAGTACGTTTGAAGTAATGTGCATGTAAAGTAAAGGCACGTGAAGCAAGGTGAATGCTGATTTCTCACAATATTCACTGTGAGAGTGCCTGCTCTCTCTGTGTAAATGTTTATTTAGCTTCTAACCATTACACGGAAATGTTTATTTAGCTTCTAACCATTTGAAGTTGATGACAGTTCTATAAATGTATAAATGATTAAGCATTTTCGATAACTTGTGAAATATTCATTGTGAATTTAATGTATTCAATCTTATACAAGGATCACAGATAGTGAACAAGCCCAATTTCAATTCTGTGGCTCATTGAGATGAAGGGAGGCCCACTCACTAGACAAGATTGCCCAGCACTGATTTACATCCATTAGGAAGGCAAATGGGGCCAAAGTTTAGTACATCATCTTAAAGAAGGCACCTCTGACAATGCAACATTCCCTCAGACCTGGAATGAGTGTTAGCCATAATTATGAGCACGTGTCTTTGGAGTGGGACTTGAAACTACAACTTCAGACTCAGAGGTGAGGGTATAATTACTGAACCATGGTTGATGCTGTCAATAGCATACAGAGATCCAGCTGAGTTTTGTCCATTTAATTACATTTTATCGAACTTCCAGAACACAAGGCAGTGTGCTGCACCTCTGCAGTCCTATCAATCTGATCAGAAAAACATCCAGAGGAAAACAAACTGAGCTTTTGGTAAATTCAAACATCCATAAAAAAATCTTCCTAATCGAGTGCTGTAGCATGGAGAGACAGGGGAACTAAGTATGTATCAAAATTATTTCATCCCTCCAACCAACAAGTTACAAAAACATGTTCAAGTTACATTACTGTGTGGACTTCCAGAATAAGTCATGGATTAAGTCTCCGTTCTGTCTGTTTTCAAGTCAGAACTTGTTTAAAAACATAGAAGCTGACAGAGGCCATTGGGCCCATCATGGTTATGCTCACTCTTCGTAGGATATAACCATTCCCCTATTCTTTACCTGATAGCCCAGCATTTAAAAAAAATCAACCACATTACAAATTACTATATTATCAGGTTCTATAAGTCTGTCTGCCATTGCATTCCAAGTCAATGTCTAAATAATTCTCCTGATCACCCACCTCAGGTAAGGTTTTGGATAAAAGCAAATTACTGTGAATGCTGGAATCTGAAACCAAAAGAGGAAATGCTGGAAAATCTCAGCAGGTCGGGCAGCATCTCTCAGGAGAAAAAAGCTGATGTTTCGAGTCCAGATCACCTTTGACAGAGCTTTGAGATTTCCCAGCATTTTCTCTTTTGGTTTCAGGTAAGGTTTTGCCTGATTAATGATGAATAAAAATGTATTGTGATGCTTTACAGAAACAGTTGAAGCCACTGTCGATGTTTCTGTTCGAATAATGAGTAAAACGTATACTGACGAGCTGAACAACACCGCATCTGACGAATACAAAAATTTTTCACGTGAATTTAAACAACAGGTTGGTCCCCAGAACTGCACATGATATTCCAACTGTGATCTTGCATCAATTCCACATTACTTCCTGTTTTCACATGCATTGCCCGTATGTATATAAAGAACAAAGAACAACACAGCACGGGAAACAGGCCCTTTGGCCCAACAAGCCCGCGCCGCCATCTTAACAATGTGTTTTTCCTCCTCCACCCTTGACCCGTGTCCATGCTTATGGTACCCCCATTGGAAACCAGATTAAGGGGAGAATAATTTAGGGACAATTTGTTACATAAAACCCATACACTTCCTCCCTTGTAATGGATATTTCTTTCAACTGGCCTGCAGCTTCCTCCAAGACAGTACAAGACACCAAGCCCCTCTCCTTCGTGAATACCGACGCAAAGTATTTATTCAGGATCTCCCCCATTCCCTCAGACTCTAAGCGCAGTTCCCCTCCTCTGTCCCTAAGAGGGCTGATTTTCCCTCTAACCACCCTTTTGTTCCGAATATAAGAGTAAAATGCCTTTGGATTTTCCTTTATCCGATCTGCCAAAGCCATTTCATGTCCCCTTTTCGCCCTTCTAACTCCCCTTTTGAGCTCCATCCTACTCTCTCTATATTCCTCCAGTGCTCTCTCCGTTCCCAGTTGCTTAGACCTAACATATGCCTCTCTCTTCTTCCTGACTCAATATCCCCTGTAATCCACGACTCTCTAATCCTACCTTTCCCATCCTTCCTCTTATCGGCACATGATTTTCCTGCAACCTTTTCAGTTTTCCCTTGAAAGCCTCCCACTTGCCGACCATGGAGTTACCCGCAAACAATCTCTCCCAATCAGTATCCATCAGCTCCTGCCTAATCTGGCTACAGCTCGCCTTCCCCCAGTTTAGCACCCTACCCTTTGGACAGCACTCATCTTTTTCCATTATTATCCTAAAGTAGACAGATTTGTGGTCACTGTCAGCCACATGTTCACCCACTGCAACCTCAATCACCTGACCCAGCTCATTACCCAAAACTAAATCCAGTATAGCCCCCTCCCTCGTCGGGCTAGTTACGTACTGCTCCAAGGACCCTTCCTTGGCACCTTCCAATCCACTCCAGGAAGATTAAAATCTCCCACTACAACAACCCTATTCTTTCTGCACCTATCTAAAATGTCTTTACATATGCTTTCTTCCACTGCCCTTGGGCTGTTGGGTAGCCAAGGGTACACCCCTAGCATAGTAATCACTCCCTTCCTATTCCTCAATTCGACCCACAGCGACTCAATCCCTAACTCCTCCATATTGTCCTCCCTCTGCACCGCTGTGATGTGCTCCTTAACTAACAACGCCACTCCACCACCTCTCTTCAACCCTCCTCTGTCACACCTAAAACACTTATACCCAGGAATATTCAGCTGCCAGTCCTGACTTTCCTTCAACCACATCTCCGTCACTGCCACCACATCTAAATTCCTCACGAACATCAAGGCTCTGAGCTCATCCGTTTTACCCGTTACACTCCTTGCATTAAAACAGACACAATCCAAACCTCCAGGCCCACTCAGATCCTCCTTCCCCCTGATAATTTTCCTCTCAACCAAACCTACCCTGTCACCCAACTCGCTCCCAATCCCAGTGCCTATAAGCTATGAGTCTCATCCCCACCCCCCCCCATTAGTTTAAACCCTGCCGAAACACTCCAGCTAACCTCCCAGCTAAGATATTTGTCCCCCTCCCATTCAAATGTTCCCCATCCCTCCTGTACAGGTGCCCTTCTCTCACAAATACTTCCCAGTGATCGACAAAAGTAAAGCCCTCTGCCTTGCACCAATCCCTCAGCCACGCATTCAGCTGCATGATCTCATTATTCCTAGCCATACTGTTACTAGACAGCAGCCCAGAGAATGCCACCCTGGTGGCCCTGCTCTTCAGCTTGGCCCCCAACTCCCTGAATTGCCTACGTACATCCCCCCCTGCTCTGCCTTCCTACGTCCTTCTCTCCTATGTGTATAATTACTTCAGCCTGGGTCCCTTCACGCTTCAAAATTCCCTCTATCCTCTCTGATATGTCCTGTACCCCTGCCACAGGGAGGCAGACTTCCATCCTGGAGTCACGCTTTTGTCCACAGAACCGCCTATCTATTCCTTTGACCTTCCCATCCCCCACCACTATCTCACTGCCAGCCCCTTTCCTCCCCTCTGAGGCATTCTGGTCCTCCTGTCTTACCTTTTGTACCCCTGTTGATGCCTTTTGGGGGAACCACTGGGGTAGTCTTTGGACCAGGACTATTCTTGTTCTTCCCCTTCCTAACGGTTACCTACCCGTACCGTCCCCCAGGCCCTGGGACCTCCACTTGACCGTGGTTCATATCCATTATTGCCTCGTTCTCCCTGACCAGAAATACAACCACACTTAACCTTTTAAAAGCTTTTTCTGTCTAATTTCCATTGAAGATCTTATAATTTAGCATTGAATGAATTTTCCACCCTCCCCAGCGGTGGAGGCAGCTCACCATTGGCTGCCAGTGAAGTCTTCCAGACCTGCCAATGTCTACAGTGCTTAGCATTGTAGCTCACCTATCCCACTGCGGGGTGTTGCCTTTGGCCAGACTAGAGGATCCCACCAGCGCGAAGGATCTGAAATATCCTCCATTGAACTTTCTCCTTCAACAAGATGTTCATGCTTCACTACATTAAAATGTTAGTTGCCACCAATCCATCTATCCAATAACCTATCTAAGCACATCATTCATTATTATGTTTGAAACTAATTTGCTCGTCTTATATTCTAACATTATTCTTTTTGTGTCTTGCTTCAAATACTTTTCATGAAAAGAAATAGACTTATATTCAAAAAAAAGGTTACTTTTCCCCGACTTGTCTCAAGCCATCTCTCCACCAACGCAACTCCATTTTCGTCAATCTCATTGACTTTAACCAGCACTGAACTCTCTCAGGTTGCCTTCTGAATATCTACAGATACAATATTCAGCCCATTCCCATACACAGTAGTTTTGTGGGGAGGAGGTGAGAAATGTAGTTGTTAACAGTTAAGTGAATCAGGGGCCATGTTCTTCTCGATTTACTCATTCCTCTTAAACGGTCAAATGTGTTGTGGCCTTAAAAATTACTCACAACCAAGATAATGACTTGCACCTTTCTTGAACTTATGCCACCCTCCTGTTCTTTGCCATAATTCCTGTTCCCAAACTGCACCTGCCATCAGTGTCACTGAGTAAAAATGGGGACAGATGGGATCTTCCCCCCAGAGTTCCCCTAGAAACTCCAGCACACTGTTGTTATGAAAAGAATGGTGTTTCCCTCCAGTCCATAATAAGGATGTTTGTATGTCAGGCATCTGTTTTTCCTTACTCTCACTCTGATTTTCCCAAATTTAAAATAAATTCCAGCAGCAGGCTTTTTGATTTTTGAAAATAAAGGAAGCTCTTATTATCACAAACCTGCCCTGGATGCTTAACATGCAACACTGCAATTATTCACCTCACTCACACTACCACGTATTCAAAAGATATTAAAGCCATAATTATAAAAATGCAATTTATAACTCAATCTCCATGCCAGTACAGACCTGATGTCTTCTCAGTTAAGCTGATAATTTAGTTGGAAGGAGGTCTTTTCGAATCTTGGAGAAGAACCGCCTGCATGTTGGTTCTCAGAGCACTTGTTAGTTGCATTAAGTACATTGGCTCACCTGATGAAGGAGCAGTGCTCCGAAAGCTCGTGATACCAAATAAAACTGTTGGACTTTAACCAGGTGTTGTGACTTCTTATTGACTGTATTGGAAGACATTCAGTTATGATGGTTCAGCTGTTTCAGATGTTTCTGGTGTTTTCGACCAGAAATCTGTTTGATTTGCTTTGTTCGGGTTGTATTACACTGCAGGCCCTGAAAGTCTGTTTCAGTCTCATGAGTGTGAGGAACATGACACAATGAGGGAGTCAGGACGTGGTGGGATTGAGAGCATTGATCAGAATCTCGACATAGATGTAGTTTTCTTTAAGCTTGGAAGGAAATATTAATTCCTCTGATCAATTCTGAGCAGCCATAACATTGTCCTGACTCCTTTTAATAAAATGAAATGTACATTTAAATGCAGCAACATTCACAATGCTCTGTCTTTACTTCTCTTTCAAGATGGACATCATGTACGAAGGCATAGAAGGATATAATGAAGTGGTGATAAGAAGCATAAGGTAACATCCTTTTACTTTGTACCTTATTGAGCTGCTTAAAAATACCTTGAGTGTGATTCTCCCAATTAAAAACTGCTGTCAGCAGGAAAAGCAAAGGGGATGATCTTACCAACTTGTCATGCTGGTCGATTAGCATGGTGAGCCAGTAAGATCGTGCGAGAGACATAAAACCCAGTTCACGTCCCATTTCTCACCTCTTGCATCTTACCAGCCCTGATCTGCCAGCGTAAGCAGCCTCTCACCTTGAAAGTGTGTGGGGCTGATTTAAATATTCATAACCTCATTTTAATGTTCAGTGAGCCCGGGACGGATTCAATTGGGCTCATTTAACTTAACAGGCTCGCCGATGGAGGGCCTCACCAGCAAGGATCACTAACAGACCCCACAACAGGGACCTGACATGATGGCCTCACTGGTGGAAGCGGAGGCCATTGAGGCCACCTAGGTGGTCGGGGGCATGAGTGCCAGTGCCAGTTGAGAAATACCAGCCTTCGACTATCAGTCAGTCTGAGATCCTGGCACTGCCCACCAGTTACTAGACAGTGCCAAGGGGTGCAACCCAAGTGCAGGGCAATGCCAAAGTGGAGGGAACAGGGTCTCAAGAGGGCAGGACCCAAAAGGAAGGGAGCATGTGGGGGCTGTGCACACCACATTGAGGATCGCAGGGGAGGGGAGGGGCTTGAACATGGCAGTCGGCCAGAGGGAGAAATGATGTAGGTGATTGGGGGTCCACAATCGGAGGGGCAGAGATAAAGGGATGGGGTGCCATGTTCAGGGGGAAGGGCTTGGAGACATTGAACGGGTTTGATGCCTGGAGGGAATCCTGATTTAGCCCCCTCACCCTCTTCAACGGACCATTGGGAATCCTGGCTGAGGCTGGCAGCCCCAGAAAATAAGCCCCCCCCCACTCCACCAGCCCCCCCGATCACATGATCATAACTGGTATCAGGAAAGAATAAGAAAGAGTTGATAATATCTTGCACCTTTCACTTGATTCCCACGCATAGCATTTATCTTTACATCATCCATACCAGCTCACACAGTATCCACCATGTGAAAACCTCAGAAGCCATGGTGAGATGAAACAAAATAAAGTTCTAAGTATCTGCTCTAGGCTTCACTAGATTTAAAAAAGACTCTCATTGGTAACATTAAATTTCAACAAGTACATAATCCCTTGTTTAAAGACAAGCAGTTGTCTTCATATCTTCATGTCAAAGACAATGACACCAGAATTTTATAAGCTCGCCCACCACAGAATCAGAGCAGGTGAGGGGCGGACAACGAAATGCCCATTGATCTTGGGCGGGAATTTCCAGTCTCACTCAAATAAGGCCGTAAAATCCCACCCCTAATGCCTTTATAACCACTTGGAGCTGTTGATCAAAGTGTGAACTTACAGACACCCCCGTGTGATAATGGTCAATTGTGAAAGCAATCAGATAAACTGATCCCTCCATCAACAATTAGTAAATTGCAAGCACCCCTTTTTTCACTGCAGGCTGGATAGTTTCTTTCAAAAATTTAAAGGGCTTGGGAATTTAGTTGTCTTGACAGCTTGACAGTTCCACAAACCTTATCCATTGTTTACACATATACATGTCAACTCTTAATAGATCCAAAGGCCCTCACAAAGGCCTGCCTTATCTCTCTTATAGGGACCTAACCTCTCCCAAAGGGATACCTGACCTTTCCAAAGAAATCCACCAGGTTCAAAACTTTTCCTCAAATGTTTAAATTCCACAAGACATGTTTTAGAAATCACAGAAATTGCTCCTATTAAAAGGCAGCTGCACTTTTAGGTGTGCTGTGCCCTGAATAAACCATAGATGGTCAAAATACATCCAACCCTGGCAAACATGGTGGATGAGGAGTTCAGGAGTTGGTCTCCCACAATCAGACCTCTGGTGCCAATCTGATGAAAGCGTGGAACTCCTTCTCTCCTTATCAAATTCAAACCCTGAAATTCAAAGTTGAGGATGACATGAGATTTGAAGTTGAGCTAATGTGGGAGATATTATGCTGGGATTGCAGTTCCCCTGATATCAAGAGACTTACGTGCCATTGAAGAAGAACCAGAGCCTCATCCTAGCCAACACTCCACTCGTTACACAATAAAAGCAATACTTTTCGACAGTTACCCAGCAGTTACCCTTCATTGTTTGTAAGGCAGGCGGCTAAAATTTCAGTGGTTTTAAAGTGCCTTCCTTTTCCTTCCATAGAAATGGCAGCATCATTGTTGATCATGATGTCATCATCATTCTAACAAAATCAGAAGAATTTTCTGAGAATTATCTTGATGAGACTTCTAAAAAAATTGAAACAAGTCTGAAAAATACAAATGGCACCAACTCAACAGGAGGTAAGAGTTAAACCTGAAACTCCCAAGTGTAGGGGCTAATGATCTTTAAAATACCTGTATAAGGATTTTTTCTATCTAAACTTGTGCTATACATGTTGTGGCTATGTTTCATGGTATAGTGCAGAGGATGCTTTACTGTCTCTAATCTGTGTTGAACTTGTCCAGAGAAAGCAGAGTCCAGTGAGTCCTGCATCCTCTCAGTTCACTGTCATTATCTGCAGCAAATGCAGCAGAGGCTGCCATGCCAGGGTGCGACTCCTCAGCTACATTAGGTGATAAGTCCAAGCCACAAACCATTGTGTCATCAGACAAATGGCTGCCATTGGTCATCAGACCTGCTCTAGAACTGTTGATAGGATAATACAGAGGGAGTTGTGCTCTGTGTATAATTTGTGTAGTACCATCCCTGTGAGGGTCTGGTGGAAGTGTTGAGGGAGCTCTACTCTGTATCTAACCCCGTGCTGTACCTGTCCTGGGAGTGTTTGATGGGGGGACAGTGTAGAGGGAGCTTTACTCTGTGTCAAACCCCATGCTGTACCTGTCCTGGGAGTGTTTGATGGGGGACAGTGTAGAGGGAGCTTTACTCTGTGTCTAACCCCGTGCTGTACCTGTCCTGGGAATGTTTAATGGGGGACAGTGCAAAGGGAGCTTTATTCTGTCTCTAAACCTGTGCTGTTCTTGTCCTGGGAGTGTCTGATGAAGACAGTGTAGAGGGAGCTTTACTCTGTATCTAACCCCGTGCTGTACCTGTCCTGGGAGTGTTTGATGGGGGACAGTGTAGAGGGAGCTTGACTCTGTATCTAACCCCATGCTGTATCTGTCCTGGGAGTGTTTGATGGGGACAGTGTAGAGGGAGCTTTACTCTGAATCTAACCCCATGCTGTACCTGTCCTGGGAGTATATGATAGGGACAGTGTTAATTCTATATTTAATCCTGCACTATATTATTTTGTATTTAACCCTGTAGTATATTATTTTGTATTTAATTCTGTACTATATGTGGTTTAGGAGTGTTTTCTGGAGCATTGTAGAATAAACTTCACTCTATTTTAGAAAGCCTATACCTGTCATACATGCCCTAGGAGTGTTTAATGGCACAATGTGAAACAACATTTCCCAAATACTTTTCAACATGACCACATGAAAATTAACTGGAAACACCAATAGAACCAAACCAGCAATAGGACAACAGAATGACATCTATGTTATTAAAGTTCAGGTATTATAGTAAAAAGAGTACCTGTCTGAAAATCTCTGGTCAAATTCCAGGGCCCGCAGAGACCAAGCTGCCGGTCACTAAATCAGCATCCACCTCAAATCACTGCCACTCCGTGAAACATTTGACATATTTACATGGACACATAGTTTTGTTACAGAACACCTGATTAGAACACTGCAGCCAATCAAATGTCCAAAACTGGAGTCCACCTTGTGACTGGTTACTGCACACTGTTTGGTCAATATAAAGGGGAGAGAGAGAGCAACATGGTTTCATTTTCTGCAATTCCATTCACTGTTTCTGTCTCACAGTTAGGGTTATGACCCATAGTTTGGGAACTGCTGGTGTAAAAAGGAGCTTTGCTTGATATCCTGTGCAGTTCCTAAACTGGAAACATTTACTGAGCTTCACATTACTCTCATCCATGAGGGTGGATAGTCAGAGCGTTTTTCCTGGGGTGGAAGTGTCAATAAGGGGACACAGATTCAAGGTGAGAGGGGGAAATTTGAAAGGAGATGTGTGGAGGAAGTTTTTCACACAGAGTGCTGGGTGTCCAGAACAAGCTGCCAGACAAGGTGATGGAAGCAAGCAGATTAGCAGCATTTAAGAGGCATCTGGATGAGTACATGAATAGGGAGGGAATAGAGGGACCGAATAAGGACAAAAGGTTTTTTTGACTTTAGTTAGGGCATCAAGATTGAGGACCTGTTCCTGTCCTGTACTTTTCTTTGTTCTTTTCTTGTCCTTTATGAATGCCCTGGGACTGTGTGATCACATGCTGCAGAGAGAACTTCCCTGTGTTCCATTCCCCAATGCTAATATTTCTTACTTTGATAAGCACCAAAATCAGAAAAGAAAGTGCCAATCCAGCACCATGAATCATCTTCTAATATTTGTGATAAGCAGTGATTGATATCATCTTTTATTTTAAACAACAGGATTCCAATTTGACAGATTCTTCACAACAGTTAAAAAGCCAGTTTTAAGTGGTAAGCGGTGGATGTTTTGTTATTTATTGCTACAGTATTAATGCTGGTAGAATAACTTGTTCGGAATATAAATGTACTTATGCACACATATTTGTTTATACTATTGGCACTTAGGAGGAAGAATCAATAAGAAGATGCAGAATTAAGATTAATGATAAACAGACCTGAGCAGAGAGCAGAATTTACAATTTTGCATTTGAGTTACAATCTGAAATGCACGACCTGAAGCACATTGAATAATAACTTTATAAATTAATTGTATAACTACCTGAACTGGAAAACTTTGCATTGTTATGAGGAAAGCGCTGGTCAATGGGACTGATTGGATACCTGTTTCCAAGACATATTGGGCCAAAGAGACCTTCAGTAATATAAGATTCCATGATTCTAAATGTACAGACAGGAGATGAGTAGTCCACTAAATATTTAACATCTTCGGCTGAATCTTCCCCAACAGCTTCAGCACCTACGATCAAGGTCAAATGAAGCCACAGTGGCACAGCGGATAGTGCTGCTGCCTCACAGTGCCAGGGACTTGGGTTCAATCCCCGGCTTGGGTCACTGTCTGTGCTGAGACTGCACATTCTCCCCGTGTCTGCGCAGGTTTCCTCTGGGTGCTCCAGATTCCTCCCACAGTCTGAAAGACGTGCTGGTTATGGTGCATTGGCCATGCTAAATTCTCCGTCAGTGTACGTGAACAGGTACCAAAGTGTGGTGACTAGGGGATTTTCACAGCAACTTCATTGCACTGTTAATGTAAGCCTACTTGTGACACTAATAAATAAACTTTATCCTGCTTGTGGGACACCAGGGAGTGATTTTCCAACAAAAAGCCAGTCAGCTCAAAGAAAATAGTAGCCTACCTTTCAGCAGCGAGAACATTTCAAGATGAACATTCCCTCTCTCTGTTTACACTTTTAAATAAAATACATATCAAGCATATGGCCAACATTGCAGAGGGGAAACCTGAGAGAGGGCCTTAGTACCAGCCCTTCTCCCATATGCTGCTGGGGCCGGAGGACCAACTCCAGACCGTTGGCCTAGTCCCTGATGCATTGGGAGGCCTGCAGCCAAATGGAAAATTCCACTTGGATTCTGACTATAACCCTCAACTAGTTTATAATTCCCATTATATGGTTATCATGCTGTCACCCAATTCACCAACAGGAAAATGGACCAGAGCGGAATGCTGCCAGCAAACTGGCTAGATGTCCGCCCACCTCCAGGCTCACCCTATCAGAAGCTAAACATTCTGACCCTTTTCTCCACATACACATGCTATTTACAAAGCTATACTTTCTGTTGTCAGATTTTTGCTTCACTTTGTACAAACGTTGATGAGTTTGATCTTGGAAACTGCTGGCAGGAACTAAGTTCAGGGATAAGATTTTTCATCTGTTAATGATCAATTACAACTTGTACTTTTTTACTACCAACAGATGTGTGCGCTGAACTGGTTCCTGAGAACTTAAAGAAATATTACCAACTGCTCTTGACCAAAGGCAAGGCTATCTGTGCTTCAACCTGTAATGAAGCAAGAAATGATTCTCTGAAATGTGGGAATGGAAAATGTGGAATGACAAACAATGGACCCAAATGCTAGTAAGGCTAAACAATCATTTAAATCTTCACCATATCTTATAACCACATTGTAGTGCACTTCAATGCAGTACAAGGGAGTGTTGCACTCACAAAACTTCCACCCTTATGATGCAATGTTAAACTGAGGGTCCATCTGCTCTCTCAGGTAGATTTAAAAGAAGTTGTTGCACTATTTCTAACAAAAATAGGACACTTCTTCCCCAGTGGCAAAGTCCATATTTAATCCACAACCAACATCAGTAAAACAAATTTCCTGCTCACTATCTAATTGCTGTTTGTGGGATGTTACTGTGCACAAATTACCAACTGTGTTTCCTGAGTCACAACAATGATTACACTTCAAAAGATTTTCTTTGGCTGTAAAGCACTTCAGGATGTCCTTAGGCAGTGAGAGTTGTTTATAGAATCAAAGGGCCTTTCATGGTGTTTGCAAGATTCTGTTAACCATTAAAAATAGCAGGTGGGACCTGGATGGGGAAGGTCTGCCCCTATAACTAACAGATCACAATTTGACTGGTAGGGAAAAGACAACAAGAAAGTAGCTTGAAAAAAAATCAGTAACAAAAACTCAGCGGGCCCTTTGATCTTCGGTTCCTGAGAACGTAAAGAAATATTACCAACTGATGAGTTTGAACTGCTGAATTCAATGTCATTTGGCTGTTCTAAGAGCATTAAACTATAGTGTGAAAGTCATAAATTGATGGAGTAGATGTTGAAGGGCAGCTAAGGTCTCTTTAACTGTAATGATGTTAAATGTTTGAAATGCTCTGCTCTTTAGACTGTAAAAAACTGGCTATAGCTGTCACTGATTGCTAACAACAACCTCGACTTTGAGTGACAGGCCAGTTTGTAAATCATTTGTCTGTGCAGTTTCAATAGTTATTTGATGCCCAAGGGCTATTCATTGTAAATGTTTGGCTACAATTGTCAAAAGCTACAATTACCTGGTCAGGGAACTCTAAGTTCACAATAAGGAACATAAACAGAAATGTGCATATTTTTTGAAAGGGATTAATCACTTGAGAAATGGTACAAACTTTGATGCTTTCATGAATGGGATTTTTTTTACATTATCGAGTTTGTGTATTGAGAACTGTATTCGAATTTTACAAGTTTATTTTATCTTCACATGCCTCCTGAGGTTTGTCTATAATGAATACTGGGTGAGTTGGCATTGAGTTGACATGGGGGTATGAAAATGCATGAAGATGGGTAGAGGGCATGAATTGAATGAGATTGCAAAAGGAGAAAAAAGGGGATGTGAGAGATGGGGGCTAGAGGGCTTAAAATATTCTAAAACAAGAGGGATGAAGACCTAGAGGACTGGAGCAGTCTTTCCAACCAGCTTGCATCAGCACCCCGACAACTGGTTCCAAGGTTTGCTGACCTGACTCCATCCTGCACTGGAATCTTGTAATTCAGTGTACTTTTTCTCTGGGCAGATCCGACAAGTTGGGATATTTCTGCACTCAAGTTACCCACCTCACTAGCCAAAGAAGTGTTTCTTTCTCTCTATTATTAGATTAGCCTCTAACAGAACATTAGCCAAATAGTTTGCCTCTAACAGAACAACTAGCTTCTAACTGAACCAATTCAACAACCACTTCTTAAAAGATATTTTTATTGACAATTCTTCCCATTTTTACAAACAACACAACAAACCTTTAAGGATTGCTGTACAGCATAATACCTTCAGAAATGACAGAGAAATACCAACGCAGTTCGTTGAAATTATTCATTATTCATTGCCACCAGTGACTCCATACATACAAACAATGAAAGGGCATTTCAGAGATAGATAAATGACAAGATAACAGGATAAAACCATGGGTACATGGCATAAGGTGCACATTCTCACTTACAGGGTAATAGAGACAAAGCCGCTTAACTTCTGGAGATCCTTGTAGGAATGAGTCCAATGTGAAGTCCAACTTCTTGCGGGATCCAGAACAAACTACTTGCTTAGGCTGCAGAGACAACAGGATTTTTTTCCCCCACCAGAGAAACCTTAGCATCAATAGGAAGCGAGCCATCTTATTAAGAATAAGGTTAAACAAGTATCTCAGAAAAACTGCTGACACAGATGCTCAAAGGCAACAGGGAGACTCATAAAACACTGCCCCCATCAGTTTGAGGCACCCCTCACCCTGAAACAAAGCCATTCCAACCTTCTCCCACGTAAGAAAACTCACACTCCTCCTGCCTTTGAAGATAAACGTCATCAAATGCGTTTCCCAACAAAGTTAGAGACCTACCACCAATCATAATTAAAAGATATTGTTCCATACTGCCAATATCAGGATAACTTCTCAAGCTTTTTAAGGAAACTAAACCATCAGGATTTAATTTTGACACATGGCCAAAAGCAATATCGGTAGACCCTCACACCCATCTTATATTCTTGGCACTGTAAAGATAATAAGAGGGTCAAATCTATGTCTGAAGCTTGAGATAATACAGACTGTGTGATATTTCAGGCTAAGTCCATGAAAGGAGTTTGCTGAGAGATGCATTCCATCGAAAACAAATGTATTCCCCACATATAACAGGATTTTCAAAGTAGCTACAGCCATTGTGTATTCAGCCAAGCAGATACACAGGTATAGGGAAGGTTGGTCAGCCAGAGATTCTCTTGCCACACTTAGGCACACACCAAAGCACACTTCCCCATCTTCAGTCACGCTGGAAGTCTCTCTGACTGGACCTTTAACCAGCATCTGTCAGAGATTCATAGACTCCAAAATAGCAAAGCTACAGAAAGAAATACACAACACTGATAGTTTTAAAGGGATTTCCCCATCAACTGTGAGGATTTTTCGGGCTATGCTCCTACGTCTACACCAAGCAATCCACCCACCACCCCACAGTGGTGCTACTTGTATTACCTATGGTAAGAGTGAAGGATACCATATGATATATACCTTTGTTATAATTGCAAGGATTAGAAAAAGAAAAAAAACTGCATATCCCTAGTGTTATACAACCTCCCCAGCTAGCCCTGGGAAGGGGATGATGGATTGGAGTATTTATTTACTGTCTTTAATGTAACAATATGTCTCAAAAATTCATAAGGGGTATTATTAAAACAAACTACAACATTGAGCCAAATGAAGAGTTAACTGGGAACCGATGAATGATGGGTGGATGATAATTGATGCAAATTAGGATATGGGCAGTAGAGTTCAGAATGACTTCAAATTTCTGAAGGGTGCAGGGTGGGAATAAGGCCAAGAGTGCATTAGATGAATCAAGATTTGAGCAAAAAGGCAGGCATGAGGGCTACAGCAGATGAGCTGAGGCAGGGGCTGTTTGAGGCAATGTTATCAATGTGGAAATAGGCATCTTGTTGATGGTGCAGATATGTGGTCTGAAGCTGTCCTTTGACACTGTTCAAGAGAGGTGATGCAGTGGAGTTGGGTATCATCAGCTTCCATGTGGAGACTGACAATGTGAATTTGTACAATGTCACCAAGGGCAGCATAAAGATGAGAAATTGGAGGTACCCAAGACTGGAACCATAGCTTTCATACACCTTTACCTCAATATTTAGCTTCGATGTAACCCAGAAAAACTATGATTATTTGGCTATGGACTCTTTAAGGGATATATCAAGTTAAGCACGTATTGTGAAGTGAAGTTTTAATAGGGCATTTGATTTGCATTCCTAGCAGAAAAGTCATTTGCCAGCCAATCAACTTTAAAAGGGGTGCCCAAAGTGATAATACACTGGGGTGGCCTTAATGGGGTATTTGTGGGACTTGTGCCCCTTGGGCAATCTGATTGGTCAGCAGTTGAGTCGTCCCA
Organism: Carcharhinus amblyrhynchos; assembly: GCF_965287045.1. Classification (NCBI taxonomy): domain Eukaryota; kingdom Metazoa; phylum Chordata; class Chondrichthyes; order Carcharhiniformes; family Carcharhinidae; genus Carcharhinus; species Carcharhinus amblyrhynchos. The sequence goes on along the minus strand of NW_027649784.1, from coordinate 2,155,929 downwards.
GCAGTGCTAGATCTCAGCAGTGGCCACAGATGGGACTACAAGCAATCCCGAGAGGATCCATAGCCACCAGACTTTAAGGTAACTCCAGGGCGCTTGGACAGGAAGGAATTGAAGACCCCAGGTAGGGGTGTGGCAGTGGGTGTTAGTTGGTGGGGGTTAGATTCTGGAGTTTAGGTGTGAGTCAGCAGGGGGGGACGGGATGTGCAACTGGGTCCTCTGCTAAAGCAGGTACCACCTTTGCTTCCCATCTTTTCACGGGTGGGCAGGCTGGCCAATGTCTTTCCCATCTAGAGTATTATGGGGGACAACCTCAGGGGTGGACAGGTAAGGAATCAGCCAACTATGTTACATATCCTCCTGAAAGCCACACTCCACCTGCAAATACACTGTATGGGACATTAAAATTGTCTCCTTAGTGTGAGATATGGAAATAATCGCCTGTCCTCAGCACCATGATTTGGCAAAAGCAAGGATGCGAGTGATCTGCTGGTAATGGTGAATTTTCTCTTCATTTTTTTCCCAGCTGTGACTCGTCTGAAGGCTACTGGTACTTTGGCGATTCCTGTACTATTGCAATTCATAAGAATGGACTGATTGGTGGTTTATCAGCAACACTGATTCTGCTTGTTCTGGGCCTTCTGGCCCTAATAGCCTATATGACATGGTTTAGAAAGGAAGACCTCAGGAAAAGGTACAGTAAAATATAACCATTCGAAATACTAAACCATTGGCTCTGCATTTTTGCATTTCTTGCTAACTTAAGATGAGTAGGTCTTGAAAAACAAACTGAAAATGAAAAGCTGGGAGTTCTCAAAAGACATCAAGAAAGAAATGTTCCCAGCCAAATGCAGGAAGGTTGCATGCAAAATCCCCTTAAATTGATGTTGTGGAAGGATCCCATCATTATTCCTCCCTCCTGGCTCTCCCCAGGGTGCATTTCCAAGGGCAGACTTGGCCCTCTTGCAGCCAAAGTATTTCTTTTTTCCAGAAAATGTTATCACTGCATGACAGCTGATTGTCAAACTCTTGGAAGGCACTTCAGCGGCCTAGTAATTCACCCACCTACAGCTGCACTTCTCTGTGCCAGCCCTCACTGCAGCGTGAGAGTAGCTCATGTGCCTCCACTTCACACTGTCTGAGGGTGGGCATGAGGAGAAACAATACAATCGTCAAGAGCACCACCAGCAGCAGAGCAGAACCCAATGTCTGTTCCTCAGCCGCATGTCCAGAGGGACGTGACACTGGACAAAGAGATCTGGCTGGGAGAAGGCAAGGCTCCCAACATAGGATCTATAGGGAAAGGATCAACTCTCCCAACATGTCTGAGCACCAATGCCTCAAGAGGTTCAGGTTTTCTCCGCAAGTTTGCCACCGACATCTGCAACCTCCTGAAAAAAGACCTCCTTTGCAGAGGTCGCATTGTTGGTGGCCAAGAAGGCGCTTATTGCTGACAGTCACAATGAAAATTCTCCACTGTCCCCTAAACCATAACCCTCCCTGACCACCTTCCCAGTCTCTACTTTTCATCAAGTTGTCTGATCTCTTCTACTGCAAGGAAAGCAGATATGTGTGTGTTCATAATACTTGTGTGCTGAAGATGTAAGACCGACATTTTTGGAGGGTGACTGTTTGATGTAATTAACAATAAGCTGAGGGTCAACTGCTCAGATGGATATGAGAGAGGCCCTCAGAGAGAAGAATGAGTGGAACTGAAAAGTGTATTTTCTGACGAGTGCTGTGCAAGAGAATGCTGAGAAATCAGAATGTGGGGCTTGTCATCTGAAAGTATTATGGCACTCACCTGTCATCCCACTGAGGTCCTAGATCCTCTTGGTGCACTGATTTCAGAATAGAAGAACAAATACTTCTACTGTTGACTTCCTCAGCCAACCCATTCATGCCTGTTTGTTTTTAGAGATTGTCCTCTTCCTGCTGTTCTTAGCAGGTCTCACTTCTCTCTGCAGCCCTTCATGTCCCACAGCAGGACTTTCAGATAAGAGTGAGAAACATGGGGAACAGCCTTCCTAGAAATTCTCTCTATTCCTGTGATTGTCTCAACCTCAAAAGTCAAAAGTGCTTTTCATTTGATTAGATATGAATTACTATTGTCACATGCGTCAGTATACAGTGAAAAGTATTGTTTTTTAACCCTCTAAACAGACAAGGCATTCTGTTCATAGAATACATGGGGGAGAAGGAAAGGAGAGGGTGCAGAATGTAGTGTTATAATCATAGCTAGGGTATAGAGAAAGATCAACTTAATATTAATTAAAATTAATTAAAATTAAGGCCTACTCCTGCTCCTATTTCTTATGTTCTTATGTTATGTTCTTATATAAGGTAGTTCTATTCAAAAGTCTGATGGTGGCAGGGAAGAAGCTGTTCTTGAATCGGTTGGTACGTGATCTCAGATTTTTGAATCTGTTTCCTGACGGAAGAAGGTGGAAGAGAGAATGTTTGAGGTGCATGGGGTCCTTGACTATGCTGGCTGCTTTTCTGACACAGCGGGAAGTGTTGAGTCAGTGGATGGGAGGCTAATTTGCATGATGGACTGGGCTACATTCACAACCCTTTGTAGTTTCCTACGGTCTTGAACAGAGCAGCAGCCATACCAAGCTGTGGTACAACCAGAAAGAATGCTTTCAATGGTGTATCTGTCAAGGTTGGTGACAGTGTTAGCTGACATGCCAAATTTCCTTAGCCTTCTGAGAAAGTAGAGGTTTTGTGGGCTTTCTTAACTATAGCATTGGTGTGGAGGGACCAGGACAGGTTGCTGGTGATCTGGACACCTAAAAATTTGAAGCTCTCCACCTTTTCCACTTTATCCCTGTGGATGTAGACAGGGGCATGTCCTCCACTATGCTTCCTGAAGTCAATGACTATCTCCTTCATTTTGCTGACATTGAAGCAGAGATTATTGTCGTCACACCATCTCATCAGATTCTCTATCTCTTTCCATCTCATCATTGTTTGAGATCCAACCTATTCCAGTGGTGTCATCAGCAAATTTGAAAATCGAGTTGGAGGGGAATTTGGCCACACAGTCACAGGTGCATGAGGAGTATAAAAAGGGGCTAAGGACACAGCTTTTGGGGCACCGGTGTTAAGGATGATTGTGGAGGAGGTGACGTTGTCTATCCTTACTGATTGTAGACTGTGGGTTAGGAAGTCGGGAGCTGAGCCCCAGCCCATGGAGATTGAAGCTGTGTTTTGTCGGAATAATGGTGTTGAAGGCTGAACTGTAGTCAATAAATAGGAGTCTGACATTGGTGTCTTTGTTATTCAGATGTTCCAGGGTTGAGTGTGGGGCCAGGGAGATGGCATCTGCTGTGGACCTGTTGCAGTGATAGGTGAACAGTAGTGGTGGATTCAGCAATCTGGGAGGCCGGAATTGATTCGTGCCGTGACTAACCTTTTGAAGCACTTCATAATGATGGATGCCAGAGCTACCAGCCAATAGTCATTAAGGCATGTTGCCTGGCTTTTCTTTGGTACAAGGGTGATGGTTGTCTTCTTGAAGGAGATAGAGATCTCAGATTGGTGTAAAGAGACGTTAGGGTGTCTGTGAATACCCCTGTCGGCTGGTTCGCACAGGACCTGAATGCTCGCCTGGGGACCCCATCCGGACCAGTCACTTTCTGTGGTTGACTTTCGAGAAGGCTGTTCTGACGTCTGTGATGGTGACTTTGGATACTGGGTCGGCCCTGGCTTCTGGGTTGGAAAGCGTGCTCTCGTTGGCCTCCTGATCAAAAAGAGCATAGAATGTGCTGAGCTCATCAGGGAGGAGTGCATTGATGCCGTCAATGCTACATGCCTCCATTTTGTAGTCTGTTTTGTTTTGCAGACCTTGTCATTGTTGAAGGGAGTCTGTGTGGTTAGCCTGGGATTCTAGCTTGGTCCGTTACTGGTGAGCCTTGTAACACTTTAACTAAGCAGTTATCTATCAGCAGGATAGATAGGTCATCCTGCCTGCCTTTCCTGATTGGTTGGGTTGTTGATGCCATGGCTCAGGGAAACAGCCTTGGCAAAGTGCACCAGTTAGTGAAATAAGTTCCAGACTTAAAATTGTCCCACTGTTACATTGGGGATTTAAGTGTAGAAAATTCAGCCCCAAGTTTCTGACAACTGCCTCCAGCCCTGTTGAAATTTAGAACCATCCAGACCAGGGGAGACTCAGGATACATGTACCCAGATATGTTTAGCCATTACAACAATGTCACAACTTCATTGGAATACTATGTGCCATTCTGGTTGCCACAGTACAGAATGGATATTTCAGTTGTTAAAATAAGAGAGTACAGAAGAGGTTTAACAGGATGTTGTGTGGTCTGGAGGGCATTAGCCCTAAGGATGGAGATTGGATAAACTCAGTTTGTTCATCAGAGGTTGAGGGGTGACCTGATAGAGTTTACAAGATTATGAGTGCCATTGAGAGAGTGGATAGTCTGATGCTGTTTCCTAGGGTAGAAAAGTCAAGTACGAGGGGACATAGGTTAGAGGTGCAAGGGGAATAGTTTTGAGGAAATGTGTGACACAAGTTATTACACAGAGGGTGATGAATATCTGGAACGCACTGCCCAGGGAAGTGGTGGGAGCACCATTAACAGCATTTAAGGGCAACTAGACAAATATATGAATAGGATGGTACTGGAAGGATATGGACTCCGTAAGTGCATTTGGTTTTAGTTTAGGCAGGCATCATGATTGGTGCACGTTTGGAGGGCCGAAGGGCCTGTTCCTGTGCTACACTTTTCTTTGCTCTTTGTTCTGTATACAGAAAGGATATACCAGAATGATACCGTGCTTGGATCATGAGGAGAAATTGCACAAACTGAACAAACTGGTTTAATCGCCGTTTTTCAAATTCTGAAGGCAATAATAATTTAGACAGTGACAAGTTCTTTCACCTTGGTGTGTACTGTAGAAGATAAGATATGGTCTATATTTGAAAAGAAGGAAAATTGAAAATTAATCAGTCGAAACTTCAGTTCGACAGTTGGTCAATCCATGGAACAGGCTCCCTAGGATGATGGTAGAAAGTGTTTTATTTATTCATTCAAATGTCTTTCACAAAATAGTACTTTCGGATAAGGTACAAGAGTAACTTGAGACATAACAAGTTGGGGGAAATAAATGACTTTGTACCTCAGGTTTCCAGAGCTCTCCATTACTGGAACTTTCCTTGCTGTTGAATAGAGAATTCCAGGATATTCGTCCACTGACAGTAAAGGAATGGTGATCCACATTCCAGTCAGGATGGTATGAGACTTGGCCAGAAACACAGAGGCCATAATGTTTCCATGTCAGTGCTATTCACGCCCTTCCCAGTGGGATTGAAAGAAAAAGCATTTTCAGCTCCCACCCCAGACATTGCTGTGGTCTCTTGAACCAAATTGCTAAGGTGCTGCGAGGAGTAGAACAAGTGTGTCAACCCATCTGGTCAACTAATCCCCTACAAAATAGTTTAATTGCCCTTTTATTCAAAGTACAATTGTCTGATACTTGTGTCTTTTAACAGAGAGGACGAGCAAAGCAAAATTATATCAGAGAAGTGGGCAGAAGATGATTTCGAATGGCACAATCCTGAGGCAATCACTGTGGCTAACTCAGACGCCACAAGCTTTGACAGTAATGTTGATATTTATCACATCTTTTAATTTTATTGGGATTTTACACAAATATGCTGACAATAGAATGCTCAAGAACACACTGGTATGGAAAAGCTGGCAATGTTGAGGGAACGGTTTCAGAACAAAACTCACCGAGACAAACAGCAGCTTGGAGATTATTATTATAGTGAATGGGTCAGTGATGCAAAATCAGATTATGAACCAATCACTCTAACAGAGGTCAGATTTCTATAAAGGATTAAGTATTGTGGATTTTTATCAGAATAATGGCAAGATCATCAGTTTGCACCATTCTGAAAAAGAAATGTGGACAGCGAGTCCAACACCTGCACATGTGCAATTGCAAATTAGGATGTTGCTATCTGAGTTGCCCAACTCTTGCACAAATTTTGTTCTAGCTATATCGCATGGAGCAGTTGGTTATTCAAGCACACACAGACAGCTTATATGCTAGACCGTCACTGAAAACAGAAAAAAAATATAGGTCTTGTCCATTCAACTGCAAGCACATTTTTAATGGCATGCTGAGTCTTAATTCCACCCTCTCTGACACTGAAAATTAACTTGAACAAGTATGGACTCTCATTTCTTCAGATTTTAATTATTGTTGGATATTTGAAAACAATAAAAGCTAAAATAAACTTTTTTTATATTTTCTTCCTGCTACTTTTATCAATCTCTCTTAATCCCATTTTTCTTTCCCTCCCTTTATTTCACTTTCTGTTTGCAACTTTCCATTGAATAAAATATTTCTAACTCAAATTAAACTTTGTGAACAAAACATTCCCAGGAAAGGGAAAGTAGATTTGGGTGCAGGGGGTGTGTTAAATTTCATTGAAATTGAGGTTCAGTCAGGATATTCCTCTTCCAGACGTCAGCTGAACGGGATTGTAGGCAAGCAGGTGCCCCTTTGTTGGCAAAATCAATTAATTTGGAAAAATTTAATTAGAAAACCAGATTAGATGCATTCTAAGCCTCAATGCTGGATTTAACAGCCTATTTTCCAACCTGCCAGAATAGAAACAAGAATAAAACCAAAGCAGCAAACACAATCAAAGCAAAAAAGAGCAAGAGGTATGAAGTGGGTTGGTTTCTCATTTCTTTAGTTCTCCAATTTGCAATTGGATAGCTGCTATTCAGACATTCACACCTCATCTGGAAAAATGTTGGACTGGATTTTGTGGCCTTGCTCATCCCAAAACCATAAAATCCCACCCAAGGTCAATGAACCTTTCCATGGTCTGCCCCTCGCCTGGTCCGATTCCCATGGTGGGCAGGATGGTAAAATTCCTGCCGTTTTGTTTCTGTATTATACACATTACCACTTCCTTTTGTTTTTGTTTCATTAAATCCCTGCCCTGCAACCTATCAGACATCATCCTTTATATTCTTCCACCTCTTCACCAATGCTCTTTCTCAGAACCTATCATATTTCTGTCTTACTTCCTTTTTGATGAAGGATCATCAATCTGAAGTTTTAGGTTGTATTTTCGCAACTCATTTTAGCTCAATTCAGGCAATTTCACAACTCAACAGATCCACCTCAGTATAAAGTACCACAAAGGCAGAGTATTTGATATGGAGAATGGTGGGATGGAGTCAGGTCTACCACACAAGGAAGTAAATCAGAGGTGGCTACAGGAGCAACCTAGTACTCAGCAGGTTGATTAAAATGCCAACCTGGATAATCTGGGACTTGGTTCCAGTTATTTGATTATACTTAGGCCTTCTTGCCCTCACCTCTCACATCCCATCATCCCAATCATTGTCCACATGCACCCTCCACGTCAAGTCATGTAACCAACCATCAGCTCCACGCCAATTTATTCCTCTCACCCACATCCAATAGCCCCTCATATCCTCTATGACTAGAGGAGGTCTTTTTATGCCTATTTATCCAATAAACATGATGTGCAGAATTAATGAACATTCTGGTAACATGGAAATATGTAAAGCTGCTTGAAAAACATCCATTGATAATTTATTTTCAATTCTAAAAACTGATGTTGCTACAACCCTATAAATGTGTCAATCAAAGGCCATTAAAGTATTAATAACAAAAGCTAGATGCATGTGACACTTTATAACCAACCTTATGTATAAATACACTGAGACTTGACAAAAGAGATCACAGAAAAATGCATGTTATAACCTCATATAGCTCACAGTTAAACAAAGTCAACACTTCTCTCCAGTTTCATAGACAAAGTTAATCTTTCTCTAAATCTGGGTTCCAGGCCAAACATGAATAATAAGTGAACTAGAAATTGGTCTGACTTTATGAAATTTGTAGAATTCGTGAGATGCCTATCCCACAATGAAGACAGGTCAGGAGTGAAGGATGCAAGCTCACTACCTGCAACCTTAGCTTGCATCAGTGAAAACTGGGGGACCATAAATGGTGTGGCAGTCCAGGAATCTGGGTACGCTCATCATTTTTAAATGGTTCCATATTCCTCCAACTGTGAAAGGAGAGAGTACTGTGCCTGTTTACTCATTCTCTTACCACCTACCATTCCTTTCTTTGCAGCGTGGAGGACTGTGCACAATTGGTAGAATAACTTGCATTTGCCAGCTGCTTTTCACTCCAGAACCTCTTGTGAAATCAGTACCCAGAGTGTGTCCCCTTAGGAATTTAATTTAATGCCAGATTCACTTCCAGTTTCTTCAATTTTATATGAAACAAAAGGTGACTGATTCTGTTTCCATAAATTTCAGTGACCAGGCTGGTTACATCAGTGCACCAGTTTTGTTCACCCTGGATGTGATGGCAATAGTTAAATCAAAATAGCTGAAAAGCTAAAGAATTATTCAATTGCTAACCTAATAGTTGCTTTGACAAAGACCTTGCAGCTGATGCTTGCCTGTACAATGCTAGAAATGAAACACAGCAGCATATTTGTAGAAGATCCCAAATCCACTATTTTAACAAGAGAAGTGAATGCATTTCATTGCCAACCTTACATCACACAGTTATGAATCAATGTTCTTGAAATATTGAGATTGATTCTCCCAAAAGTGCTGAATTGTCAAAATAACTGTTCTAAATCCCAACTGTTTTGTCAGTTTAGCATCTCATCTGAACCTCTGCACTCTGTGCAATGCAGAGATCCCAGTTGTGAATCTCATTAAAAGTCCAGGGGGGTGCCGGGCCTTTTTTGCGCCAGAGATTGACAATGGCTGCAAACTATACCCCCCGTTTGCTGCCCAGCTCGATCATTGGCTAGCTCGGAGCCCCTGCAGTGCTGCCTCTCCAGCTCCCCCACTGCTTGATCATGGTCCCCACAACAACTCCTCCCAGGCCAGCCCTGACTGCCTCCCACCATCCTAGAGTGCCCCGAAGTCCAGCCTATCTCCCCACCAGCAGTGGCAATCTCGCCATCCCCCTCACCCCAGGAGACACCCCCCACACCCCCCCCCCCCCCCGATCCCTCATCCTAGGGTCAGAACCCCCCCAGCCGCCGGCCCGGAGGCAGCCTCCCCCCAGCAGACCGCACCCCCCAGCCCACCCCCAGTCACTGCCCTTTTTCCATCCCAGGCTGATCCTGGTCTGCAGAGTGGCCACAGGACCCTCCACCCTAACCGATTGCCTCTAGGCCTCACCCACAAAAGGCCCCACCCCATTGGCACTGCCCAATGACTGATGAGCAATACCAAAGTGCCCCCTAAGCATGGGCACTTTGCCACTTGGGCAGTGCCAGGGGCACACGCTGGCACTTCCAGGGTGCCCATGCCCAAGGGACACCACCCCACCACTGCCCAACCCCCTGGGGAGCCCCGAATGCCACCCCCCCCTTCATTCCGGCAGGGTCTCTTGCTAATTCCCCAAACATGGGGAACTGGTCTGAACCCCACTGGAATGAAGTATTCCTGATGGGGTGGGAGGTTCAATTGGGACTTGAAAGTTCCCGATGTTGAACCAATAAACATATTTAAAATACATTTTTGAAAGATTTAAATTACTTACCTGTCTTCCCGTTGGTTTCCAGCGTGGTCTGACCAGCAACTGTTCATGGTGCATGAGAAAATCCCTGTTCAAAGCCGGGGGTATGCATCTCCCACCGCAACCTACCAGAAAAGTTGTGGATCACAATGGGTGAATCGCGGGCATTGTTACATTGTTTGTCATAATGTACCAAACAGTTCATGGCATCAAGGATCCCACGGCAATATTCAAGGAGTTGTCTGTTCTCCCTGCTGTCCTGGCCAATGTTTCTTCCTGAATCAGCATTTTTCAGATTATTTGGTCATTTATCACATGATGTTTGTGGGATCTAACATGTGCACATTGACTTGTGTTTCCTACTTGGCAACAGATTAAAACTAGCCCATTTGCTGTGATGCACTTTAAAACACTCTGGATGTGAATTGTATCATATTTTATTCTTTGAATGACTTAATAGCTCGCTTATGTTTATAATGCAGATATAACAAATGAAGAAGAATCGTGTGACAATTCCATCATGAATATGAGACCAGCACTAGAATCTGTCTTCTTGACTGACGAGGTTTGTGGCTAAATCATTATTTGTTTAGGATAAAATAATAGGCTAGTTAAGTACCATGGCACACCGCTGCAAGTGGTCTCAAATTGGCCGCTGAGAACAGGACAGTTTACAAAAAGTCAGAAAGGCCAGTACAAAATATTGGCATTCTTTTCTTTCAAAAAGTCAGCAACAAAATCTTGCATATATGGTAGTGCAACCCAAAACAGTTCTATAGGCTATCAGACATCCCATGGCATGTCCTTAGCTATGTTCGAGTGCCAAAGTACAGGCTATTCTAGACCTGGTATTGTGAAATCAATTAATCAATAACCTCTAAAGTAGCTCTTTGTGACAGCAGTCATAGCATGATAGGCTTTTTTATTCAATTTGAAGGTGAGAAGTGTGGCTCTAAGACTCATGTTTAAAACCTGAATAAAGATGATTATAAGAGTAAGGAGGTAGAGTTAGTTAAAGTGAACTGGAAAGCCAGGTTGAAATGTTAAATAGTGGGGATGAATGGCAGACATTTAAGAAGATATTTAATAACTCTCAAAAAATATTATCCTATTGAGAAAGAAAGACTATTTGTGAAGAATGCATCATCCATGACTAAATAAGAGAGTTAAGGATAGTACTAAGCTGAAAGAAACAACAATTCTGCAAAGGTTAGTGGCAGGTCAGAAGATTGGACAGATTTTAAAAATTGGCGAAGAATGCCTTTAAAATAACAAATAGGGAGAAATTAGAGTATGAAAGAAAGATGGTGAGAAATATAAGGACAGATGGTAACGGTTCTACACCTGTTTGTAAAGGAAAAATGGGACTAGTGTTTCTACTCTAGAAAATAAATCCAGAAAATTAATAAAAATAAGGAAAGGATGGACCCATTAAATGGGTATGTTGTGTTTGTCTTCACTGTAGAAGACTTAAAAAACTTCCCAGCGATACTTGAAAATTAAGACATGAAATGGATAGGGGAACTAAAGAGAAGGTACTGGGAAAATTATTATACCTACCAACTCCCCAGGATCAGATAGGCTGCATCCTATGGTTGTAAAAAAACATGTAGAAATGATAGTTGCATTGGTTATAATCTTGCAAAATTTCTCAGATTCTCAAAGGTTCCCAGCAGATTGGGAAATACCACATGTGTACTTGGATGTCCAAAAGGCACTTGTTAAGGTGCCACTTCAAAAGTTACAGCTCAAAATAAGAGTTCATGGCCTTGGGGGGAACAAATTAGCATATAAAGGACTGGTTCACTAAAAGGAAGCAGAGGTCGTAATAAATTGTTTTTCTGGAAGGGTTGGCAAGTTGCAACTAATGGAGTGTCACAGGAATCAGCGCTGGGTCCTCAACTATTTACAATCTGTACCATTGACCTAGATGAAAGGACAAAATGTATGATAGCTAAATTTGTCAGTGACATCAAGAAATGGCAGAAAGTAAATTATCAAGAGAAGCTAAAGACTCCATAATGGGACATGGATAGGTTAAGTGGGTGGGCAAAAAAATAGTTGATGGAGTATAATGTGGGAAAATGTGAACTTGTCCACTTTGGATTTCAAAACTCATCTATTATTTAACTGGAGAGAGATCATAGAATTGTGGTACAAAGGGTGTCCTGGTACATGAATCACAAAAAGTTAGCATGCAGGTACAGCAAGTGATTCAGAAAGCAAATTGAATGCTGGTATTTGTTGCAAGGGGATTACAATATAAAAGTAGGGCAGTTTTACTGCAGCTGTACAAGACTTTGGTGAGACCACATCTGCTGTATAGTTTTGGTCCCTTTACTTGAAAAGAATATAATTGTGGGTGGACAGTTGGGCCCAAACCTATTGGAGTTTAGAAGAATGAGAGATGACCTTACAGAAACATATAAAATCCAAAGGGAATCCTGTTGGATGAACTCCCTCGAATCCTGGAGCTCCCTTCCTAATAGCTATAAATGCATCCACTCCATATGGCAGTGGTTCAAGATGACAACTCACCACCATCTTCTCAAGACAATTTAGGAGGGGCAATAAATCTTGGGTTAGCCAGTGACGCTCACATCACATGAAAGAATAATAAAAAGGATACCAAGCAAATGTTTCAACTTGTGGGTGGTTTAGAAATTGGGAACGCCATGTAATAATTGGTTGCAACTTGCCGTTTAAGACAGAAATGAAAAGACTTATTTTCTCCAAGAGGTTTCATAGTCTGTGAGATTCTTCTCCATGGAAAGTATTGGAGGCTAGGTCATCAAATCTATTCAAGGCTGAGTTAGATTGATTTTTGAAAAATGGTGGAATCAAGGGTTATAAGAGCAGACAGGAAAGTGGAGTTGAGCTCACAATCAGATTCAGATCAGCCGAGATCTTACTGAGTAATGGAGAGGCTTAAAAGGCTGAATGGCCTATTCTCGCTCTAAGTCCTACATTCATTTGACTTTACTAGCACTGCAGCACCTTCATTCAAGGAGGTGAGAAATTACAGTGTGATAACTTTACATATACAGTTACATTATAAATGTGAATATATGAACGTGTAGCTGACAGGAGGTGCGTGTAAGTATGAGCTTTGTTTACTTAGAGATACATAAAATATTTATCTTTCTTTTGCAGGTGAAAATCCAGAGGCCAACAATTAATATGTATGATTCAGCTTCTCAATTATAATGCATTCATATACCGGCTTTGGGTTATTGTTGACATTAACATTTTTAATTTTGTCTTGTAAAGTACTATTAAAATGATTACGTATTTGTTTGAAAGTCTCAGTTGTGTGTCGTTTCACAATTAAACAAGTAGGACTCACTGGGTAGCTCTGTTGTCATCAAACTAAAACACAACATGAACTAAGTTGGAAGTAAGCTTGTCCAGCATAGAGCTGTTGGATCAAGAGGCTTGTTGCTAGGCTGTAAAATTCGATGTCCAAAAGTGTCCCTTTGAAAGGAACATCACCAATAGGAAATTAAATAGTCATAATGCAAATTAATAACTTAAGTAATACTTTGCTCATATATATCAAACAAGGGTGGGAGGCAGGGTGGGAAATCAGCAATAAGATCCTTCTGCAGAGCCATCCAGAGAGACTCTACAATTCCCCCTGAGCAGATGGCTTCGGTCAAAGAAGGGGGTGACTTTATCATTGCATTGCACCATTCTCAGGCGCGAAAACTTGATAAAGTCGGGCAGGAAGCAAGTAGCATGATCCACACCCACCTGCACACCAGTTCCACCTTTACCAAAGCCTGAAAATGGCCACAACTGGGAATCTGCCTGAGACAATCACAATGGCCATTTAAATGTATTTGCATACATTTCAATCCATTTAACAGGCTGCAAGCCTCTCTATACTATCGCGTTTGCCAATCTGGAATCGACCTGAAACAGACATGCTCCAGAAAATCTAATGTGGCCGCTCCATTAGTGAGGAGATAAGTGCCTAACATCCGACGCACTATGCTGCTTGCGGAGGTCCTTTCCTGACAGCCATTTTGTTTTTTGGTTCGGGGGGGTGCTCTGCGAGTATGAGGGGAGGGGGGGGGACCCTGTTGCTCAGCAGCGTGTCCAGTGTCTGATTGGCACCACAGACCAGGCTCACAGCACTGACCTCAGGTCTTTTTGATGCTGCTGGGTTCTAATGTACGCTCCCAGCTGAAGGATGTGCACAAAGCCCTTGAAAATTGCACTGCTGTAGCCTCAGAACTTTAAGGAGCTGTGATCCTGAGGGGGCATATGGATGAGGGTTGGGGGAGGAGGGGTCTGTGATGCTGGGGGCATGTGGGTGGAGGAATGAGCAGTGTGTGTTGCTGGGTAGGGACAAGCTGTGTTCCTTAAGTTCTACATGTATTTCTCTCCTTCTCCAAACACCCCATCCTCTCTTTCGAGTGACGACTTGGCTTTATAATGCAACCAATTAATCTTGTTATTCTTTTAGCTGCTGCTGGAGCTGAGAAGGAGCAGCAGGAGGAAGAATTGCAGGCGCAAGAGGCCCAGGCCTTACCACTTGCACGAGTAGAAGGATGGCCACCAGAGGCAGGAGGTGGCCGCCTTTCACCTAGAGAGGGGTGGGATCTGTACATGAGTGTCATTTGAACAGATGTCGGACGCTGTGTGCCACCGACAGCTCCGCCTCTGAAAGGGAACAGTGCCACTTGTTGCAGGACTTTGCACATTGGAGCGGGTTGGGTGGGGGCGGGCGGGATGGCTTCCACTCTCGGTGGCTGTCAAATTGATGGCCACTCTGAACCTTTATGCTACTGGCTTCTTCCAGACCCCCAGTGGAGATGTGGCACTTCCCAGTCAACTGTACACACTTGTGTACATGGCGAAAAACTGCAGCAGGCGACGGTGCAGAGGGACCTCGGGGTCCTTGTGCATGAGTCGCAAAAACCCAGCTTGCAGGTGCAGCAGGTGGTCAGGAAGGCGAATGGGATGCTGGCCTTCATAGCGAGGGGGATTGAATATAAAAGTAGGGAGGTCTTGCTGCAGCTGTATAGGGCACTGGTGAGGCCGCAGCTGGAGTACTGTGTGCAGTTTTGGTCGCCGCACTTACGCAAGGATATTTTGGCCTTGGAGGGAGTGCAGAGGAGGTTTACTCGGCTGATACCGGAGTTGAGGGGATTGAACTATGAGGAGAGGCTGAATAAACTAGGCTTGTACTCGTTAGAGTTTAGAAGCATGAGGGGAGATCTCATTGAGACGTATAAGATGTTGAATGGGATGGATAGGATAGAGGTGGAGAGACTCTTCCCGCTCAAAAAAGACAGTAGGACTAGGGGGCACAGCCTCAAGATAAAGGGTTTAGAACGGAGTTGAGGAGGAACTTCTTCACTCAAAGGGTGGTGAATCTCTGGAATTCTCTGCCTGTTGAAGTGGTGGAGGCTGCCTCGTTAAATATATTTAAGACGTGGGTTGATAGGTTTTTGATAGGCAAGGGGATTAAGGGTATGGGGAGAGGGCGGGAATGTGGAACTGAGCCACGACAGATCAGCCATGATCTTATTGAATGGCGGGGCAGGCTCGAAGGGCTCGATGGCCTACTCCTGCTCCTATTTCTTATGTTCTTTTATGTGTCAAGCAGATCACAAAGTCCTGTGTGCCCAGGCTGGGCAGTACATCAAATTTAACCTGGACTAGGCCCACCAGGAAGCCTGGGTTATGGGCATGTCTAATGTACAGGGGGCCACTGACAGCACCTACATTGCCGTCAATGGCCCACTGCAGAATCCATGAAGATTTGTCAAAAGAAAGGTGTTCCACATCCTAAATGTCCAACTGGTTTGTGACCACAATATGAACATTATGCACATCGGCACAAGACACACAGGCAGCATGCATGACAGCTTCACTTTGAGAAGCTCTGACATACCAGAGGCCTTTGAGGAGGAGCCCAGGCTGTGGGGATGGCTCGTGGGTGACATGGGTTACCCTGCTTCAGTCATGGCTGATGATGCCAATGTGGAGGCCTGTGACTCAGGAAGAGACCTCATGTAGCCACTGCTCAATAGTGGAGAGGTGCATAGGACTCCTGAAAATGCACTTCCATGACCTGGACTGCTCTGAAAGGACCCTACAGTACAGCCCCCTGATCTCTTCCCGCATTGTGGTGGTGTGCTGTGCCCTGCACAACCTGGCACAGCAGAGACGTGCCATCTTAGTGCAACTATAATTTCCTAACCTTACATGGCATACTGCATGTCTCCCCAGAATGTACATTGGCGATGGAGGGGGTCAGCTGCCCACCTTACCCCATTGCATGGGATGCACTTGGCAGGTGTCCTCTGGAGGCCCTGAACCTTGAGGGCCCTGGCCAGCTCCCAGGTGACTGGGATGTTTTCATGACAAACTCTTTATCCTGCTACCCCTGAGATGCCCCAGTGTCAGCAAGGGGGGAGTCAGAAGGTGTAGCCACAGCCACAGTCTCCTGGCTGGAAGGCTCAGCATGGGCTTGAACCCTCCCTCCTCTCTTGGGTTTCCTGTGGACCCCTAGGTCACTCCATGGATCGGCAGTTCTTCTGCAGTGAGCTCCAGAAGCTCTGGCATCACCTGGCCCTGCCTGTCCTGGAGGGCCACCTGTGTCCTACCTATGGTGGCCAAGTCCTTAGCAATGGCCAGAGCAAGTGCCCTCTGAGACTGGGCCATGTTCTCATGCTGCTCACTGTTTCTCAACACTGTCCCGCTGGGTCTCGTGCAAGCTCTCTAGCCTCACAGCCATGTTTGCAGAATCTCAAGAATCCTGCTGAGTCCGTCAGCTGTGGCCTTCTGGGACTCCACTGTGGCCTGTGACTCAGCCATGACCCTCTGGGACCCTATTGTGGCCTGCTGTGGCTTAGCCATCGCTTAGAGCCTGCCACTCATGGCGATGATTGCCTGGCCCAGACTTTTCACCACGGATGTCACCTTTGCAGTGTTGGCTTGAGAGTCACGCAAGGCAGGCAATAGCTGATCCACCTGAAAGCTTTGGGACTGCTCCCAATAACCTCGTAGTTGGTCCAGTGTGGCCGTGAGCCTCTCCTGCACTCCGTGGCTCTTTTGCTGCATCTCCAGCGGCTGAGAGAGAAGTGATCACAGAGATCCAGCATGTTGCATTGGGGCCAGCTTAGTCTTCGCCTCCGGCAGGCCCCTGCATGCCAGAGCCTCGACCGTTCCCTCCTCCACCCGATGTATATTATCAGATGTGCCGTGCTCACCAGGGAGAGACCCTGAAGACTCACCACTAACTGGACCCACCAATATGTCAGAATCTGGGATGATGAAGTGTGAGGTGAAGTTGACACCAAAATGATGCCACCCTTGGAGGTCCCTTGACCTATATCCTCCAAGGACTCGTCTGAGCTGTCTGGAGCAGGATGGGCGGGAGCCACGATGCCAGATGGCCCAGGGGCATCTGTAAATGTTGCTGCAACATAGGACACAAGGTTAAGTGCAAGGGAGGGAGAAGAATGCGGAGTGCAAAACACATGATTCACATTCTTCCACTGAACATAGAACAAAGTGCGAAGATGAATGCATCACAGGAACAGGCCCTTCAACCGTCCAAGCATGTAGCGACCAAGTTGCCCATCTGAATTGTAACCCTCTACCCTTCTGGGGACACGGTGGGTCATGCATGGGCTGCTCTTGGAGGTTGCGAGAGTGGCCTAGTACTTCGTGTCGTTGTGTGTGCTTAATCCTGGACCAGCAGACGGGCACCACAACAGCTCAGTGACTATCACTGCTAGCTGTGCAGATTCATGGATTTGGGCCTGTGTCTGTGGGAGTTTGCACATTCTCCCTGTGGTTGCGTGGGTTTCCTCCGGGCGCTCCGGTTTCCTCCCACATCCCAAAGATGTGCTCTTAGGCTGATTGGTGTACCAAATTGACCCTACACTATTCTCCCTGAATCTGGCTACATTAGGGGTACCATTCAGATACACACGGGGCAGGGTAGGTGTAGGAAAATGCTTTGTTGAAATGGCGGCGCGGGCTCGTTGGGCCAAAGGGTCTGTTTCCCGTGCTGGGTTGTTCTTTGTTCTTTGTATATGCCTCTATTCCCATCCCATTCACATCCCTGTAAAGATGCCCCTTAAAGCTCACTCCTGTATCTGCCTCCACGACCTTCCTGGCAGCGAGTTCCAGGCACCCACCACCTTCTCTGTGTAAATAAACAATCCTTGAACATCTCCTTTAAATCTTATCTCTCACACCCAAAACCCAAGCCCTCTAGAAATTGCTTCAAATTGAAAGGATGATTGACAGGTGCTCACTTCTTGTCTCCAGCCCAACCATGGTGTCGCTGACAGCCTGCATCTCTCCTTCCCCGATAGGTCCAGCACCCATTCTTCAAAGGGGGTGAGGGTCCAGAGGTCTGGCTCACCACCCTCTGTCTTCACCCTCTCTTGCATGATATTGGTCGATCTTCTCCTGTGGGGACAAAAGGAGCCATGAAAGAAATGATAGCATGATTCTTGCAGAGCATCAGAGGGTAGTCCTCAGAAAGCAAGCACAGTGCTACTCTGGGAGGGGGTGAGGGCTGCCTGTCCATCCTTGGGTTTTTTAATACAGCTGCCCCCTGTTATGGCAGATCAGCTGCAGGCAGTTTGGTAGAGCATTCCAGCAAGTTACATGCAGTTTGCTTGTTAGTACTAAGGGGAAGGCAAGTGAGCACTTGCAGGTGGGTGTGCTGATGGGAGGAAGGCAGGATGGTGGGAGAGGTGGTGCGTGTGGTGGATCAGTGCCTCAATGATGATAGGGGAGAGGGAGGGAGGTGTCATACAGCCATCAGAGTCATGGGGAGATGGGGGCCATGTGCAGGAGGATCTGGGTTGGGGGGGGAAGGGGGATGGAGGGAATTACTCTGCCTGAGATCATTGGGGTGTAGACAGGGGGAGAGCGCTCACACTGTCTGAGATCGGTGAGTTGGGAGAAGGGCCGCTGCCACTATGCCTGTGATTGATGAGGTTGGGGGGGGGGGGGGGGGGGGGGGGGGGGGCGGTGGCGCAGGCAGGGGGCGGGGTCTGCTGCCACTCTGCCTGTGATCAGTGAGAGGAAAGGGGCGGCCGCTGCCACTTTGCCTGAGATGGGTGGGGGAAGGGGGGGTCAGAGAGGAGGGGGGCTGATGCCACTCTGCCTGTGATTATTCAGGCGGAAGGCGGGGCCACTGCCTCTCTGACTGAGATTGGCGGAGGGAAGGGGGGGGGCCACTGCCATTCTGCCTGTGATGGTTCGGGTGGAAGTGGGGGGGAACCGCTGCCTCTCTGCCTGAGATTGGTGGGGGAGAAGGAGGCCATGATTGGTCTGGGTATGGGGCGCAGGTTGGCAATGTTCATTGGGGCTGGGTGAGGCACTAAGCAGCTCAGGATGTAAGTGGCATTTGAGCAGCATTTTATCTTTTTTTTTGCACATGCGCAGTTGTAGGCTCCAATCGGAGTTTTCAGGCATGTTAAGCCCTGCCCACAGGCTTTTGCAACGAGACTCAGAATCGCTGATACTTTTGCAGAGTATGTATGGAGGTGCCTCAGAAAGGGCCAAAAAGTCAGATTGTGGATTCTGAAGGGGGGCCTTGAGGCTGATGTGGGTGCAGCCTATAGCACCCTGCACGTTAGGCGTCCCCGCAATGGCCATGAATCCTGCGGCTCAGGCTTCCTGCTGGGCTTGGTCCAGGTCAAATTTGATTATCTGGCCAGCCCGGGCATACAGGGCATCCATGATCTCCTTGATACAAGGTGTGGACAGCTGACTGGGAAATGCCACATACATCTCTGCTCGGGCCTGGACGGACCCAGTAACATAATAGTTTAAAACAGCCGTCAATTTCATGGCCACCGGAAGTGGGTGCCACCACCCTACTCCACCCCTCCACATCCCGCCCCGAGGTACCAGGTCCTTCAACAGATGTTGCACATTCTCCTTTCAGAGCTGGCGCTGTCGGCAGCACACGGTGTCTGACATTTGTTCATCTGATATTTGCGCAGACCTGCCGGGGTCTCTGCTCCCTCCTTTTCCTTCACCTCTACCCTCTGGGCAAATGGCAGCCATGTCCTGCCTCCAGTGGCTGCTTCCCTCTACTCCTGTGAGTGGTAAGGCCTGGGCCTCCTCTGCCTGCAATTCATCCTCCTGCTCCTCCTCCTCAGCTCCAGCAGCAACCAAAAGAACAGCAAGCTCAATCGATTGCATCACACAACTCATCTCGTCAATCTGAAGGGGCCAGGCTATTTAGAGAAGGAGAGAGACAGATGGAGAGGTTAAGGAACACTGCTTGCTCCTAGCCCAGCAACACACACTGCTCATCCCTCCCACAGGCCCCCAGAAACACAAATCCCCCATTCCCCTCTCCCCCCACAGGGCACCCAGCAAGAGAGCTCCTCCCCTACCCCCTTCCTCTCCCCAGTAACACACAGCCAGAACTCATGCAGTAGTGAGGACAGACACTGCTGCTTGAAAAGTCCTGAGGCTGTGGCACTGTCACTTCCAGCACATCCTCCACCCGGAAGGGTCTGCATACATTAGGATCCAGCGGCATCCCCAAGACCTGAGGTCAGTGCAGAGACTGGGGTCCGTGCTGCAGATTGGACATTGGACACCTTAATGAGCAAAAACTCCCCCCCACGCACTCACAAGCCTCCCAACCCAAAATGCAAAATGGCCAGCACATAAAAATCCCCTGTGAGCAGCACGGAGTCATCCAGCAGTAAACACTTACATCCTCATTAATCCTTACTGATGGAGCGTCAGAATCAGACTTTTATAAACCATGTCTGTTCCAGTCCAATCCAGATTGGGCTAACACGGTGGTAAAGGCAAGCGTTCTGGTGAAGTGGGGCGTGAAGCTTGCTAATTGGACTGAGATGCATGCAAAATTGACATTGGGCAAGTTTTGGGCAGGTTCCCGATTGCGCCAATTTTTTTTGGCCTTGGTAAAGTGGGAATTGGCGTGAAAATGGGACACAGATCACACTAATCACCTCATGGCCGACTTTATTAAATGGTAAAATAACACCCAATATCTCTTTGAACAATTAGGTGGCTCTGGTCAAATACACTCTCCACCCTGAACTTCAAGTGAACGTCTGTGGATTTCTCCTCAGGATCCTTGCAGCTGATAGTCACATGAGAGTTTCCAAACTTGACTCCCAAAAAAAACTTTAAAATCTTTGTTCACGATAATGCTTTCCGTTGGTGGTTTGCATTCTGAAATTCAATCCAGATCTTCCAAATGCCACTTTTAAACAAAGATTCCACTCCACTTTTAACAGTGAATCCAGTCCAGGTTTTACACCAACCCCTATAGGTTTTTTTTGTCTTGATTGCTGTCCAAATCATTCACAATTGTTTTAACTCTCAATTCCCTGACTCTAGTAAAATGACAGAAAACATTTCATTTACCTCTGAAGCCCCACTTTAAATCTGGCCACTGTAGTTGTCTCTTTAACTCAGAATACTTAATTTATTCTTCCTTGAATTCATCTGAAGAATACATTGGTCACTGTTCTCTTAACTTCTGTCGACATAACACATTCTTGCTGTCCCAATTCTCTGGTTATCTGCGCTGTATTTTGTTCCTTAGGAACTCAGCATCATTGCAACTCTTTTATTCTGTCCTGCTTCTCCTGGCAGAGTTGAGAGATGTTCACTTCCCATTGTCCTGTCTCCAAACAAACAAATTCAGTTAAAGTAAGATTTAAAAGTTTTCCACCTTCCAAGGCCTCCAGCTGCTAAGCAACAACTGCTGCTACGACTTATACATCATGCTGTAAACCTTTCTAAATACGAGAGAGCCATCATTGGAATTGAACTAACCCCACACATACAAATACCTTCATCCAATATGAATCTAACTATAGTTTCATCCTTCTTTCCATAGAAACATTAAATTAAACATACTTAAGACTATACCTGAGTTGAGGGGGTTGAGCTATGAGGAGAGGCTGAATAAACTAGGCTTGTACTCGTTAGAGTTTAGAAGAATAAGGGGAGATCTCATTGAGACATATAAGATGATGAATGGGATGGATAGGATAGAGGTGGAAAGACTCTTCCCGCTCAAAAAAGACAGTAGGACTAGGGGGCACAGCCTCAAGATAAAAGGGGGGCGGTTTAGAACGGAGTTGAGGAGGAACTTCTTCACTCAAAGGGTGGTGAATCTCTGGAATTCTCTGCCCGTTGAAGTGGTGGAGGCTGCCTCGCTAAATATTTTTAAGACGCGCGTTGATGGGTTTTTGATAAGAGAGGGGATTAAGGGTTATGGGGAGAGGGCGGGAAAGTGGAACTGAGCAGCGACAGATCAGCCATGATCTTATTGAATGGCGGGGCAGGCTCGAAGGGCTAGATGGCCTACTCCTGCTCCTATTTCTTATGTTCTTATGTTCTTATGATGAATGGGATGGATAGGATAGAAGTGGAGAGGCTCTTCCTGCTCAGAAAGGACAGTAGGACTAGGGGGCACAGCCTCAAGATAAAGGGGGGGCAGTTTAGAACGGAGTTGAGGAGGAACTTCTTCACTCAAAGGGTGGTGAATCTCTGGAATTCTCTGCCCGTTGAGGTGGTGGAGGCTGCCTCGCTAAATATTTTTAAGATGTGAGTTGATGGGTTTTTGATAAGCGAGGGGATTAAGGGTTATGGGGAGAGGGCGGGAATGTGGAACTGAGCCACGACAGATCAGCCATGATCTTATTGAATGGCGGGGCAGGCTCGAAGGGCTAGATGGCCTACTCCTGCTCCTATTTCTTATGTTCTTATGTTATGTTCTTATGTTCTTATATTGTTAACCAGTACAAATACCTTAAAACTACCTTTGTTTTCCTAACAGCTCCCTCTTTGAAAAAAAGAAATCAGGAAGATTTATTCACAATGGTGTTACATCCACTTTACACAAGCCTAACGTGATAAAATATTGAACTACATAACTTATTAGGTCATCTGACTCGAGTTTTCTTGATTCAAAATTACGCATTATATTTGAATTGATTTATTATTGTCACATATATTGGTTTACAGTGACAAATATTGTTTTTTGCGCAAGACAGACAAAGCATTCCATTCACAGAGTACATAGGGGAGAAGAACAGGAGATTGGGGGGGAGAAAAAAGAGAGGATGGGGGGTTCACACCGCACACTTTCAAATGGTTTTAATTGTCACCCGTCAACTTAATATAAGGAAGGTCCATTCAAAAGTCTGATGGCAGCAGGAAAGAAGCTGTTCTTGAGTCAGTTAGTACGTGACCTCAGACTTTTGTATCTTTTTTCCAACAGAAGGATGTGGAAGAAAGAATGTCTGGGGTGTGTGGGGTCCTTGATTACACTGGCTGTTTTTCCAAGTGGCAAGTGTAGACAGAGTTAATGCTGTTTTGCATGACAGACTGGTATACATTCATAACAGTTTGTAGTTCCTTGCAGTCTTGGGAACAGCAGGAGTCATACCAAGCTGTGATACATCCGGAAAGAATGCTTTCTATGGTGCATCTCTAAAAATTCATGAGAGTTGTAGCGAACATGCTGAATTTTCTTAGTCTTCTGAGAAAGTAGAGGCATTGGTGGGCTTTCTTAACTACAGTATCAGCATGAGGGGGACCAGGACAGGTTGTTGGTGATCTGGACACCTAGAAACTTGAAGCTGTCAACCCTTTCTACTTCATCCCCATTGACATGGACTGGGACATGTTCTCCACAATGCTTCCTAAAGTCGATGACTATTGCCTTCATTTTGCTGACATTGAGGAAGAGATTATCGTTATTGCACCAGTTCACTAGATTCTGTATCTCTTTCCTGTACTCCTTCTCATCATTGTTTGAGATCCGACCCATTTTGCCCAATGGGGTCATCAGCAAACTTGAAAATCAAGTTGGAGGGGAATTTGGCCACACAGTCAGAGGTGTATTATACAGTATAGTAAAGGGCTGAGGACACAGCCTTGTGGGGCATCGGTGTTGAGGATGATCATTGAGGATGTTGTTGCTTCTCCTTACTGATTGTGGTCTGTGGGTTAGGAAATTCAGGATCCAGTCGCAGATGAAGGAGCTGAAACCTGGGCCACGGAGTTTGGAGATGAATTTCAGAGGAATAATGGCACGGAAGGCTGAGCTGTAATCAATAAATAGGAGTCTGGCATGATGTCTTTATTATCCAGGTGTTCCATGGCTGAGTGCGGAGCCAGGAAAAGGTGTCTGCTGTGGACCTGTTGTGGCGATAGCGAACTGTAGTGGATCCAGGCAATAAGAAATAGCAAAGGAAAGAAGTACTTGGTAGGAGTAATCTATAGATCCCAGGAAATACTGGGGGCTTGCAAGAAGCTACGGCAATACTTATGGGTGATTTTAATATGCGCATAGATTGGAAGAATCAAATTGGCAAGGGTAGCCAGCAGGCAGAGTTCATTGAATATATTAGAGATTGTTTCTTGGAACAATATATTGTGGAACCAACCAGGGAGCAGGCTACTCTGGATTTGGTATTGTGTAACATGGAGGTATTAATTGATGACCTCATAGTTAAAGATGCTCTAGGGATTAGTGACCATAATATTGTAGAATTCAAAATTCAGTTTAGGGGTGAGAAAGTGGTGTCCCACACTAGTGTTCTGGAATTAAACAAAGGCATGAGGACGGATTTGGCTTGAGTAGAGAGGGCAGAAAGGCTAAAAGGTACGACAGCAAATGAACAGTGGCAGTTGTTTAAGGAGATACTCCAGTACTCACAACTGAAATATTTCCCAGTGAGGAAGAAAGATGGTAAAGGGGGTAAAAAAAATCCATGGTTTAACAAGGAGGTCAAGGACAATAAAAAGACAAAAACTAAAGTGTGTTACGGGAAATTCACCACTTCAGAGTCAGACATGGAGGTTCAACAAACAGTTTTATTTAGATAAAGCTTTGGGAGAAGCGCTGGCACTCCGCAGTACAGGCAGCCACCTTCTCAACTACACAATGGTAGTTGAGCATCTTTTATACTTTTTAGACAGTAGACGTATGGACATTAGCCATTGGCACATCGTTACAAGTGAGTAGACAGTACGGACATTGCTAGTTAACACATCATTATACACGGACAAGTACGGACATTGACAGTTATCACATCATTGTACAAATAGAGGAGATACATTTATGCAGTTATGTCCTCTATGGCTGATCTTGTTATATAGATTTATGCATTTATGTCCCCCATCAGTGGCTGCTCTCGTTATCAAACTCATTGTTCTGAGTCTGCTTTTATCTCAAGTTTAAGGTGCCTCAAGGTATGACCTGTTTCCTGCAGTAATTAAACACTACAGGTTTTACTTCTTTGTGTAAAGTCAGTGCCTCTTAATGTCCCTTCCCAGAGTCCATTTTGTGTGCCGGGTAACCATTTTGTGTCCTTTACTTTGATTTCACTCCAACAAGCGTATCATATTGCACAGATCAGTGGCAGGCTGGAAGATTGGGAAACTTTCAAACATAAACAAAGGAATGCTAAAAAAAAGAACTGAGGTAAATTACGAAAGAAAACTAGCACAAAATAGCAAGAAGGATAGCAAAAGCTTCTACAGATATAGAAAAGGGAAGAGCATCACAAGGGTGAATGTTGCTCCTTGGAAAATGAAACTCAAGGTTAATATTGGGGACCACTGAAATGGCAGAGATGCTAAATCAATACTTTGCCTCAATTTTCACAGTGGAGGAGACTAGTTACGTCCCATAGGAACAGGCAAGTCAGAGGTAATGAAAAGAGTAGAACTTAGAACAATCAACATCGATAATGCAAAGGTATTCAGCAAACTCTTGGGATTGAGGGCAGATAAGTCCCCTGAGCCTGATGGCCTACATCCTAGGATACTAAAAGAAGTGACGGTGGAAATAGTAGATCCACTGATTGTAATATTCCAAAATTCCCCGGACAGAGAAAAGTTTCCAATGGATTGGAAAAATACTAATGTAATGCTCATAATCAATAAGGGAGGGAGGCAAAAATGCGGGAATATATGGACCAGTTAGTTTGACATCTGTTGTTGGGAAAGTGTTGGAATCAATTATCAAGGAAGCAATACCAGGACATTTGAAAAGTCAAAACATGAGTCAGCATGGTTTTATGAAAGGCAAGTCATGTTTGTCTAATTTGCGAGAGTTCTTTGAGGATGCAACAAGCAAAGTGGATAATTGGAATCCTGTAGTTGTAGTATAGCTGGACTCCCTGAAGGCACCTTTGATAAGGTGCCGCATGAAGGGTTAATTCACAAGGTTAGATCACATGGGATTAGGGGTAATTTATTAGCTTGGTTAGGTGACTAGCTGATGGACAGAAGACAGAGAGTCAGAATAAATGCTTCTTTTTCTGGATGGCAAGAAGTAACTAGTGGGGTGCCACAGGATTCGGTCCTTGGGCCCCAGCTATTTACAATCTATATTAATGACTTGGATACAGGGAGAGAAGACTCTATAGCCAAATTTGCAGATGACACAAAAACAGGCAGGACAGTAAGTTGCAATGAGGAAATAAGAACCTCACAAATGGGTATAGATGGGTTCAGGGAGTGGGCCAAAATGTGGAAGGTGGACTTTAATGTGGAAAAGTGCGAGGTCATGCATTGTGGTTGCAAAAATGGGAAGATGACTTATCATCTATAAATGGGGAGAGACTTTGGGATGCTCCAGTGCACAGGGATCTGGGTGTCCTCATTCATGAGTCACAGAAAACATGCAGGTACAGCAGATTATAAAGAAAGTGAATGGAATGTTGCTCTTTATAGCTAAAGGAATAAAGAAGTAAGGAAGTATTGTTGCAACTCTACCAGGTATTGGTGAGGCCACCCCTGGAGTATAGTGCACAATTTTGGCCCCCGTATTTGAGGAAAGATGTAGTGGCATTGGAGGCAGTTCAGAGGAGGCTCACTGGATTGATTCCAGAGAAGAGGGGTTTGTCATATGAAGAGAGATTGAGCAGTTTCTGCCTATACTCTCTGGAATTTAGAAGAATGAGGGGAGATCAAGATGATAAAAGGTACAGATAAAGTGGACGCAGAGCGGACGCTTCTGCTGGTGGAGCATTCTAGGAGAGGCTGTACTCTTAGCATAAGGGTAGCAAATTTAGAACAGAACTGAGGAGAAGCTACAGCCCCAATTCTCCCAAAAGCGCTGAGTTGGCGGGAAAACTGTTCTAGTTGATCCCAACTGTTTTGCCAGTTCAGCTTCTCACCCGAATCTCCCCACTCTGTGACTGCAGAGGTCCCAGTCGTGAATATTGTTAAAAACCCAAGGGGTGGGGCTCTTTGCATCGGTGTCTGACAGTTCTGGAACTCTGACAGATCAGGACCTATGCGCATGTACAGACTCTTCGTTTGCTGGCCAGCTCGAACACTGGCCAGCCCAAGACCCCCCACAGTGCTGCCCCACCGGCAACCCCCACGGCATGATCACAAACCACACAACAATCCCCAGCCAGCTCTGACCCCCAACCCAGAGCATCTCGATGTACAGCCTACATCCCCCAGCAATGGCGATTTCACCCATCCCACCCCCTCAGCCCGGCAGACCCCCACTCCCAACTCCGCCCTCCCTTCCTGCCAATACTCCCCTGGGGTCAGACCCACCCATGGGAGGCAGGCCCCTTTCCCCCAGCGGCACACCACTCTCCCTGGGCCCGGCCCAATTGCTGCCCTCTCTCCATCCCAGACTGATCCTGTCTGCAGAGTAGCAGTGGGAACCCCCCACCCCCACTCATCGCCCCTAGGCCCTGCCCACAATTGGCCCCACCCGCTTGACACTGGCCAGTGCCTTGTGGGCAGTGTGAGGGTGCATCCTTTGCCCCTTGGGCAGTGCCAGGGCCACAGGCAGGCACTGCCAGAGTGCCCATCCCCTGGGGCACCACCCCATAAATGTCAATATGTGACTGTTGCTTACAATATTGCAGAATTTACTTGTATAATTTGCTATGCAACGTTATTCCTGTGATAGCATTTTTTGCTTTTTGCTTGTTTTAATTTTCATGCAAAGCTTCAGTTCTGCTGTGTTTTTATCAGTACCCAGTACTTGCCGGTGAAATCTGTCTTTATTCTCGCAACAGTAACTCTGTAGTTTGTGAAAATTGTAATTTAATACAGCTGTTTTTAATTTATATAATTTGTTGATTACTTCAATTCTTGCTGTAATTTAATACTTTGCTAATTATTTGATGTATGTAATTTTACATACATGCATTTGATATATGCAATTTTACCTTTCTCATGTGTGAACAAATTATTATAACTGCTGTGACAGAAAAGACCATGCTTTAATAATTACGTAAAAACAAATCTGCAGTCATTTGGGAGATGGGGTTGCTCAATAAATTGGCTATTCAGATCCCCGTGGGAATCATAACAGTATCTGAATCTTAAACATCAAACATAAATACAAAAATAAATAATCAAAAGTAATAAATTAGTTTTAAAAGTATAAAATCAATTAAATGGAAGACACCAAAATTAAGAGAATGAAATAAATATCTGGTGTACATAAATAATAAATATAATGAAATAACATGAGGAACTTCATGCAAATGTGATAACATAAGTACAAATATTTCAGGCAATCATTTTTTCCCTTTTGATGCTCAACATTGAAAGATTGGGAGCAATTTGACTTTTGCCATTTGCCTAAAATGAGCGATTTTGGATTTGCTGCTCATTTTAAATCGCTCTCAGAGACTGCTAGTGAACTGTGATCACTCATTTGACACTATTGCCCCCATAAATTAATTTAATTGAATCTTGGGATTTATTCGGGCACTTGCCAGTCTTGTTGCTGTTGAAATTATAAATAATGCCAAATTACGTCACATAGCAAGTGATTGAGTTATATCTTTTTAACTGTTAAAATAAGCTACTGCTATTAGCATACTAAGGGTTAACACTAATAGATAACTTTCTTGAGATCATCCAGGATCTACAATAAGAGCTGCATGGTGTTAACTGGAACTAACTCCAGTTGCCATGATGCTTATTAGTTTGTGTCAAAAGTTCAGAGTGCTACTGCTACACAGATTCTATCAAATATAGAGACAGAGACAGAGATAGAGAGAGAAAGAGAGGGTGACAGAGACAGAGAGAGAGAAAGAGCAAAGCCTGGCACTGGATTGAACAATTCAAAACACGGTCTGAATCAAACTAACTAAACATCGATCTGCGTCTACAATAACTGAATACTCATATTATTGAAAGTTGCACACAGGCACAACTTGCTTCGGTGGCCATGAGCAAGCTTGTTTACCTTACATTGTACTTCCAAAGAATGCAGCTAAATTCCTAGGTTGGACCCAGAATTCCAACTACCCTTGTGAAAATTAAAGTTCCATAATTGTCAAAAAATAATCTGTCAATTAATGGAAAACTATGATAAGCCTTTAACCTTTCATGTCCACGAGTAAAATGGGTTCTCCCAGATCGTACCCACCCAATCTCACAGCGTGGGATCCGAGTATAGCACCTTTGTCATGGCTTGCCCACATGTTACATGAGTTTACCCATGCAGGCAAAGGGGGGAATGATCAAGATAATGCAACAGTCATGGTTTGCACCAGGATTTTCCACTTTGGCAGAAAAAATTGCTGCTTGATGCCTACTCTGACACAGCAATAACCCTGGAAAGATGCAACCAGTGGCTGCAGCAACATGCCCACAACCATGTGATCCTTTTGTCAATATGTTCTTCAATTCGAGATTCTGGAGACACTATCTAGTGACAATGTCCAGAAGCCCTACCCCTGGCCCTCATGGTCATGCACTCCCATCCCAATTGTACCACCTCTTTGACATCTTATGAGATTGTTATGGGATGTCCCATGTGCTTACCTATCCCCCCCACTCCTCACTATTAAACAAATGAATATGCATTCCATGGATAAAGGAATGATGGACTATTGTATAGCTGTAACCAACCCTCTTAAAGGTTTGCATTCCCAGAGCGTTGAAGCTCAGAAGCAAGTCACCACTGAGGGTGGCCATACCTAACAACCAACAGACTTTGTCTTTGTTGAGACCTTCCAAAGAAAGCATTGCCTGGAACCTTGGTGGAAAGGGCATTACGACATCCTGCTGACAATTCACACAGCCATGGAGGTGGAAGGGGAACTTTGTGGATACATGTGACCCACAGCAAGTGGGCACCCTCAGAAGATGAAACATAAGTAAGGACTTGATGCTGTTTGAAATGTGAATTTTTTTGTCATTGATTGTACTACCCTTTGCAGCAATTCCGTGATTCGAAGAAAGCAGGCTGTCGCTTCACAGGGTAACCAGACTCAATGTTGGATCTGTACTCACCTCCCTGCCACACCGGCTTCATCAGAAATGCATTTTTATGGTGCCCCCTCAAACACTGAGTGGTCTGCGGAGGCCATGGTGATCGTCATTCAACGGGCACCTATCTGCAGGCAACAGCCTACCCCTGATGTCATTAAGACGCTGGCATGGTTGTGTGTTCGGAGGAATTATACCCATGGGGACATTCGGGTGGGTGATCTTCCAATGAGCTCCTATACTTATCTTGCTGATTGTGACTATCAGGAAGCCCAGTTTTGCTTCCACAATCTGTCTGGTCCCATGACCTTATTGGGATTGCACGATTAACAATCCCTCATGCATCGCTCAGGCCCCCGCATCCGAGGCTGAACTCCACTATACCAAGGGTGAGTGTGATTGCCAGCGATCACACAACCTCACCATCAACAGTCTCGTTACCATCTGGCCTTCTGACAGCATCTATCCCAAGAGATCCGGGCCTTGTAACCATGGGAATTGGTCCAGATATGCAGACCAAGTAGCCATAAGGGCTCTATGTCTCAGTCAGACTTGTCATGCCCAGGAGAAATCTCCAAATACCCAGTACTGGCTCACATTTTGCCAAAACTCCATATTCTGGTGCCCAACCCTTGTTTGCAATGGGTCATTCTGGCTTTGTGGGGATGGAGCCTACAAGACCCTCATCGTCAATTGGGCCAGCATCATAGGTCACATGATCCCCAATGCCTTTGGGGTCAAGCAACTATTCATCCACTTCCTGCACAATCATCTAAGTTTTGTGAAGCGGTTTCTTTCAAACCTGCTAATCACCCGTAACACCGGTTTTCACCAACTTATCTGAGCCCTTCTCCCAGGTCTTGGGATCTCAGACTTAGAAAAGGCCATTATTAATATTTCCGTTGCTATGGAAATAATTGAAAACAGCACCGTGGATGCCTTTCAAAGCCTGCAGTCGGAGATTCAGCCCCTTTCCAAAGTGGTGCTTCAGAACCACATAGCCCTTGATCTCTTGAAAGCAGCACAATGAGACATGCTGCTTCTACATCAATGAGGATTATAGGATTGAGATCGATGTGCATACTATTCAGGAGCAGGTGCACCTCCTGCACTTAATTGCTCAGGAAAAGTCCTTTGACTGGTGGGGTTGGCTGTCTAACATTGTTGGTGGTTTGGAGGCTTTCTCAAGACTCTTCACAAATACCTTGTTACAGACCTGACCTTGCTCATTGTCCTGTATGAAATTATCCAATGTGTCTCTGGCTACATCCGTTCTATTTGCCATCCTTGTGATCCTATCCACAGCCCAATTCCTTGTCTCTTTCTGGCCCTCGAATCAGCCAAGGAAGAATTTAGAAAAGTGATGTGCACCAAGGTCGTGGAGGGCCTAAAAGGTTGGCCTTAAAGAACAAGAAGTGGGGAAGTGTGAAAGTTAGGTTACAACTAACTTCCACAAGTTGGTTAGTCAAACACAGCCTTCAGTCACGCCTTCAGTGAGGTCAACACTGATGTACATAGGATAAGCGGGTATGTCTAAAACCTTGTTCCATAAACACTGCATTCCAGGTTAGGACAGCAGGATCCTAACACGGCGATTACCAAATAGCAAGATATGGGGACATATTATGCTAATAAAGCATTGGTTTTCAATGCTTCATTGATAAAAAAGGGAAAAAGGCTACGCTATGATTGGTGGATATGTATGTCAATGAAAGATGTAAAAAAGCTCTTGTTCCTGATTTGCTGTAATTGACTATAACTGCTGAGCTATTTCTCTGTGACCTCAGAACTACGAGAGTTCTCTTTGTGCACAAGTAATTAAAGACCTTGCATTGGATGCATGGTGTCCAGCACTGTTTGTGTTGAGAGTCGACTGAGTGCCCTTAGATTGCTGTTACCCAACAGAACTCTAACACCCTACTAACCCCGCTAACCTATCACATTCCAGGACACTAAGGGTTAATTTAGCATGTCTAATCAACTTAACCTGCACATTTTTGGAGTGTGGAAAGAAACCGGACCACCCGGAAGAAACCCATGCAATCACAGAGAGAACGTGCAAACTCCACACAGACAGTGACCCAAGCTGGGAATCGAATCCAGGTCCCTGCAGCTGTGAGGCAGCAATGCTAGGGTTGAAGTTCCAGTGTTAGCACTGGAAATTACTAACCCCAGAACGTCTACACAGGAAGGAAGTGTGGTAACTCGCTGACCAATGACTCGGAGAGCGTGGCTGCCTGGTTTTGGGCATTGAGCCATCTTGACCGGGGGAACGCACACACTGTCCTGTGTAAATATTACCAAGGTATGCAATGGGGGTTCAGGTCCCCTGGGGTTGGGAGTTAGACCCCCTGTATAGGCATGGTTTTACCAAAGTTCAAGTCCCTGTGAGTGCTTATCTTGATTACCGCGTTTGAGATTTGATTGATACCTAATTTCAAATTGATTCAGATTTTTCTTTTTGCTGTATACATTTGTTTTCTGCCACACGATGGTGCTCTGGACCAGGTGACTTCACTCTGCTTGAATCTTAACCCTTTGTTAGCCTGTATTTTTCATTGGTCTTAATTGTTTAGTTGTTTGTTGGTCTTTATCTGCCTGTGTGTAATCGTGACTCATGCTGGCTGGCAGGATAGAACAGATTGCCTCCTTGATCAAGAGAAGTTCATTGGGGAAGGCACATAAGCCTCCTCCCAAGGGAACACTTTGTGCATACATGTATGTGCACTCTGGACAAGAAAGCGTGAGTCACGCTCAAAAATGGGTGAAGTGGACACAGGGTAAGAAGAAGCCTTTTCCACCTGATGATACCATTAATAGGTGTGCCGCATTGAGAGTTTCGGATATGTGTGAGGAGTAGAGAAACGGTAAGAGAGACATAGGGTGGTTTGTATATTTCCAGTGGCGAATGGAGATGCAGAAATGGTGGGATGAGTCAAGGCAAAGGGGTTTAGAAAATAGTAGGAGGTCTAGAAACTAAGAAATCGCAAGGGCAAGTTAAGGCCAAGATCTTGGTTGTACAGCATCCTCACAACACAACAAAAAAATCACTTCCTGCTGAGGGGATGTTGAGAAGGAAGATTGATCGCCCCTGTATCCTCCATTACCGGGCTCACAGTCGAGTCCGGTCCTGTATCCTCCTTTACCGGGCTCACAGTCGAGTCTGGCTCCGTATCCTCCTTTACCGGGCTCACAGTCGAGTCCGGCTCCGTATCCTCCATTACTGGGCTCACAGTCGAGTCCGGCTCTGTATCCTCCATTACTGGGCTCACAGTCGAGTCCGGCTCTGTATCCTCCATTACTGGGCTCACAGTCGAGTCCGGCCCCTGTATCCTCCTTTACCGGGCTCACAGTCGAGTCCGGCTCCATATCCTCCATTACTGGGCTCACAGTCGAGTCCGGCCCCTGTATCCTCCTTTACCGGGCTCACAGTCGAGTCCGGCTCCATATCCTCCTTTACCGGGCTCACAGTCGAGTCCGGCCCCTGTATCCTCCTTTACCGGGCTCACAGTCGAGTCTAGCTCTGTATCCTCCTTTACCGGGCTCACAGTCGAGTCCGGCTCCATATCCTCCATTACCGGGCTCACAGTCGAGTCCGGCCCCTGTATCCTCCTTTACCGGGCTCACAGTCGAGTCCAGCTCCGTATCCTCCTTTACCGGGCTCACAGTCGAGTCCGGCTCTGTATCCTCCTTTACCGGGCTCACAGTCGAGTCCGGCCCCTGTATCCTCCTTTACCGGGCTCACAGTCGAGTCCGGTCCTGTATCCTCCTTTACCGGGCTCACAGTCGAGTCCGGCTCCGTATCCTCCATTACCGGGCTCACAGTCGAGTCCGGCCCCTGTATCCTCCTTTACCGGGCTCACAGTCGAGTCCGGCTCCGTATCCTCCATTACCAGGCTCACAGTCGAGTCCGGCCCCAGTATCCTCCTTTACCGGGCTCACAGTCGAGTCCGGCCCCTGTATCCTCCTTTACTGGGCTCACAGTCGAGTCCGGCTCCGTATCCTCCATTACCGGGCTCACAGTCGAGTCCGGCCCCTGTATCCTCCTTTACCAGGCTCACAGTCGAGTCCAGCTCTGTATCCTCCTTTACCGGGCTCACAGTCGAGTCCGGCTCCGTATCCTCCATTACTGGGCTCACAGTCGAGTCCGGTCCTGTATCCTCCTTTACTGGGCTCACAGTCGAGTCCGGCCCCTCTATCCTCCTTTACCGGGCTCACAGTCGAGTCCGGTCCTGTATCCTCCTTTACCGGGCTCACAGTCGGGTCCGGCTCCGTATCCTCCATTACTGGGCTCACAGTCGAGTCCGGTCCTGTATCCTCCTTTACCGGGCTCACAGTCGAGTCCGGCTCCATATCCTCCTTTACCAGGCTCACAGTTGAATCCGGCCTCTGTATCCTCCTTTACCGGGCTCACAGTCGAGTCCAGCTCCGTATCCTCCATTACTGGGCTCACAGTCGAGTCCGGCTCCATATCCTCCTTTACCGGGCTCACTTTCAAGTCCAGCCCTGTATCCTCCTTTACCGGGCTCACAGTCAAATCCGGCCTCTGTATCCTCCTTTACCGGGCTCACAGTCGAGTCCGGCCCCTGTATCCTCCTTTACCGGGCTCACAGTCGAGTCCGGCCCCTGTATCCTCCTTTACCGGGCTCACAGTCGAGTCCGGCCCTGTATCCTCCTTCACCAAAGTCACAGTTTTGAGTCCCTCTGAGGCCACATAAAATCCCCCACCTTCAGATGGGTCGGCCCTCCACACCAATGCCCCTGACAGTACTATCAGCGGGGATTCCCCTCTTGCAGTTGTGGGCCCATCAGGATTCATAGCCGCTGCATCCTCAAGAACCCTCATCTCATCCCGAACCAGATCCCAGGCAGCAACCCACCCATCCCCACTCCACACCAGTGCAACAACTGCCCCTCCAGGCTTATCCCAGTCCCCGGTGTGAGTCTGTGAATGTGTATTGCCTTTGGACATCTTCCAAGTTACGGACTACCATTGAATCCATCCCCAGCCCTAAGGATGAGGTTGAGAAATTTATCCAGAAACTTGAAATCCTTCGAAAGTGTCATAGTCCCACAAAGGATGACATAGATGTTGGCCTGGATGTCTGCTTGGGCACTGAGAAGTGGAGGTCACTCCAAGATCAGCTGCAGTGGCCCGATGGGGACGTAACGCCTGCAGCCTTAGACCAACTCTGGCAACAACTGGCTGAAGTCCTGCGCAAGTCAATCCCTTCTGCCGTTGATTGGCATAAGAGTTGTGCTCCTGTTTAGAAACTTGATGAAGATGTGCAGGATTATGCTGAACGTTTTTGCGCTGTTGTTAATAAGTGTTCTGGTATATCTCAAGATGCTGGAATGTCAGCACTTGTTAATGCTCTTGTACAGGGGTTGCAGCCTGATCTGAAGAAAGTGTTTATGATGGCCTGTGTTGGGTGGGAAGGGAAAGAGAACCTACGCAAGCTTGTTAGCGCCCTCTGGCACTGTGAGTGCCAGCTCCAATACCAGAAACCTAAATCAGGAAACAGGAGTGCAGATAAAATATTATATGCTGCTCAGCCAGTGCCCAGAGGCAATAATGAGGGATCAGGAATGGAGGTCGTGGGCGAGGGAAAGGGTGATCGGCTGGCTGGGGGCGACAGTTCAGGTACCTGCTTTACCTGTGGTCTCCAGTGACACTGGGGCCGGAACTGTCCTCAGAGACAACAGGCACTGGATCCTTCGGCCGTGCCACTCCCACCTCCCCGAAACGACCCCTTTTACCATGCACCTGCCCTATAATTCCTACGGACGGTGCCGAGCCTGTCAATTCCCTATCATTATCATTGTTGATAAAGAGCCTATGGTTCCTATTGAAGTCGATGGAAAGCTGACTCAGTTTTTAATTCACACTGGAGCCACATATTCCACCTTTGTACGCAAGAGGCTTCTCACATTTCCCCATCATCACAGGCTTTGAGCATGGTTGGGGTCGCTGGACAACCATTATCACTGCCCTTGACCAACAAAGTGCCTTTTATCCTTTTGGGACACAAGGGGGAGCACCAATTTCTGCTAGGAACTGATGTGCCTGTAAACCTTTTAGGACAGGATCTTCTCTGTAAGATGGAGTGTACATTAACCTGTTCCCCCGAAGGAATTTGCCTCGAGGTCCCAGAGTCTCCATATTCGACAGCATGTCCCTTATCCAGCAGGAAAAATGTCCACACCCCTGAGTATGGAGGTGGGCTCTGCTGAAGCACACACTTTCTCAACAGCTCCAAAGCATGTTCCATCGTCTTTTGATGATGGCATGAACTGATAAGAAAGCCTCTGGGAAAATACGAGCACTTTCTGGGGGAGTGGTACAGCGATCTCCATTGCACAGCCCACTACTCTCCTGACGAACCCGACCCATTGTACAAACAAGCAGTAACTCCTCAACTGGGTAAGTGTTACACTCTAACCCTTTGCTCATGATGCATCGGGGTAGCTGCTGCAGTTGTCCTCAACCAAAAGGTTGAATCTCTGTTTCAGGAATCCCCAGGTGTAGCGCCCCATATTGCACTTTGTGTGACACAGAGATGACAGGCAAGGGACTTGGGCTTTGTGGTGTATGACTTCACTCACAGCCATATCATCCACGATGCAGAGCGGTTAATCCTTACATACAATACTGCTGTCCAGCTGCGGTTTCAGGTTCCCAGATTACATTTCATCATTGAACCCTGGAACGCAGCAACACCATGGCTGGAATGCCTGAGCTGTTATAGGGGGTCTGGGAGCATTGGGGTATGGACAGAGTGGATAGTCAGAAGTTTTTTCCCAGGATGAAAGAGTCAATTACTAGAGGCACAGGATTAAGGTGCAAGGGGCAAGGTTTAGAGGAGATGTACGAGGCAAGTTTTTTACACAGAGCGTGGTGGGTGTCCGGAACTCACTGCCGGGGAAGGTAATGGAAGCAGATACAATAGTGACTCTATTGTGGTTGCTTGACAAATATATGAATAAGATGGGAATAGAGGGATATGGTCCCCAGCAGAGTAGGGGACTTTAGTTCAGTCAGGCAGCATGGTCGCTGCAGGCTGAAGGGCCTGTTCCTGTGCTATTATTTTCTTTGTTCATTTTCTTTGGGCATGGCAGGCGACTGTCATTAGTGGATTTCCACCTATGCTAGAACATAAGGACATAAGAAATAGGAGCAGGAGTAGGCCATCTAGCCCTTCGAGTCTGCCCCGCCATTCAATAAGATCATGGCTGATCTGAAGTGGATCAGTTCCACTTTCCTGCCTGCTCCCCATAACCCTTAATTCCCCTGTCTATCGGAAAGCTATCTACCCGTGACTTAAACATATTCAGCGAGGTAGCCTCCACCACTTCAATGGGCAGAGAATTCCAGAGATTCACCACCCGCTGAGTGAAGAAGTTCCTCCTCAACTCTGTTCTAAACTGCACCCCCCCCCCTTATTTTGAGGCTGTGCCCCCTGCAGTGCCTTACCCTTCCCTCAGCTCTGATGACATCCTCTGGAACTCTTTTGTTGCCTTGAAAACTGCTCTGGCCTGATTACAGCAAGCCTTTCAACTTTTATGTCCATGAGACAAATGGGTTCTCCTAGGCTGTCCTCACCCAATCCCACGGGAGGGTATGGGGGTGGGGGGGAGGAGGGGGGGTCCAACACGTGTGGCCTATCAAAGCATCTGCCTTGACCCTATTGCATGGGGACTGTCCTCCTGCCTCCTCTCCATTGCGACTGCCTACTTGGCTGTGGTTTCCATATGGAGCCTAACTCTGGGTTACCAAGTTGCGCTCCAATTGCTCTGACACCCAACACCTGACAGCTGCTAGAGTTACCCAATACGAAGCACTTGTGGGCGACCCATCCCTGACCCATTGCATTACCTTTAACCGTGTGACATTCTGACCTATGGTTGATGACGGTGACCTTCAGGATTGTGAAACAGTTATCCAGTTGTCTACCCTACCTCGACCTTTCGCAAATCCACACGCTGTCCCTTTTGTTGATGCTCCTCCATCCGTACTCCCAATGGTGACCTCCAGATGGGCTACGCGGTCTGTCATCTCCACTTCATTTTTGAATCAGTTCGCCTTCCACCAACTTGCTCTGCACAGGCAGACGAATTGTTTGTCCTCGCACGTGCCTGGACAATCTGTGAATATCAATATTGAGTCATGCTACACTTTTGGGGTTACGCATGATTTTGGACAATTGTGGAAGCTCTGGAGCTTTCATACATCTTCAGGGAATTCCATTAAACACTGTCAGCTCATCGCTAATCTCCTTTCGGCTATTCAACTTCCACCTTGTGTTGCAATTATTGAGTATATGGCTATATGGCTCACACTAATGATAATGACATTATTCCTCAAGCAGTCATGGTTCACACCAGGATTTTCCATCATGGCAGGAAAAATTGCTGCTCGATGCCTGTTCTGCCAACGCTATAACCCTGGAAGGACACCACCAGTGGTTGCAGCAGCAGGCCCACAACCCTGGGGCCCTTTTGTGCAGCTATAAATGAACTTTATACAAATGTCCAAATGTATGGGATATAGCTACGTGATTGTTATTGTATGTTTATTTTCGCGATGGGTAGAAGCATACCCAACTAGAAAGAATGACACTGTTACTGTAGCTGAGTTGCTGTTATGTGAATATGTTCCTCAATTCGGGATTCCCGAGACACTATCTAGTGACAATGGCCCTCACTTTACAGTGATACAGCAATTATTGAAAGCGTTACAATGCAGACACCACCTTTCCTGCCTTTTCTATCCCCAGTCTACGGGTGCAGTTGAGAGACAAAACGGATTACTAAAGATAAGCTGGCCACATTGTGTGAGGAAACAGCCTTGAAGTGGCCTGAAGTCCTTCCCCGGCCCTCATGGTCATGCATTCCAATCCCAATTGTACACCTTCTTGACACCTTATGAGATTGTAAAGGGATATCCCATGTGCTTACCTATCTCCCCATCCCTCACTATTAAACAAATGAATATCCATTCAATGGACTAAGGAATGATGGACAATTGCATCACTCTAACCAACTCTCTTCAAAGTTTGCATTTCCAGGTCACCGAAGCTCAGAAGCAAGTCACCACTGAGGGCTGCCATACCTGCCGAGCAGAGACTTAGTCTCCGTTAAGACCTTCCAAAGAAAGCACTGCCTGGAACCTTCGTGGGAGTGACCTTTGTGGTCGCTGCGAACAACTTAAACAACCATGAAGGTGGAAGGGAAACCTTTGTGGATACACACGACCCCCACGTCGAACAGGCACCCTCAGAAGAAGAAACTTAAACAAGTACTTGATACAGTTTGAAATGTGGATTTTTTTACTGCCATTGGTTGTATTGCCCTTTGCAAAGGCATGGATTAGCAATTCCGTGATCTGAGCAATGCAGGCTGTCTGTTCACAGGGCGATGTTAGATCTGTTCTCAACTGTCTGCCAGCCCGCCTCATCAGAAATGCATTTTTTTGCTCCCCCTTCAAATCTTAAGTGATCTGCAGAAGGCACAGTGATCCTCATCCAACAGGTTCCTACCTGGAGGCAACAGCCTACCGCATGGACATTAAGGCACCAGCATGGCTGTGTGTTAGGAGGAATTATACTCATAAGGACATTCGGATGGGTGATCTTCTATGAGCTCTTGTACTTGCTGATTATGACAACCGGAAAGCCCAGTTTCGCTTCCACAATCTGTCCGGTCACATGACTTTTTTTGGGATTGCACGACTAACAACACCTTATGCATCGCTCAGGCCTCCAGTTCTGAGGCTGAATTTCATTACACCAAGGGTGAGTGTGATTGCCAGCGGTCATACAACCTCACCCTCAATGGTCTCGTTACTGTCTGGCCTTCTGATGGCATCTCTCCCAAGGGATTAGGGCCTTGAAACCCTGGGGACTGGTCTGGGTGTGATAGGCTGAGGGCTTTATGTTTCAGCCAGGAGAAATCTCCTCATACCCAGTATTGGCTTGCCTTTTGCCAAAACTTCACATTCTGGTGCCTGACCCTTGATTGCAATAATTCGTTCTGGCTTTGTTGGAATGGAGGCTACAAGACCCTCCCCATTGGATAGGTACCTGCATTACTGGTCGCATGATCCCCAAGGCCTTTGGGGTCAAGAACCTATTCATCCATTCCCTTCACAACTATCTAGGCTTTGTGAGGCGTCACGAATAGTCAGTTCCAAACCCACTAGTCATCTATCACACCGGCTTTCACCAGTTTGTGTGGACCCTCCTCCCAGGTCTTGGGGTCTCAGAATTAGAAAAGGCTGTTATTAATGTTTCCATTGCCGTGGAAATAATTGAAAATAGCACTGTGGGCACCATTCACAGCCTACAGTCGGAACTTCAGTCCGTTTCTGAGGTGGTGTTACAGAACTGCATGGCCCTCAGTCTTCTGTTTGGAGCGCGGCGGTGGAGTGCACTCAGCAGTCAATAAGACATGCTATTTTTATGTTAATGAGGATGATATGATCGAGATGGATGTACATACCATTCAGGAGCAAGGGCGTCTTTTGCACTCAGTTGCTCAGGAAAATCCTTTGACTGGTGGGGCTGGCTTTCTATTCTTGGCCGGTTTGGAGATTTTTTTAAAGACCCTTCTCAAGTACCTTATTATCGGCCTGGCCTTGCTCATTGTCTTGTATGTGGTTATGCTAGAATCTGTCATCAAAGAAGAAATAGCGAGGCACCTAGAAAAGAGTGGTTTGATTGAGCAGACGCAGCACGGATTCGTTAAGGGGAAGTCATGTTTGACGAATTTATTGGATTTCTATGAGGATGTGACTAGTGCGGTAGACAGACGGGAACCGGTGGATGTGGTGTTTTTAGATTTCCAAAAGGCATTTGACAAGGTGCCTCATAAAAGGTTGCTACAGAAGGTTAGGGTGCACGGAGTTGGGGGTAAGGTGTTAGCGTGGATCGAAGATTGGCTGTCTAATCGGAAGCAGAGAGTTGGTATCAATGGGTGCTATTCTGGTTGGCGGTTGGTGACTAGTGGAGTGCCGCAGGGACTGGTGCTGGGGCCTCAACTATTTACCATTTATATAGATGATCTGGAAGAGGGGGCTGAGCGTAGGGTGACGAAATTTGATGACACGAAGATGAGTGGAAAAGCAAATTGCGTGGAGGGTGTGGAAACTCTGCAGCGAGATCTGGATAGGCTAAGCGAGTGGGCAAGGACCTGGCAGATGGAGTATAATGTTAGCAAGTGTGAGGTTATCCACTTTGACAGAAATAATAGTAGGAGGGATCATTATTTAAAAGGCGGAAAGCTGCAGCATGCTACGGTGCAGAGTCACAAAAACCCAGTCTGCAGGTGCAGCAGGTGATCAAGAAGGTGAATGGAATGTTGGCCTTTATAGCGAGGGGGATAGAATATAAAAGCAGGGAGGTCTTGCTGCAACTGTACAGGGTACTGGTGAGGCCACAGCTGGAGTACTGTGTGCAGTTTTGGTCGCCGCACTTGCGCAAGGATATATTGGCCTTGGAGGGAGTGCAGAGGAGGTTCACTAGGCTGATACTGGAGATGTGGGGGTTGGACTATGAAGAGAGACT
The DNA here is from genome assembly GCF_965287045.1 of Carcharhinus amblyrhynchos. Taxonomy (NCBI): domain Eukaryota; kingdom Metazoa; phylum Chordata; class Chondrichthyes; order Carcharhiniformes; family Carcharhinidae; genus Carcharhinus; species Carcharhinus amblyrhynchos. The sequence continues at coordinate 2,114,533 of NW_027649784.1, read as the reverse complement.
AAATAGCCTCTGTACTCGTTGGAGTTATGAAGGATGAGGGGGGATCTTATAGAGACATATAAGATAATGAAGGGGATGGATAGGGTAGAGGTAGAGAGATTCTTCCTGCTTCGAAAGGATAGCAGGACTAGAGGGCACAGCCTCAAGATAAGGGGGGGGGTGCAGTTTAGATCAGAGTTGAGGAGGAACTTCTTCACTCAAAGGGTGATGAATCTCCGGAATTCTCTGCCCGTTGAAGTGGTGGAGGCCACCTCACTAAATATATTTAAGTCATGGGTAGATAGGTTTTTGATAGACAGGGGAATTAAGGGTTATGGGGAGAAAGAGGGAAAGTGGAACTGATCCACTTCAGATCAGCCATGATCCTATTGAATGGCGGGGCAGGCTCGAAGGGCTAGATGGCCTACTCCTGCTCCTATTTCTTATGTTCTTATGTTATTCAGCTTCTGTCTTGCTGCATCTGTTCTACCCTTGTTCTTCCGTCCAGAGCCCAGTCCCCCATTTTCTTCCAGTACTCCCTCCCAGTTAATGAACCAACTGAGGATGAATTTAGAAGGCTGATGAGCATAGATGTAGAAGCCATGGAGGACCCATCATGTTGTCCTTAGAAAACAAAAAGGAGAGAATTGTGGAAGTTAAAGTGCTCAGATTAAAAATTTCATGCCTTCTCTGTAACAACTCTGTAACAGTTAGTGAGAATGTTATTAGTTTTGGACCTTCAAGGGAATCTGTCTACTTCCAGGCTAACCTTCACTTGCATAGATCCCATAACATTCTGTTTTTTGACCTTCACCAAAGGGTAGCATGACCAGATTTTGCCATAACAAGTACCAAAGGCGAGATGTGGGGATAAGCTATGCAAATGAAGGATTATTTGGAGTCAAGTTTTCATCAAATGAGAAAGGGTGAAAAGTCAGGATTTAGTTGGCAAAAACTAATGTTAATGAAGAATGTGAAAAACACTTGTTCCTAATTTGTTGTAATTCATTGTAATTGCCAAGTTGTTTTTCTGTAATGTCAGAACCACTTCAGCCATTTTGAAGGTGAGGAGGGGAGTTCTCCTTGTGCACAAGTAATTAAAGGGCCTGCATTGGATACATGGTGTCCAGTGCTGTTTGTATGAAGAGTTGACTAAAAGTGCCTAGAGTTGCTGGTACTCAGGATCTCTGACAAAACTCCTCACTGTCTTCACCTTCTCTCATCTGTTATGGGCATTCTTCTCCTGTAGGGACAGAATGAGCCATACAAAATCTGATGATAAGAGGATTGCAGGGTTTCATGAGATGGCCCTCAGAGGGCAAGGTTTGTGAGACTTTGAGTGGGGGGAGGTTAGAGAGAGGTGCTAGGAGGTCAGGGATTTGAAGCATGCTGGGTGCTAGGGTGGGTGGGTCTGGGGGATCATTCGGGGAAAAATGCGAGGTCAGGTTTAATACTCACTCTTGCTGCCTGGATTAGGTTGTTGAGTTTCTTCTGGCACTGTTTCTCGTTTCTCTGTGCCAGTGACCTAGCACTGAAACATGCTGCCACTGTCTCCCAGGCTACATTGCCATCCGTTCCCCTGCAACTGCTTCGCATTGGAAGGGAACCTTCCGCCTAGCCTCTACCATCTCCAACTATCGTCTGAGGTCTCTGACAAGGGGCCATTTTTCTGGAAGCCATCTTCCTTCACTGCCTGCCTGTTTGTGCATCCTTGGGGCTTTAATGGAGTTCTCCCTTGTTAGGGCAGATCAGCCGCAGGCAATTTGGGCAACTCACACACCTGTCAGAGCACTATAGTGAGTTTACTGCAGCTGGCCTTGTTCTATGGACAGAAAGCCAAGTGATCACCAGCAGGTGTGCTGATGTGATGATTGGGATTGGTGGGAGGTGGGGGTGGGTGGGGGGGGAGGTGAGGCAGCAATGCTAACCACTGTGCTACTGTGCCGCCCCAGATAATACAGTCCATCTGGCCCACTGCAGTAGATCGAGCTGTTGTGTTGATAACCTTTTCCAAAGTGTCAGAACCTCAGAGCAGAGAGTGGACTCTGCAGGAAATTTCTCATCTTCTGATTGCTCTGAGCACCTCCTCTACCTATAATAGGGTAGCATGGTGGTTAGCACTGCTGCCTTACAGCACCAGGAACCTGGGTTTGATTCTCGGCTTGGGTCACTGTGAGGAGTCTGCACGTTCTCACTGTGTCTGCATGGGTTTCCTCTGGGTGCTCCGGTTTCCTCCCATAGTCCAAAGATGTGCCAATAGGTGGTTTGGCCATGCTAAGTTCATCCTCAGTATACCTGAACAGATGCTGAAATGTGGCAACAAGGAGGGGATTTTCACAGTAACTTCACTGCAGTGTTAATGTAAGTCTATTTGTGATTAATAAATTAACTTTACTTTAAAATCATTTTCCCAACTTGTGCACTGTAGCTAGAGGAGGTGCACAGTAAAAAGTCTGACAACACCAGGTTTTAGTCCAACCTATTTATTTGATAATATTCTCACAAGCTTTCGAGGGGTTACCCTCTTCGTCAGGTGAATGGAGTCCCACATCATGGCTAGAGGAGGTGCTCAGAGCAGTCAGAAGGTGAGAAACTTGCTGCAAAGAGTCTAGTCTCTGCTCTGAGGTTCTGATGCTTTGGAAAAGATTATCAACCCAGCAGCTTGATCTACTGCAGTGGGACTGATGGACTATTATGTGTTCAAATCTGTGGAGAGGAATCTGATCCCACAACATTCAGCCTCAAAGGCAAGAGTACTACCTGCTGATTAACAACTAAGATTGAAAGTTTTTTTTGAGATAACATTATAGGCAGAACTTGAGCACATACTATTAATTTGAGAACTGGATGCCTATAGTTTTCCATCCACTGTGAACTGAAAGTAGTCACTGCGTACTCCAGTCAAAATTTTTGTAACACTTGTCGAAGTTTCTAAAAAAACTTTTCGAATGTAACCCCAAATGGTTCATGAATTCAAAAGACTTAGGCATTCCTATGTGTGAAAGTGTTGGAATTGGATTATATTGATTAAAATGCTGATGAAAAAGTCACACTGAAACACTCAAAGATTCTATGTATTAAGCAGAAAGACAATGTGCACCGAAAGTCATTCTCAGTGTAACTCCTTCCTTAAGACACGTGAAGCAGCTAGAAAATAACTGATTTCAATGAAACTGAAAGCTTTCACTGTTCATTTCCTGACTATTGATGCCACATTAAACTCTCAGTGAATATATGGGCTTGGTCAAATCAAATAATTATCTCGATCTTCAAAGGTCACAGTAAAAACATATTGTAGTTCCAGAGTTCAACTGCCTCAAACACTTTCTTCACCGTATTAGAATGGATGGATCTGTCTTTTGAATTGGGTTTTTGAAGATATCTGAAAACAGCTGATATCCCAACTTTAACGATTTTAACTTGTTTATTTTTGTCCTTTATAATGTTTGTTTTGACTGGGATTTTACAAGAAATACAATGTACAAAATGAGGACTATTATATATTTATGCTGCCTGACTTTTGCTGCAACTCTTGGTGAGTCTCAATGTGATATATTCATCTACCATTTTTGTAAATTTTGAGCTCATTCTGAAACCTGTGATAGACTTTTCTCTCCATTGTGCCACGGATGTACTCAATTCCTGGCCACGGGGTAGAGAGAACAGGACAGCTTTAGATTTTGTCATCCTTTCATTGGGCAGGAACCTCCAAACGTTCATGGTCCCAGGAATAACCTAAAGACGCCATGCAGCCAGAATGCAGAAAGATGCCCCTTTGACCTGATGTGACCAAGTTTCAGTTTTTTTCTATTGGTAAAATACAGAAGATAAAGCTGATGCACCAAACTGTTCAGTAATTTCAGCCTGGGATATTTCAAGCTCATTCAGAATTATAAATCGTTTTCCCTTGTCAGTGAAGTAAAGAATCTTGATCTTTCATTATTGTAGCCAGAAAATTGGTTAACTACCTAGCAGCCCCCCGAAAATGGCCACGAGAATTACGCTCCACAATTAACCTACACCCATTGCTTCCGTTGCGGGCTACACATGAGAAAACGTTTTGCAGACATTTTGCGTTTATGGCGCTAAATGAAAGGCACACTAAAAATCGCATTTTATGGCTTGAATTCTTGGCACAATTTGTGGGTGAAGGATCTCCGCTAAAATACAGACAAACTATGAGCTTCACAGCATTTGAGCATTCATATCTATGATATGAAAAAACTTTGAAACAATATGGAATTGCAGCTATCTTTCACACAAAGACAAAACATTTAAAAGCGTAAACTCCGCAAGAACGCATTTCTTTTCTATCCTTTCCGATGACAGTTCTCTATATTAAATCAATTATTGTTAAAATGATCTAACGTTGATAAAACGGCAAAAGTTTGGATTTGTTAATTTAGTTTCTGCACCTCCTCAGTAAATTTATATGTGAAGTGCTTTTTAGAAGCGTTTTAGTCCTGGTCCGAGCTTGTCTATAATGGCATAAGAGTTGTATAGGAAACCGCTGCACCCTCAGTCTTTCCCCCGAACAAATGTTACCTTGGCATTGTTTGAAAAGTTGTCTATGTTATAAAATCTCCGGGCAGGAGCACATTCAAGTATTATATCAAAAGTTTGCTCCTTTAAGTTTTAGGTTTATTTGCTATTGTCGTAAGTACGCTTACATTAACATTGCAATGAAGTTACTGTGAAAATCCCTGGCAGCTGTTCGGCTACCGGAGAAAACCTACGTAGACATAGGGAGAACATGCAGACTCCGCCCAGACAGTGACCCAAGCTGGGAATCCAACCCTGCTCCCTGGCGCTGTGAGGCAGCAGTGCTAACCATTGTGCTGCCCTTGGTGCCAGTGTAAGGCTTGCATCCTGGTGGCACACTGCAGATCAGTTGTGGGCAGTGAGGAATATAGACATTGCAATTTGATGATTCATGGAGGGCAGAAAATAGGCTTGTTCAGACTTCCATGCATGGCTTGGAGGGAAGAGAATCTGAGATTGGGGTTGGGGAAGTGAGCTGTCCTCAAACTGGTAAAAGGACAATATTTTTTGATGGGAGAATCAACAGCCAAGTTCTCAGATTGCCCATTGGCCTATAAAAATAATGTGAACATGTCTGGTCTGATTTGAATGGGCCTCTTTTGAGGATTGGAGTCACATCCCTGAATCCATGTATTTAAGGCTGTCTCAGCAGACTGGCTACTCATCCATTCAGAGGGCACCTTAATGAGCAGCACTTGGACAACAGTTGGAAGGCTGAATGATAGTGACTTTTTTTCATGTTTCACCTCCGCAAAATGTTGCAAAGCACTTCACAGCTAATTAACTACTTTTGAAGTGGAGTCAATATAGAGAATGCATTAGCCAAGTGCAAAGCTAAACTACAAAGTGCTAAATAACCAAATAATCCTTAAGCCACATCAGCTGACTGATCAATGGGTTCGGTTTTCATCCAGCCAATATTCTAATGGATGCCTGGACTCTCAGCCAAAAAAAAGGATGATGCTTAGCTGAGGACCCAAAAATCTATTAGCCGGTTGAAACAGTTGTGCCCCAGGGAAAATACTGTTTGACAGGCCTGGCTCTGATCTTTGTTTCTTTATACTGTTTAATGTCTCATCCAATGATGGCACCTCTGTCAATGTACCATTCCCTCATGCCAATAGGGGGGCATGATCTATTTGCGTGTTTGAATGGAATTTAAAATGCAGAGCAATCTGCCAAAAAGCAATGAACACAAACTTACTGAGGAGGAGTGCATGAGAAATCCAAATATAGCTCCATGGAACAGGGCCTCCTGCTTCAGAATAAAACAAAAAAACCAACAGGGAATCTGGCAGTAGGCCAAGTTATTATTTTTCCTTCACAAAAGGGTGTTTTAAAAAGTGGCTTCCAGAGCTCCTGCCAGGGCAATTTCGTGGTATTTTTAATTTCACTCATGGGAGCACACACACAAAGTCCTCCATTATTCAATTTATTTTCTATTGTACAGTTTTCTTACATTATCCAATTTCTCCATTATCCTGTTTGATCTCTATTCTGCCCCTAATCTTCCATTATCCAGTTTGTCTTTCATTGTCTGGTTTGACTTCCATGACTGTTTTGGTCTCCCTTATCCATTTACCACTATCATTCGGTTTGTCCTCGTAGTAACTCAGCAAGACACCAGTTTTCCATCACCAAATACCCTTCATAATGTACCAGGGAGAAGACACCAGTCCAGATTGAGTAACGGGTTTAAAAAAAACCTGATGACCATTTCTCATTGGGCAAGTCTCTCCTCGCTCAATAAGACAGCTCATGTTCCACAAAGCCCATGGGGAAATCTATCAATGATTCCACCATGTCTTTCATGGTCATCATAACGGCCTTTCTTTCTTGGATCCAAGTCTCTCCCAACAACCCCTGTGTGTCCCAGAAGTTTCTCATATGAACCAGATCACCTGTTGAGAAAGTTCATTTTGTCCTTGTGGAATAATAATTTCTTTTTTAGTTTTCTTGTTGGGACTCCACCCTCCCACCAGATTTAGGAAAAGCAGGCTTAATCTAATATGAAGCTATCATCTGGTTAACAGCTCTGCTGAGACAACACCTGTTGTGCGCAGTGTGATCCTATAATTGAACAAATATTGTTCTAATTTGGTCTCTATGGATGCTGCTGGTTGCTTCTTCATGCCAATTTTTAAGGTTTGAGCTGCTCGTTCTGCCAGTCCATTCGATGAAGGGTGATAAGATGCAGTTCGGATGTGTCGGATCCATTAGGGTGCAGTAAGTTCTGGAAACCTCCGCTAGTAAAGACCATGCTAATTTGGGAAACCAGAACTTCCAGCATTCCAGGTGTACTGAAACTTTGTTGTAATTTCTCGTTTATAGCCTGAGTAGTTGTGGAACTCATGCAGTGCATCACCTTGGCGTGAGCACTTACCATGATTATAAACATGGAGCCAATAAAGGGCACCACAAAGTCCACATATATATGCACTTGTAGCCTGCCAGGGCACTCCCATGGGTGTAGGCAGGTTGAGGGAGGGTTTTTTTGATTTTCCTGGCACAGTTCACATCACTTCACCAAGTCTGTATCAGTAATATCAGAGTCAAGACCGGGCCACCAAACATAACTGCTAGCCAACATTTTGATTTTTGATACTCCCAAGTGGTCATTATGTAGTTCCATTAATATTGCACGTCATCCAGGGGGTGGAACAGTTACTCAGGACCCCAAAGAATGATCCTATCCTCAACATCAAGTTTCATCTTTTTAAATAAGGTAGGGCTTCATTTCTTCGGAATCCACCGTTGGATCATGTGCCTTATTTCAGATAATATTGGATCTTTTTGGGTCTAGGCCTTAATCTATCTTGTTGTCACTGCAAAGTCTCTAAAAAAATTCAGAGTCATCACATCCCCTTCCAATGCTGGTAAAGGAGCCAGGCTTGTGGGCATCAGGTGGCGACTCAATGCATCAGCATTGGCTATCCGAGTTCCAGAGTGGTGTTCTAGAAGATATTTGTAGACTGTCAGTAACAAGGCCCAGCGCTGCATCTGAGCAGATGTGAGTGGGGGCAGTACTGTGAACTCTTTGAAAAGGCCCCAATAAGAGGGTAACTATATAAAATGTCTACTGTAGATATATTGATTGAACATTTTCCACACCAAAGATGACTGACATCCCTTTTTTGTCAGTCTGAAAATATCTTAGTTCTGCATCCAAACAGGTCCTAGAGGCATTTGTAATGGGCTTTTCTGTCTCATCTTTCTAGCAATGTGACAGCACCACCCCAACCCTGTTTGGGGGAGTGCCACAAGTCAATATAAGTTTTTTTGTAAGGTCAAAGTGGGCTAATAGGTTTAGATAACAGCACTAATGTTTAGCTTCAGCAAAAGCCTCTGCCTTCAGAGTTTTCTAGTGATAAGGCCCAGATCAGAACCACCTAAGTGTTTTGTGAATGAAGTTAGTCTATACCCCAAGTATTACCTTTGATTTTGGCATTAGGGTGAGTGTAAGGTGGTGCACTCCAGGTATGACTGAACAGACCCACTAGGGAGCTTTTATCAAAGTTTATTTAAGAACACGGAATAAACAACAAGAATTAGATCACTTTTAGCAATTAAGAATGATGCAGTATAACTCTTAACAGCTAGCAATCTCTGTTGTTCCAATTTAAAAGAAACTTCTCAGACCTATACACTTCTCCAGAATTAGTTAGCATTTAAACAATTACGCTCACGTGATTCTATATTTATAGCTTTTAACACTGATGGACAGAAATCTAAACAGCAGTTTTCAGAGAAAGATATACTCTCAAGATAGCAAAACAGAGAAGTAAACTTAGTCTCTAGCACGTTCCAGTCTTCTGACGTCAGAGACAAGAAAGGATAAGTCTCTCTGTGCAGTTTCCAAACAGTGACACTCAAACAGAAGAATTTCCAACTCCAGAGAGAGTAAGAAAGAGGCACTGCTCTTCCTCTCTCAACTCCAAACAGTATCTGAAGAACTAAATTGAATTCTCTGTGAAAACAGAACCATCTCCAGTCATATGACCTGACCTGTCAATTATCCCAATCAAACTCTACTCTATAATCCCAAGAAAACCTTAAAGCAATGGAACATTTCTTAAAGGCACAGTATCATCACACTAGGACTATCTTTGATAAATCCCAGCTGGCAATGTCCAGGGGGCAACCTCCTTACTTCTGATCTTCTGGGGGGGTCTCAATGGCCTCCATTCACTCCAGCGGTGTCAGGCCACCAGCTCCCCATTAGTGGAAAGCTGTTGTAAACCCTGCTAGAGTGAACTACTCCTGGTGAGGGGTTGGGAGGGGGCGGGTGTAGTGGGTGGGTTAACATTTCAATCAGCTCCATGCCAATTTCCAGAGCAGGGCTGACACCACTGGAAATCAGAGGCCTGGGGATGCTAGGAGGACATGGCTGCCAGCAGGAAACCTGATATACGGCCTCTGTTTATGTTTCCTGGTCCACTGTGCTGTATTAGCAGCACAGCAGGGTGCATGAATCACCCCCAAACTGTTTCATTTTGTTAAGTGTCATACTTAAAATGTTTTATGAATATTGTTTGTTTTGAAAAAAATATCTCTAATCTGTCAGTGAAATTATTCCTGGAGTAAAGTATCCTTCCCTCAAATTTATGCCAAAATAGAAAAACTGTTGGGGTCTGTCTGCCTTCACAATATACCTTACAATTTGGTCTGGGACTCCAACAGGCCCAGTCTTCTCCACTGGTGTCACAAGGTTCAAGTTTCCCAAAAAGAGGCATAGTGGCTTTTTCTTACCAGAAGAGTCTTATTGATGGGGATTGTCTCAAGGGAGAGATGGAGAAAAAAAAATTCTCCTCATTGCCAATGTAATAATTTAGCCAGCTGCCAGTTTCCTGTCACCAAAGACTCTTTATTGTGCAACAGAGAGAAGAGAAGCACCTGCTGCTAAAGCTAGATAGTCTATATCTGGGGACCTACAACACCAGTCAAGTTGACCAGCAGGTTTATAAATCCCCACTGACAGCTTCTCAATGGATGAGCCTCCACTCACTTTCAATGGAGATCATATTCCATGAAGCCTATGGGAACATCTATTAATGATTCCCGTGGCCTTCATAACAGTCCTCTATTATCAAGTTCACCTTCTATTATCCATTTAGTCCACATTACAAGGTTTTTTCTCCATTATTTAATTTGATTGCCAAGTTTATCAAGATTATTTTATTCATATTATCAAGTTAAACCACAATTATCAAGTTTGACTTCCACTCACTCATTTTCAACTTTTACCCAGTTTATCTCCTATTATGAAATACCCTCTATGTCAAAAAGCCAGTTAAAGTCATTGTCCAAGTTTATGTGAAAGAATGTTTAGTTGGTTAAGAGTGATGAGAATGACCATTAAGCAAGGACCCAACAGGAATATATTGCAATATTTGTATCAGACAAAAATCAGAAAATAAATAAAATTCAGTGTTTTTGTTTTGTGAACCTTTTCAATGACCAATGTATTATTTGAAATACTATTTGTTATCTCTTCATGAAGCAATAAATCCATGTCCGAATAGATCAATCTGGAATGGAATGAAATGTGAGTGCCAAGATTACTACAGAGGGCCATCTTGTAAATATATAGAGGATGCCATTGAAACTCGTAAGTTTAAGACTAATTTTACTTTAGATGTCATTGTTTTGTCTGCTGTATTTCCCTCAACATCTTTATCTTATTAATAAGTTATCTCAGTCTTCATAGTAACCACCACCTCCTGGAGAAAGATTCGTTAGATTTCTCCTACCCTTGTGTGAAAAAAGAACTTCCTAATTTTGCTTCTGAATGTCCTGCCTCTAATTTCATGCCCCTTCATATTTTGGACTGCACACCATAGGAGGAAGTTTCTCTTTATCAATCCTCAGAAATCCTTTTGCCATTAAAAACCTCAATCAAGTCACCCTTCAGAATTTCCGATACTTCACGGAATATAAGATAGTTTTGTGAAACCTGACCCCATCAGGTAAGCTGATGACTCTGTTGCATCTCCAAAGGAAATATACTCTTCATGAGTTCACTGCCCAGGACTGACCATAGTCTTCGAGATGGAATCTGACTTGTGTTTTGTAAACTGAGCTCCATCTTCTTCAGGTTATTTACTTTTCTTACGGATTGGATGTCATGTTGCATCAGTTACTTTGACTGCAAGCAACTTTTTTGTGACTTGGTTTCATGCAAGCCATGGGATGATCTTCAGTAAGGTCCCAATCTTTCCTGAGGTGAATGACCACAAATCCACTTTGTCAGGGAAGTGCTCTTGATGTGTTGCATATCTTGCTGGTGTCTGCCTTCAGAGCCACTGTCCTCATGCTAGAATGATCTGCTTTTTGCATCATTCCAGATTTCATGCACCGAGAGAGTTGAGATCCATATCTAAATCAAACAAATAATTTGTCTGTCTCAGTCTTCATAGTAACCACCACCTCCTGGAGGAAGATTTGTCAGATTTATCCTATCCTGTGTGGAAACAGAACTTCCCAATTTTGCTTCTGAATGTCCTGTGCCTTCATATTCTGATGATACCCTCACTTAGTTTAACTCATCAGTCCAGGTGAGTTAGTGAGGTGTGCCCACTGGTGTGCATTACCAATTGTTTGGAGGCATCAGTGAAAGCTGAAGATGTTGTGGACACCAATGAGCTGTGTGAACATTTAAAACCAAAGAAAGTGGCTGGCAATGACTCAGAGATACTCGTCATGAATCGAACCTCCCCCACTCCCCCACCCCCCACATGTAACCTAAGTATATTGTTAAAAATCGCATGAAAAATGTATCTCTACATAATACTTCATTGTGAATAACCCAAATTTAGAAATCAGTAACAATTCTGATTTAATAATAAATAAGAAATTTATTTTATTGGCTGGAGGTTTGCCTGCTCTGTTGAAGCAGTTGCAACTTTTCCTGTGGTGCCCTGGTTCTCCCTTGAAGATATGTTTTTAGCAAGTAATCTCCAATCTTTCCAATCAATGAAATTCTGTCCCTTTATATCTATTTTAGTGTTACTTTATGGCCTGGAATTTAATCCTCAAGGCAGGATGGGGTTTTCAAGAAAATTTCTAGCTTGGCCTCGCCACATCTGGAGAAAGTGCCTGCCAAAAGAAGATATTAATTTCTGGGACTAGATGAGAGCTGAAGTTGGACCAGAAGAAGTTGAGAAAAAGTGCAGAGTCAGCTAGACGGGCTATCAAATGTGAGCCCGCCTCAGTGTTGTGAGGATTTGTCCCAGTGAAAAAAATACACCAAGGCCCTCCAGCTATCACCCCTCACACCCACTTGCCCTCTAAAAGTTCTCCATGTCTTATCCATGCCAGGGACTGCCCCTTCCCCCTCACTCCCCTATGTCTCCTCATGCCCCTATGCTAGGCTCTGGCGTGTCCATGCCCCTTTACCCACTATACTCTTTCTAGAACCAATGAACACCACTGTGTAAAGTGGCATGTGCAGCAATAGCTTTGAAAAATGTAATCTATTGATCATTTATGTATAGGAAAAGAAAGTCCAGGCTGCAAGCTAACAAAAGTGTTAATCATCCATGCACTTTGACATTCCAAAAATCACAAACACTTGAAGAAGTTGAGTCACATCAGCAAAAATTGTGAAATTGACCTCAGAGATCAGAGAACATGAACTGTCAATAAAACAATGTTTTCTTTGAGAGGCAGGTGTTGTTATTCTATTTAGTGTCATTAGAATATCAGAATACACTGGGAAACAGATTGAGTTCATGGTAAATTTTCACTTCCATAAATAAATGCTCCCAATTGAGAAATGTGGAATGGAATGGAGGAGGGAACCAAGCATTTATCAAAGTTACTTTATCTCTTCCACTGACAAGACTCAAAAACAGAGAATCATAGAAAGTGTACAGTTCAGAAAGAGGTCACCTGGCCTATTGTGTTTGCTCCGGCTGAGTCATGTGGTCTAATCCAACTTTCCAGCATTTGCAAGTTATTGCGCTTGAGGTGCAGATCCAAATACCTTTTAAATGAGTGAGGGTATCTGCCTCTACTACCCTTTCAAACAGTGAGTTCCAGGCTGAAAGCACCACCTGGGTGAAAATATTTTCCCCTATCTCCTCACTAGTCTTCCGAATAATCATTTTAAATCTCTGCTCCCAGTCTCTGATCTCTGTGCTAAAGTAAATAAGTCCTTTCCATCCATTCTATCACACTCCTCACAATTTTGTATATCTCAGTCAAATTTCCCCTCAGCACCCTCTGTTCCAAGGAGAACAACTCCAGCCTACCCAGTCTTTCTTCATAGCTGCAATTCTCCAGTCCTGGCAACATCCTGCTAAATCTTCTCTGTACACCATCCAGTGCAATTACATTCTTCTGTTAACGGAATGTGGCCTACAAAATGACTTATGCAATTCCAGTACAAGCTCCCAGCTCTTAAATTCTATTCCTCACTAATAAAGGAAAAGATGTATCTTTCAAAAAATATTTTTTTGTGGGATGTGGCATAACTGGCTTAGACCACCATTTATTGCCTTAATTAGGGTTAACCACTGTAGGGTAGGTCTGGAGTCATCTGTCTGTTAGACCAGACTATATATGGATGGCCAAAATTTCTTTCCCTAAAGGACATTAGTGAGCAAGGTGAGTCTTTGCAATTCTACCAGATTTATTTTTACTGAATTCAAATTCCACTATCTGTCTGCCATGGTGAAATTTGAACCCAGGTTACCAGAGCACTACCCTGAGTCTCTGGATTACTAGTCCACTCACAATACCAATCTACCATTGCCTTCCCCATTCCATATGCTTCTTAACCATGTTACTAACTCAACCAGGACAAGAATTCTGCAGATCCTTCCTAGTGTCTGCCTTATAAAGGGCTCAGCTGAAGATTTCGACCTGGGGCAGGTCATTGCCTTTTACCAGAGGAACTTGTATTCAACGAGCCCCACAGGAAGATCAATTAAGGATTCTCCTTGGAACTCATGGGAGTTATCACACTTACATAGATTGTGTATTCCTTTGCTTTGTTTAACCTCTCCAAGTGCATTATCAGACACTATTTTGGGTTGAGCTCCATTTGCTACTTTTCTGCTTACCTAACCAGTCCAATGGTATCTTCGTGTAGTCTACACTATCAACCATGCAACCAATTTTTGTGCTGTCTGCAAATTTCTTGATCATGTCCTCTACTGTTTATGTCAAAATCGTTAATATATACCAGAAAAGAGTGGAGCACCAGTGCAAAGTTGTAAAACAATTGCAAAAACACATATCAACAATCAAACTTTGTTTCTTCAGCTGAGTCTATTTTGTGTCCAGCTTGCTACATTTTCCTGGATCCCATGGGCTTTTATTTTTTCACCCAGTCTAACATGCGGGATCTTAACCTTAGCCTTGCTAAATCCTTGTGGATCATATCAGCTGTACTGCCCTCATCAGTCCTTTCCTGCACAAAAAATTCAATCAAGTTAGTCTGACACGATCTTCTCTTAAAAAAATCTTCGCTGACAACCTTGATTTATCCATGCCTTTCTAAATGAGTTATTTCTGCCTCAGAATTATTTCTAAAGATTTGCCACCTGCCAAAGTTAGACTTACTGCCTGTAATTATTCGATCTAACCTTACTCCTTCTTTAAACAGAGTTACAACATTAGCAGTCCTCCAATCCTTTGACACAACACCTGTATCCAATGAAGATTAGAAAACCTCAGACTCTCTGCTATTTACTCCCTAGATTATTTTAACAGTCTTGAGTACATTTCATCTGGTTCGGGTAATTTATCCACTTTCAAGGATGTTAGTTTCTTTAATACTTCCTCCCTATGTTTATCACAGCCAATACTTCATACTCCTCCTCCTTAACTATAATAGCTGTATTATTCCCCTTCTTTTGTGAAGGCAGACACAAAATATTCATGAAGAATCATTAAAAAAAATCATCTTCCACACCTAATACAAGTTACTTTTTTGGTCTTTTATGCATCATACTTTTTCCACAGTTATCCTCTTTCTCTTAAAAACATCTGTGGGTTCTCCACATTTTACTTGTCAATATTCTTTCATGCCCTTTGTTTTCATAATTTCCTCTTTCATTTCGCTCCTGCAGTTTCTTTCCCCCTGTGTCTGCATGGGTTTCCTCCCAAACTCCAAAGATGTGCAGGTTAGGTTGATTATCCATGTTAAATTGGGCCTTAGCATCAGGGACATTTGCAAGGTAAATATGTGGGGTTATGGGATTAGGGCATGGGTAGGATTGTGGTCGGTGCAGACTCAATGGGCCAAATGGCTCCTTCTGCATTGTAGGAATTCTATGATTTTATTCTATATTTTAATTTAGCATACACTTCATTAACTCTTCTATAATATTGAATTCTTGCTGACAGACATAAGCTTTCCTTTTCTAGTTATCTTACCCTATAAACTCTTTGATATCTACGGACTCTAGACTTGACCCTTCCAACCTTACTCTTTGTGGCAACATGCTTACTCTAAACTGCTTCAATGTCCCTTTTTACAGTCATGATGTGGAGATGCTGGCAAATAAACTGGTTGGACTTTAACCTGGTGTTGTGAGACTTTTTACCCTTTTTACAGTCCACAGGGGAATGCTCTAACATTGATTAATCTCCTAGTAGCTGTTTCCAGTCCACTTTTCTGAATCACTGTTGCCTGATGAATGATTAATGAAACTGTATTGTGATGTTTTACAGAAACTGCTAAAGCCATGATCAATGCTACTGTCAAGATAACGAATAAAGTGTATTCTACTGAGTTGAATGACAGCACATCATATGAATTCAAAAATTTTTCATGTCACTTTCAAGAAACGGTTGGTACCCAGGACACAGTTATTTAACTGTGATCTTGAATCAGTTCGATGTTATTTTCACGCTTTCATGTTCTTTGCCTTTATGTATTCAACCTCATTTGACTTCTTTACAAGCTTTTCTGTCTAAATTTTCCCAGTGCATTAAAGATCTTTTAATTTAGCACATTCTTCATTGACCTTTCTCTTTCAACCAGATATTGTGAAGAAATGTATTTTAATCATGTTTCTCTGCAAGGTGTTTCTAGAAATCCCTGGCATTTTATCGGAACAGTTTTGTCTACAAACGGTATCCTCTGTTGCTACTGAAGCAGTATAATTGACATAATGTTTGATTTAACCTGAACTAATATGGTCTTCTGTTGCTTTATTATTTCCCTGGGATTGCAGATTAGAGCTTGATTGAGATTATTGACAGGTCAGATCATATGATTGGGGACAACTAAGCTTTCACAGAGAATTCCAGCTTATTTGCTGTTTCAGATGCTGTTTGGAGTTGAGAGAGAGCAGTGTCTCTTTTCTCCCCTCTCTGGAGTTGGAGATTCTGCTGTCTGAGTGTTGCTGTTTTGGAAGCTGCAGAGAGAGAGGTGTTAAAAGCTGGAAATCTACCATCACATGAGCATATTTGTTTTAGTGCTAACTAATTCTGAAGAAAGGGTTATGTCTATGGGGTTTTGCTTTAAATTGGAACACAGATAATCACCACCTGTTAAGAATTATTCTGCATCATGTTCTAATTTGGGTGGCACGGTAGCACTGCGGTTAGCACTGCTCTTCACAGCTCCAGGAATCTGGGTTTGATTGGCTTGGGTCACTATCTGTGTGGAGTTTGCACATTCTCTTCGTGTCTGTGTGGGTTTCCTCCGTGTGCTCCAGTTTCCTCCCATAGTCCAAAGATGTGCTGGTTAGGTTGATAGGCGACGCTAAAATTGCCCCTTAGTGTCCTGAGATGCATATGTTAGAGGGATTAGTGGGTAAAATGTGTAGGGATATGTATGGCCTGGGTGGGATTGTGGTCAGTCCGGACTCAATGGGCCAAAAGGCCTTTTTCTATACTGTAGGGTTTCTATGATAATTGGTAAAAGTTGTATTAATTCTAACTGTGTTCTTAAATAAATTTTGTTTGATAACACCTTCCTATTGGGTCACTTTAATCATACCTGGAGTGAAACATCTTATGTTCACGAATGCCAAAATCAAATGTAAAACTTAGGATCTCAGCTAACTTCACAAAACACTTTGCAGTTTTTGGCTGGGCTTTAACAATACATACGCTTCATGTTTCTCTGCATCGAATGGCAGTTGTCAACTATCCACTTACCTATCTAAGTGTTCCTGTAATTTTCTTTTATACCTTTCCGTTTTGCTACTAATTTGCTATCATCCTTTTTGTGTCTAGCTCCAAATCTAAATATTCTTTAAAGTAAAGAAATAAACTCCCATTACAAAGCTAGCTATAAGCCATCTCTCCACTAATGCAGCTCTATTTTCTTTCATATCACAACTTCAATTTGCACTAAAATCTCTCATGTGGCCTTCTGAAAATCAATAGATGCAGCATCTAAGACTGTTGTCTTGTGAAAAGAAAATGAGTTATTAGAAGTTAAGTAAATCAGGCCAAAATAAGGTGCTATCCACAATTGACTCAGCAGGCAGGGAACCATTAATTTCTCTGATCAATTCCAGTCATAACATTGTACTAATCTTCTTCATTTAATGCAATTTAATGAATATTGAAATACAGGATCATTCACAATCCTCTTTTATTTTCTCTTTTCAAGATGGAATATGTTTATTGCGATAAGCTAAAGGGATACAAAGATTTGAACGTAACAAGCATAAGGTAACGTTGTTTTAGTTTAACTCACTTCAAAAAATCTCTATCACCTCATCATTGTCAGAACTGATCTCAGGAAAGGAAACAGCCAGTAATATCTCGCATCTTTCATTTTCTCAGAATGTCTTAAAGTACAATTATCTCACTTTTGAAGTGAAGTTATAACATAGGCAAGCCCAGCATTCAAAGTGCACACAGCATCACCCTATCAACAAAGCCTTTGATTTAGGGATAACTATTGAACAGTACATGATTTTTGCTGTAGATTTGGAGTCATATGTAGGCCAGACTAAGCAAGGACGGCAGATTTTCTTCCCTAAAGGACATTAGTGAACCAGATGGATTTTTACAACAATTGACATCAGTTTTATGGTCATTATTAGACTTTTTATTCCAGATTTTTTTTTAGTAAATTCAAATTTCACCATCTGCTGTGGTGAGATTCAAACCCAGGTCCCCAGATCTTTTGATTACTAGTCCAATGACAATACCAGTGCCTCCCCACTTCAACTGGCATATGGTGTAACAACTCTGACAGTGCAGTAATAACTCACTGATGTGTCAGTCAAAAGTTTGTGGTCTGGACTCTCCAATGAGGCTTAAACCAATGAGGCTTAGACCAATGAGAGAATGTACTCACAGTGCCAAGTTTCTGCTGAGCCCAAAGACTGAGTCTTGCTTCAGCATTTCACACAAGGTTGATGTTTATGCACAATAACAGATGCCATGAGAGATATTTGTATTCACAGGATGTAGGTGTTGCTGGCAAGGTCAGCACTTGATGCTCATGCCTAATTGCCTTTGAGATACTGAAGATGAGCTACCTTCTTGAAGTGCATAATGTATCTGGTGCAGATATAAGTGTTATTATTGAGTGAGTGCCAAGATTTTGATCGGCGATTGTGAACGTATAGTGATGTATTTCCAAATCAGGATGGTGTGTGACTTTGATAAGAATCTCCAGGTAGTGGTATTCCCATGCTTCTCCTGCCCTTTTTCATCTAGGTGCTAGAGGTCTCTTGTTTGGAAGGTGCTGTCGAAGGGGCCTTGGTGAGTTGCTGGTGTGAACCTTGTAGACTCTCATGTGTCGGAAGTAGAGAGAGGCAATGATTAATGTGGTGGATGTGCTGCCAATCAAACAGCTGCTTTGTCATGAGGATGTTGAACTTATTGAGTATTGTTGAAGCTGCACTCATCCAGGCAAAAGAAGAGTATTCCACCACACTCCAGACTTGTGCCTTATTCTTGCTTGTCAGGAGGGGAATTACTTGTCGCAGAATTCTTAGCTTCTGACCCGATATTGATAGTAGGTGATTCAGCATTGGTGTTGCTATTGAATGTGAAGGGAAGATGTATGCATTCTCTTTTGTCAGAAAAAGCACTTGTGTGGCTCATATGTTACTTGCCACTGATCAGCCATATCTGAATGTTGCACAGGTTTTGCTGCTTCTGAACATGGACCAATTCAATATCTGAGAAATTCTGAATGGTGCTGAACATTGTACAAAAATCCCCACTTCTGACCTTATAACAGAGGGATGGTCCTTGATGAAGCAGCTGAAATGGTTGGATCTGGGACACTGCCCTAAGGAACTCCTGCAGCAATATCCTGGGACTGAGATGATCGGCCTCCAACAACCACAACCACCTTCCTTCATGCTTTGTATGACTCCAACCAGGGGAGAGACTTCTCCCTGCTTTTTATTGACTTTGATTTTTCTCAGGCTCCTTGATGCCACACTGTCAAATTCTGCCTTCATGTCAAGGAAGTCACTTTCAGCTCACCTCTGAGGCTGTAGTGAGGTCAGAGGCTGAGTGGCTACACTGGAAACCAAACTGAGCATGAGTGAGCAGGATATACTTATTGTATAAGTGCTGCCTGATATAACTGTCAATAACACATTCCTTCACCATCACTTACCAATGGTGAAGAGTGGAATGCTGGGGCCATACTTGGCGGATTAGATCTATCCTGCGTTTTGTGGATAGGACATACATGGGCAATTGTGCACATCACCATGTAGATGCCAGCGTTGTAGCTGTACTGGAAAAGATTGGCTACCAGCACTACTTGTTTTAGTATTCAGTACTACTGCTGGACATCATCAAGGTCTATAGTCTTTCCAAATATCCAGTGCATTTGATCATTTTTTCATTTCGTACAGAATAGCTGAGATTTTCCATTCCCATTTTTCCAGGCGGGTTTGGTGACAGGAACAAAAAATTTTGCAATACGCCTAAATTGAGTTTTACATCAGTGGGAATTCTCAGTGCGATCATCCAGTCCCCCATTTAACTGATTATATTCCATGAAATATTAGAAACCTCATTTCATCTCATTTTTGAGCTGCCTCAGAGCAATCAACCTCCCATGTTCAAAAATCCATCCATGGCAGCGTGATGTCATAACACCATGCTTTTAAAAGACATGCACCTTTAATGGCAAGTTGACTTCTGGGGGAGCTGAGAGGGCTACAGGGAATGACAAGGGATGGTACCAGCAAAGGCAAGGGCAATACCAACAGAGGCCTCAGGCATACCATCAGAAGCCTTGAGTATATCGGCAGAGGCAAGAGCGGTGCTAGCAGAGAATCCTAGCAGACATAATGGGGATACCAACAGAGGCACCATGCCAATAGATGCCAATGCACATGGGCCAAGTGGGTGTTGGGGCTGAAGCTGCAGGCACCAAAACTGGAAGTGAGTTAAAGACTGAGTCAAAGTTTTTAGTCAAGAGTTTAGTCAAACCTAAAGTTAAAAGTTCAAATCTGTGATAACCCCCAGGAGTTCCATGAGGAATCTCTAATTGATGCCAAAGTAGAGGCCGAAGTGGAACGTCTAGAGAAACTTGGCATTATATATCCAGTACATTTGTTGAATGGTCTGCACCAGTCATCCCAATTTTAAAACCCAACAACTCAGTTCACATCTGTGAGGACTATATGTTGACAGTCACCAAGTTACAATGAGTGGTCTCAATGGATCGTAATGGGCCAATATGTTTGTCAATTGCTGGTTGACACTTGCAAAGGCTTTATCTTGAAATGTTTGTCATGACTATTTCTGGTATTCCTTTTTAGCAGGACATGAAGGGGTGCACAAATTTCCCACAGTAATTGATGAGACCTAGGAAGGATTTCAATTCCTTTGTGTTCCTTGGAGTCAGAGTCTCTTAGCTGCCCGCTTAGAGCACACAAGGCTTGTACACAAACTGGCTGGGGGTTACACATTTTCCAAATTGGATATGAGCCATGCCTACTTCCAACTGTAGCTTGAGGTGTCATTCACGAAATGAATCACTATAAATACTAACAAAGGGTTGTATGCTTGTCCTTTGGGGTGTCTTTAGCTTGTGCCATTTTCAAAGGGTGATGGAGAACATCCTTTAAGGGGATAAATAATTGCAGTCGACCTGGGTGACATTTTAATCTCAGAAGTACTGTAAAGGAACATTTGGAGAGTATGGAGGCAGTCTTCTCTGAGGCTGGTGTCAGACTAAAAAGGGAAAAATATGTGTTCCAGGTAAACAAAATAATGTACCACAAACTTCTGTTGGGCTTCTTCTCAGAAAGAAAGGCAATTCCTTCCATAGCATTAGCTCAGGTGCAAACATTGCTCACTGTTTTTAGATGCCTCGAATACACCCCAGAACACTGTCCAGCAAGACAGATCACATCGTGGATGCCTTGAGTTGCCTACCTCTATCCACCAGCCTCCCCTCATCTTTCAAGATCAATGAAATCATCATGACATTGAACTTCATGGACACCTTGTCAGTATCTGCCAAGCAAATTCAGGCTTGGCCCCAAAATGATCCCATGTTGGCAAAGCTACATACGTCATATCATCATAAATGGGGGACCATGAAGGGATCCTACAGAAGATCTAAAACCTTATTCTTCCAAATACTAAGAGCTGAGCATGTGAGGGTGGTTGTCCCATGTCCAGGCCAGTGACCAATATTCCACAAATTGCATAATGGCCACCCAGGCATTTCCAAGACAAAAATGCTTGCAAGACGCCATGTCTGGTGGCCTGGAAAAGACAAGGACATTGAAAACCTGGCCAAGCAGTGCAAAACCTGCTAGGAAATCCAGCAAAGCCCACCAGCAGCCTCATCACACTCTGTGAATGATCAGAGAGACCCTGAGTGTGATACACACCAACTTCACAAGGCCAATTATGGTGTACATGTTCTTAATTCTGATTAGTGCCCATTTAAAATAGATTGACATGCACTCAATGGCCTCTTACAATATCAGAGAAAAGCTCCAGTAATTTTTCTGCACACATTGTAAGCATGAAGTTCTTGTAATAGACAACAGAACCCCATTTATCAGCAGGGAGTTTCAAACCTTCATGAGCACAAATGGAGTGAGACACATCCGCAAAGCACCCTATCACACATCTTCAAATGGCCTGGTTGAGTGAGCAATCCAAATATTGAAAAACAACGTGAAAAAGAAACAACGGTCTACTTGGAAATGAAGCTTGCAAGTTTTCTTTTCAATTATAAGGTAACACCATACATGACACTGGCAATAGCTCCAGTGGAGCTATTGATGGGCTGATGTTTTTGGACTAGCCTTAGCCTCACTTTCCTGAACCTAGGCAGCAAAAATCAAAGAAAAACAAAAGCTCAAAAAAGGGGCCAAGATGGACATAAGCCTGACAGGACCATCAAACTGGGAGGCACTGTCCACATATGGAATTTTGGAATGGCTTCCTGTGCATCCTATGAATTGTCCTCTCAAAAATGGGACCAATGTCATGCAAAGCAATGACTGAGGAGAAGACTGTTAAAAAAATGTTGATCACCTCTGTCCTTGGAAAGCCTCCACGAGGACAAATGCTGCACCTGACACACCACCACTAACACCTTAAATACCAGCCTGTGAACAGGAAACTTCACCTTGAGAAAGCTTAAGAGAGGTCTACAAGGACTCAGCCTCAGAAATGGAGACTGAGATAGCACAGTTGCAGTCAAAGATCACCATCAAGGACAAATCCCCTACAGTGGCCCTCGACGTTCCACAAAGAATGACATTCGCCCACTCAGTACACATCTCCTGACCAGGCCATACAAATGACAGAAACAAAGCCATGGGTCAAACAACAAAGATGGCCCCATTTCCATAGGAGCTAGGGGGAACTCTTGAACTGGACGGGGAGGGGTGTGATAACCCCCATGAGGAATCTCTAATGGATCTCCCTGTGGGGCTTGTTGAATACAAGCTCCCTTGTACAATAAATCCAGGAATCAGATGTAAAAGAACAGTGCTTTATTGCAAAAAAAAGTAAAACAAAACCACAAGTTTGTGAACACAAACATGTTACAACTGGGACTATACAATAATGGACCCACTTAGGGGCTTGCTTTATACAGGGCTGGATATACGAGCTCAATCTGGTGAAGTAATTACCAATCCTCTGGGAGCTAGTTTTCAACAAGTCCTTCAGGGAGGTCAATTAATGATTTCCCCATGCATTCCTGGGCATCTTGGAAACATAACACCTTGATCTGCCCAGGTGGAACTCATCATCTGAGACCTTTATAAGGCAGACACCGGGAAGGATCTGCAGAACTGTTGTCCCAGATGGGAATTGTGAATGTGAGCCAATAAATGGCATTCCTTTCCAGTCAGGCCTCCTGAGTTATTACAAAATCCCACTGTGGCAAATGTGTAATTATATTCAATCTTGTTTCTGAGTTGGCATGCTAAAAACAGCCAGATTGGTCCAGAAACACAAATAATTAATTGGTACCCATCAAGGAAACTCCCAGTCCTTTTGTAGTCTTGTTTACATGCCATGGGTTCACTTAAAGTCTTCTTCAATGGCTTAGCAAAAATCAGTCAGTTGTAAAACCAATCACCAGCAAGTCCAAGAATGCACAAAGGAGGTAGCATTGACCATATCCTGAGAACAGATATATTTAAAAAATAAACTCTTGACTAATCAAGAGTTACAGAAACACCAACATATAATTCACAAGGAACTATGCTAGACTGAAGCTGACTGATTGTTGTCTGGCTGAACTCTGTTAATTTGGTCCATTGAGTTAAATTATTGTCTCAAAATTGTGCTCAAGTCTCACATCTGGGATGCAGCTCCAAATCAAGGCCAATGATCACAAAGTCCTGAGGGAAAGTTGATGAGGAAGATATTAACCTCGGACTGCAACTTACTTGATATCAAGAGTCTTATGGTAATGTTGATGGTGAACAAGAACCACATCCTAGCCAACAACATAGCCACTCCTTGTACAACAAAAGCAATGTTTTTCAATAGTTACCAGCTAAAATGTTTTTGAGGTAAAGTGAATTTGTTTTCATTCCGTAGGAATGGCAGCCTAATTGTTGATCATATGATAACCATCAACATGACCGAGGCAGCAGAAACATCTCCAGAGGGACTCACTAACATGGTTGAAGAAATTTTAGAGAATCTGAATTACATAACGTGCAAACCAGAAGGTAGGAGTCATCTATTTAACTCAGTGCTGTACCTATGATGGGGGACAGTGTAGAGGGAGCTTTACTCTGTATCTAACCCTGTGTTTTACATATCCTGGGTGTGATTGATGGTGTGACGAAGGGGGTAACCCCGAAAGCTAGTGAGTATATTATCAAATAAATAGGTTGGACTAAAACCTGGTGTTGTCAGACTTTTTACTGTGATTGATGGGGCAGTGCATAGGGAGTTATATTCTGTATCTCAGCTGTACTTTCCCTGGAGATGTTTGGTGAGGCCATGTAGTCTGTTTCTAATTCCCATTTTATATGCCTGGGAGTATTTGAGGGGGCTGTGTAGAATGAGCCTTATCTTTTACAAAATGTATGTTACATCTACCCTAGGAATGCTTAACAGCACAATGTGAAATAAATTCTCCCAAAAGTGCTGAATTGGTGGGAAAACTGTTCCAGATCACGACTGTTTTCTCAGTTCAGCATCTCACTCCAATCTCCCAACTCTGTGCACTGCAGGGGTCTCAATTGTGAATATCATTAAAAACCCTGGGGGCGGCCCCCTACTTGTGCCAGAGTCTGAGTTTTCTGGAACTCTGACCCTGATCTATCAATCTCCCTGTTTGCTGGCCAGCTCGATCACTGGCCAGCCCATGACCCCCGCAGTGCTGCCCCTCCACATCCCCCTCTCACAGCCCGATCGTGGTCCCCACAACAATTCCTGGGCTAGCCCTGACACCCCCCCCATCCCAGAGTGCCCTGATGTCAGCCTGCCGCCACACCCCTCCCAATCCACCCCATCCACCCTCCTTAGCAGTGGCAATGCCCCCATCCCATCTCACCCTGGCAGACCCCTCCTCCCTCCAAAGTGAGACTGTCTCCACCCCCCACCTCCCCCCGGGGAGGCAGGGCCCCCCCAACCCCACCCCCCCCAATTCACGCCAATCACTACCCTCCCTCCACCCCAGACTGACCGACCACCATGCACAGTGGCAGCGGGGCCCCCCACCTCTGCCGATCACCCCAGACACCGCCCACAATAGGCCCTGTCCCATTGGCACTGCCTGATGCCCAATAAACACTGCCAAGTTACCCCTGGGCATGGGCACTTTGCCCCTTGAGCAGTCTGAGGGGACAGGCTGGCACTGCCAGGGTAACCATGCCCAGGAGGCACCACCCCCTACCACCTTCATTCCAGCAGTGTCTCCCGCTAGTTCCCCGAACGTGGGGAGCTACACTAAACCCCCCCAGTAGAATGAAGTACTCCTGGCAGGGTGGAAGATTCAATTAGGACCAGCAAGTTCCCAATAATGACATTTAAAATAAATTTAAAAAAGATTCAAATGATTTACGTGTCTTCCTGCCAGTTTCCAGTGTGGTCTGGTCTCTGACTGTCCACTGGCTCTAGGAGATGCGCATGCGTTCCTGGTGCATGCACAATCCTGGAACAAGGCTGGTGACATGCATTTCCCACCTTGACCCACCAGAAAAGTTGCGGGTCGGGATGAGAGAATTGCCCCCAATGTTTCCAAACTATTTCCAATATGATCCCATATTAATATTTGAAATTAAAATTGACACCAAACATCAAAAGTAAAAGAACAATAAATCAGCATGTCACATTCAGTATAAAACTATTAAGATTTGCATATTGTACTAAAAATAGAAAAATTATTTGGCGGGATACTGCCATCCCCCCTCCCTCGAGGTGCTTCTGTCAACGGTGAGCAGCAGCCCATCATTAGCTGGCAGCGGGACCTTCTAGTTGCACTACTGTCAGTGGGATTTCCCATTGAATCCACCACACGCTGCTGAGAAACCTGCAGAAGGGATGTAACTTGGGAACTGCTGGTGTAGAAGTAGCTTTGTGTTGTGCATCTGGTGCCAGGGTTTCTGTTGAGTCAGAAATCAATTTGGAATGTGGAAGTGGGGGTGGGTTAGAGTGGTGGGTGGTCAGGGGATCCAATTGTCACCGTCCATTTAGGAACTAATGACCTAGGTAAAAATCAAAATGATGTCCTGCTGAGAGTTTGAGGAGTTAGTGTCTAAATTAAAATGCAGAGTGTTAGAGATAATGACCTCTATATTTTGACCTGAGTCAGGGATGAACTGATACAGAGGGTCAAGAAGATTACAGAATTAAACTGATGACTTAAATTGATGTTAGCCAGGTGATCAACATTTCAGTCAGGCAGCAGTTTGGGAACAGTGACCACAATTCAGTAAGCTTTAAGGTACTGATGGATAAAGAAAAGTGTAGTCCTAAATTTAAGATGCTAAACTGGGGGAGGGCTAATTACAACAATATTAAACAAGAACTGAAGAATGTAAATTAGAGGCAAATGTTTGAGGGGAAATCAATATCTGGCATGTGGGAGGCTTTCAAGTGTAAGTTGATTGGAATTCCAGACTGGCACATTCCTGTAAGGTTGAAGGATAAGTATGACAAGTTTTGGGAACCTTGGATAATAAGAGATATTGTGAGCCTAGTCAGAGAAAAAGGAAGCATTTGTCAAGGCTAGGAGACTGGGAATACACGAAGTGAGTGTGGAACACAAGGAAAGTAGAAAGAAACTTAAGCAAGGAGTAAGGAGGGCTAAAATGGTTCATGAAAAATCATTGGCCAGCAGGATTTAGGAAAATCCCAAGGCTTTTTATACACAAAGAACAAGAGAGTAGCCAGGGAGACAGTTGGCCCACTCAAGGACAGGGACGGAATCTATGTGTGGAGCCAAAGGAAATGAGTGAGGTATTAAGTGAATAGTTTGCATCAGTATGCCCAAAGAGAAGGAATTGGTGGATGATGAGTCTAGGAAAGAGTGTGTTGATAGTTTGAGTCATGTTGAGATCATAAAGGAGGACATATTGGGGTTCTTGAGAACCATGAAGGTAGACAAGTCCCCAGGACCTAATGGGAGGTACCCCAGAATACTGAGAGAGGCGAGGGAGGAAATTGTTGGGGTCTTTAGAGAAATCTTTGTGTCCTCGCTGGCTACAGGGGAAGTCCCAGAGGATTGGAGAATAGCCAATGTTGTTCCTTTGTTTAAGAAGGGTAGCAAGAATAATCCAGGTAATTACAGGCCGGTGAGCTTTGCATCAGTGGTAGGGAAAGTATTGCAGAGTATAGACAGGATTTACTCCCACTTGGAAATAAGTAGACATATCATCATGAGACAACATGGTTTTCTGAAGGGGAAGTCATGTCTCACTAACTTGATTGAGTTTTTTCGAGGAAATGACAAAGATAATTGATGAGGGTAGGGCAGTGGATGTTGTCTACGTGGACAAGGTCCCTCATGACTGGTGCAGAAGATGAAGTCCCATGAGATCAAAGAAAAGCTGGCAAGATAGACGCAGAACTGGCTCAGTCATGGAAGACAGGGGGTAGCAGTGGAAGAATGCGTTTCTGAATGGAGGGCTATGATAAGTGGTGTTCTTCAAGGATCAGTGCTGGGACTTCTGCTGTTTGCAATATATATATATATAAATGATTTGGAGGAAAATGTAACTGGTTTGATTAGTAAGTTTGCAGACGACACAAAGGTTGGTGGATTTGCGGATAGCGATGAGGGCCATCAGAGTCTACAGCAGGATATAGATCAGTTGGAGACTTGGGTGGAGAAGTGGCAGATGGACAAATGTGAGGTAAAGTATTTTGGAAGGTCTAATAGATAGGAAATATATAGTAAATGACAGAATGCTTACGAGTATTGATAGAGAGATCTGGGTGTACAGGTACACAGGTCACTGGAATTGGCAACGCAGGTGGAGAAGGTGGTCAAGAAGACACACGGCATGCTTGCCTTCATCAGCTAGGATACTGAGTTTAAAAATGGCAAGGCATATTGCAGCTTTATAGAATCTTAGTTAGGCTGCACTTGGAATGTAGTGTTCAATTCTGGTTGCCACACTACCAGAAGGATGTGGAGGCTTTGGAGAGGGTACAGAAAAGATTTACCAGGATGTTACCTGGTATGGAGGACATTATCTATGAGGAGAGGTTGGAGAAACTTGGTTTGTTCTCACTGGAATGGAGGAGGTTGAGTGGCAACCTAATAGAAGTCTACAAGGTTGTGAAGGGCATGGACACTGTGGAGATCCTGAAGCTTTTTCCAAGGATGGAAGAGTCAATTACTAGGGGGCATAGGTTTAAAGTGCGAGGGACAAAGTTTAAAGGAGATATACAAGGCAAGTTTTTTTTTAGACAGAGGTGATGGGTGCCTGGATCACGCTACCAAGGGAGGTAGTGGAAGCAGATACAATAGTGACTTTTAAAGGGTGTCTTGACAAATGCATGAACAGGATGGGAATAGAGGGATATGGTCTCCAGAAAGGTAGGGGGCTTTAGTTCAGTCAGGCAGCATGGCCGGTGCAGGCCTGGAGGCTGAGGGCCTGTTCCTGTGCTGTAATTTTCTTCGTTCTTTGACTTGTAGACTGGTGGTTTATGGACAGAGTACTGAGGAAAAAGAAAGCTATTCAGTTTGGATGGGTTCCACTTAAACTGGATGGGTTCCACTTAAACTGGATGGGAACAATATCCTATCAAATAACAGAATCATAGGATCACAGAATTGCTAGTGCTGAAGAAAACTATTTGGCTCATCATAGAATCCCCACAGTATAGAAGGAAGCCATTCAGCCCATCAAGTTTATACCGATCACATTCCCACCCAGACCCTACTCCTGTAACCGCACACATTTACCCTGCTAATCCCCCGACACGAAGGTCAATTTAGCTGGCCAGTCAACCTAACCTGCACATCTTCAGAACGTCTGCATTGGCTCTCCAAAAGAGCACCATCACTTAATGGGAGGAGCCTTACCGCAAAATGGCACAGTGTTGGTTTTGGCAAGGAAAAACAGGGTGTCTAACATATTGATTTTTCACTCCAGGTCTTACCACACTCTGTCACAAAAAAAACTGCTGGGCATGTTTTACACTATCATGTAGGGAGATGGGGCCTCAACATACCAGCAAAGCCTGGCTGCACTGAGATGAGGTGCTCTGTTTAAAAGGTGGCCCAAACAAAACAGAAAGTAAACTCCCCACCCTGCCTTTCCCCCCCCGCCCCCCCATCCCGCCCCACCCCCAATCCCCTCCACCACGGAGTGGGATCATTCCAAATCCACACCTTAATTCGTTTGGTTGAGATTGGCAAAGTATCCAAAAAATTGTAAGGTTTGGGGGGCTGCAGAAAGTTACAGACATAGGGAGGGGTGAGGCCATGGAGAATTTACACTCAAAATTACAAATGGCATTACATCAAGATGTCTGTGATGACTTCAGCCAGGCTAATGAAGTTGGCTTGGTGGAGCATGAACTGCCTGATGAGTCCTAATTGATGGTTAAATCAGGGAGCCTCTTGCTCGTGTATCAGACTCCTAGCCTGCATTTTGCAGGGAGCAACTGGAGAACTGGCTGTGTACGGTGTAGATAAAGTAACTTAGTGATAGAACTTCTGCTTCTGTGGAGTTATTACAATGTCAAGAAACTCCAAGTAAATAAATTATACAATACTTAAATCATTTGTCCAGGACCACATAGGATTTCTCCCAGGCTGAAGTCGTTGATTGGGAGCCATTCCCCAACTTTTGCCCTAGTGGGCATTCAACCTAGGCTAGTTGTTGCTGAGACCTTTTGGATCGACCATGTAAATAATTTCAACTCTCAACTTCAGGATATTCCCTGTAAAAAAATCTGTGATTGCTGAAAAACAGGAATTTATTTCACTGTCAGCTATTTTGAAGGTCCCTGAAATAGAAACTGTGAATTAAAGTGGCCATTAGCACAGTTGTGGGAAATGGGCATCAACAGGCTACCACACCCAACATGTCAGCAATGTTGCTTTAAGAGAACTCTAGGATCATTATATCCTACCCAGCTGAGATTAGGATAATCTCTATCCCTTGCTTGAATACATAGCCAGAGAGAAAAGGTTATAAAACAATTATACAGTGAATAAAAATGCAAGTGTTAATTTTATTGCTTCTCGAAACTGTTGACTAAAGACATTTGCTCATTATGAAACTTAGAAAATTTTTTCATGTACTAGAAATCATCCTATCTGGAGGAATGCTTTATTACAGTAAATTCCATTTTATATAATGCCATTCCCATATATTGGTTGTATGTGTAATAAATGAAGAATACTGATATAAAAATCATGGGCAGTGCCCATATTCTAAATCCCTTTTTCCTTTGATGATATGTGGGTATCACTGGCAAGGCCAGCAGTTGTTTCCCATCCTTAAGTGAAGGGCACATTAGACCATTTGAGGATCATTTAAAAGTCAACTATATTGTTGTGGGTCTGGAGTTATGTATAAACCAGACCAGACAAGGAGGGAAGATTTCTTTCTTTAAAGGGCATTAGTGAACCAGGTGGATTTTTATAACAATCGATGCTAGCTGCATGGTTGCCAATACTGAGACAAGCTTTCAATTCCAGATTATTAATTTAGTTCAAATTCCATCAGATACCATTACGAGATTTAAACCCATGTCTCCAGAACGCTAACCTGGGCCTCTAGATTAATAATCCAGTGATATTACCATTATGCCATCATCTCCATTTTTCAGATGTGAAGAAAAAAAAAATTACATTTCAAGACTTCAGGATCCCCATGCACTCTGCAGTAAATTAAGTACCTTTGAACTGTTGTAAAAGAAATATAGAAACCAATCTGCATACAGAAAACACCAAGAACAACAATAAAATCCTGATCAGATACTTTATACTGCGGCTGAGTGATTAGCATTGGCTGCAAAACTAGGGTGATCTCCACTGGTTTTCATTAAAATAGTATTACATGTTCTTTTACATTGAATTGGGAAAGTAGATAAGCCATCTCATGTCTAAAATCTCATATGAAAGACAGCAGGGGCAATCTCATCTTGCCTCCCACCAGTCAATGGGCAGGTTGAGACAATAAGATCATGAAAGAAGGGAAAAATTGAGTTTGCGCATGATTTCTCGTCTCCCACAATCTTACCAGCACCAGATATCTACCAAAATCAGCCTCGGGCACAAATCATATAAAAGATAAGGTTCAAATCATAATAGTTAATTTCTATTTCAAATAGAATTTAAATATTCTTAGTGAGCCCAGGGTGGAATCGTCTAGGCTGCCTAGCTGCAAGTCCTTCACGCAGCCCTTCACTTTGGTTCACAATAAAGGGTCTTTGGTGATGGGAAACAGACTTTTGGCTGAATTACTACATGAGCGATGAGGAAAAAATTTTGTTTTCTCTATCACTCCCTCCAGAAACCTCTAAGTGAAGAAACTTCTCTGGTTTAAAAAAAAAAGCCATTGGGGCACATTTTCCTATTCTGCTCACCACAGGAATCGTAGTGGGCGAGGGGCAGTCCGTGGAAAGGTCTCAGGTGGAATTCTCCAGTTTTCGAGCACGGCCGGAAAATCCCGCTCATTATGTCTCTTTTTGGGAAAGTTATATCCTAGGACAGCAGTGGGGAAGACTGGGCCCAATATACTGAGCGCATGCATTACTTCTTCTGTGCTAACAATGTTGAAGGAGATGAAAAACAAAATGTGATTTATTGACAGCAACTTTCAGCTTAATAAAAGGTCTGACCTTTCGGGATGATCCTGACACAAAATTTTTAACGACCTAATAAAAACTGATTTTAAAAAAAAAACAACCCAAAGTCCTCCACAGGTAGTGCTTTAACAAGGCTGGGAGAACTCCTGGAGATCACTGAGTTCTTTGTTGGGTTGTGGAAATTAGTAAGATATTGTGAATTTGGACTGCCTCTTAATGATATGTTATGAGGCAGATTGGTATGTGGCATAAACACCCAAAATAAGCAGTTGGCAGAATCTGATTTGAGCTTTTAAAAAAAGTCATTCAAATAGTCTAATCACATGAGAATGCAGAAAAATGGGCATCAGACAGCAATGTCTTCCAACTTGGAGGAGGTACCTCATTTAATCATAGAATCCGATAGTGCAGAAGGTGCCCATTCTGCCCATCAAGTCTGCACTGATCACAATCCCACCCAGGCCCTATCCACACAACTCCATGCATTTACTCTGCTAATCCCATTGACACTGAGGGGGGCAAATTTAACATGGCCAAAGCACCAAACCCGCACATCTTTGGACTGTGGGAGGAAACCCATGCAGACACAGGGAGAATGTGCAAACTCTGCACAGTGACCCAAGCCAGGAATTGAACCCTGGTCCCAGATGCTGTGAGGCAGCAGGGCTAACCACTGTGCCACTATACTGCCATAAATCAGTTGTGACCGGAGTGCTTGGGTAAATCAGGTGTTAAAGGGCCCATTTTGATATAGGAACCCTAAAGTTACCACTAGACAGTCAAGGAAAAAGCAGTGGCACCCCCAAGAGTATGACAGAACACACTCCAGAATGGTGCAGTTGCCAGACAATTGATTATTGCAAGCACTGTCAAAGGACACAGCCAAGGCGAAGTTTCAGAAACAGGTAAAATGTGTGCTATCCAGTGAAAAAGCTGAGGCCAGCAACTAATCATACCATGCAGGTATCCCCTCTTCCAGAGGCAGTGACATTACAAGCAAATTGATTCATCACAACAAAACTTGCTCCAGTAATGGTAGTTTTACTCATGGATGGCCATCCCTTGAAGATGGAAGTGAACATCAGAACTGTAGTCTCATTATCGGAGAATAGACATTTAAGTGTCTCCAATCTGGCATCCAACTCCTGAGTTTGGAAGATATGATGACCAAGCTAGCCATCTATACAGGGGAACCTTTACAAATAAAAGAGATCACAAAACCTCCAGTAACTTAAAGTTAGCTTGGCTCCCACTTTTTGTCGTAAGGGGACGTGAACTGAGCTTTATGGGAGAAATTAACTCCAGCAGGTCCAGCTGCAGTGGTTGGAGATCTTCAGGCTAGGCATCAGGGAAACCGTATGAGGCTATTAGGAGATATCCTGGAGTTTTCCAAGAAGACCTGGGAAAAATGGGAGCAAGGCTTCAAGCTACATTGACCCCGCTGCTACACCTAGGTAGTTCAGAGCAATACAAGTCCCATATTCCATGCTGGAGAAGGGGTAACCAACAGAACAAGGGTGCCTAGAAAGTTTAGATATAATAATGCCTGTGCAATTTGATGACTGGGCTGTGCCTTCAGTCCCTGCTCTTAAGCCCAACAAATCAGTTTGTCTTTGTGAAGACTATAAACTAACAGCTAATCAGGTCTCCAAACTTGACAGGTACCCTATGCCTGGCATCAAAGGTTTGTACACTAAGTTAATGGGTGGCAAGACATTCTCTAAGTCGGACATGAGCCCTGCCTATCTTCAGCTTGAATTGAATGAACTGTCCCAGAAATATGTGATGATCAACATGCATAAGGGACTCTAGGAGTATATTTGCTTCCCTTTGGGATCTTGTATGCCATTTTCTAAAGAGGTATGAGGAATATCCTTTAAGGGCTAGCCAAGGTGGTAGTGTCCTTAAGTGACATCTTATTCTTGGGGTATTCAGCACAGGAACACCTGGCTAATTTAGAAGATGACTTGCAGAGATTTCCTAGAGTGGGAGCTCACTTAAAGAGGGAGCAATGCGTTTTCTAAGTGGCTGAAGTGACCTACTTAGGCTATGGAGTCAATGGCATGCAGTTACATCCAGTAGAGGATAAGCTAAACGCCATCAAGGAAGCACCAATCCCAAGGAACACCACAGAGATGAAATTCTTCCTGTTATAAGATGTTTCATGAAGTCAGCCTAGACTATAGGTTTTGCGTGTTGAATTTGGCATGGGTGAGCATAAGGTGCTTCACTGAAGGTATGATTCAAGTCATCCACTAGGGAGCTTTTATCAAACAAAGTTTACTTAAGAATACAGTTAACATGTAATAAGAAAATTAGCTTAACTTTTACCAATTACAAAAAAAGAACAACCATGTTATTATATAAACTTTAACAGCTAAATATATTGTCCCAAGCTAAACAAGCCCCCACAAACATTCCAGGCTTAGCACAGAAAGCAAGTATGCTCATGTGATGCTGGATTCTGCCGCTTTGTAACACCTGCTGTGAAGTAGTCCTTTGGATATGGAATTGAAATGCTGAGGCTTTCCAGCCCTGGAACTTACAACACACCTTGAGATACAGAGACACTATTTACCTCTAGCTTATAGCTAGTCAGCCACCGACAGCACAATTTCCAACACTGGGGAGAGAGACTAAAACGTTACTTTGAGCCTGCAGTCCAAATAGCTTCTAACCGAACTGAAACTAAAAGCTTTAAATTTCCCTGTTTGAAAAAAAGCTGTCCAAAGACATTTGACCTGTCAATCATTCTTCACCCAACAGTTCAAAAAAGATCATAAAACTCCAAGACACTTCATTAGGCCCATATTAAACATAAATAAGATGCTCATTATATTGCTTCAGCAACAATTAGAGGACACCAGCTCAAACAGCATGGCAACAATAACAAAAAGACCAGGCTTGCTTGAAAAAACTGCAGAGAACATGATTAAAATTCTTTTCTTAAAGGTACAATATTGTCACATTCCTGGGATTTGTAAATTATTATGAAATGTTTATCCCAAATTTGGCTGCTATGCTAGACCCCTTGCATACCCTGCTATGAAAATACAAGAGATGGTCTTGGGAAGCTCTACAGGCAGAGGCTTTTTGTAAAGACAAATGTCAATTAATGTCATCTAATCTACTGACCCATTTTGACCCTGAGAAAGAACTGATATTGACTTGTGACACTGTCCCATGTAGGGTTGGGGCGGCACTGTCACATCGCTGGAAAGATGAGAAAGAAAAGCCATTGCAAATTCCTCTAGGTCCCTTTTGGATGCAGAGTGAAATATTCTCAGATTGAGAAAGAAGGGTTGACAGTCATATTTAGTCTGAAAAAATTCCATCAATACATCTATGGTTTTTGTAGTGACTGACCATAAACCCCTATTCGGCTTTTTCGAAGAGGATGAGGTAATGCCTCCATCGGCTCTGTTCAGCGACAACACTGGGCCTTATTATTAGCAGCCCACAAATATCTTTCAGATCACTGCCCTGGAAACTAATTTTAACTTTTGGGCCAGACCAATTATTCTCCATAGCTATCTTAAAACTAACAGAATTATGGTCACTGGTCCAAAAGTGATCCCTCCCTAACACTTCTGTCACCTGCCCTTTCTTATTTCCCAAGAGGAGGTCAAGTTTTGCCCCCTCTCTAGTCAGGCCATCCACACTGAATGAGAAATTGCTCCTGAATACTTTCAACAAATGTCTCTCCATCCAACCTTTAATATTACGGCCGTCCCAGTCAATGTTGCGAAAATTAAAATCCCCTACTATTACCACCCTATTTTCCTGTAATCTCCTTATATATTTGCTCCTCAAATTCCCGCTGACTACTTGGGGGCCTATAGCACAACCCTATCAAAGTGATTTCTCCCTTAGCATTTCTCAGTTCTACCCATACAGACTCAGTGGCCGAACTGTCGGACATATTTCTACTCAATACTGCTGTGATGTGTTCCCTCATCAAAAGTGCAACTCCACTCTTATCGCCTGTTCTGTCTCTCCTTCAGCAAAGTACAGTCTGAACTCGCTGATGCAGCATGAGTAACTTCAGCTCATTCACTCTCTTTCCAGTTACTACTTGCATTCAAGATGAACCACAGAAACATTCCACCATAAGAGGTGTGGCTGCATTAACAAGAATTGAGTTCATCGTATATCAAAACCTCCACTACTCAGAATGCACTTGGCAACATGTATAAATCACAGTAATCAGCAGCCATCATGCACTACATTCAATGTAATGCCTGCAATGTGATCAACAAATGTAGTTTAAGTTACTGGCCAAGATTCCGTAGCTCAAATCTTGAAGAGATCAGTTCTGGGGCAAGTCTTTGGAACTTACTAAGTGAGTGAACTTACTATTGTAAAAACACTGCATTCTGTTCGATAAATACAGATTAATTAACGGGAAACAATCTCTCTTTTTGTATCCACAGCCACAACAGAACCGACAACTATGACGACAAGCGAAACCACCTCAACGCAGACTTTAACCACGATCACAACCACGAGCATGGCCACATCCACGAATCCGACCACCACAAGCCCAACTACAACCCCTGTCACAACACCAAGGACAACACAATCAACCTCTACGCCCACCACCTCTACGCCCACCACCTCTACGCCCACCACCTCTACGCCCACCACCTCTACGCCCACCACCTCTACGCCCACCACCTCTACGCCCACCACCTCTACGCCCACCACCTCTACGCCCACCACCTCTACGCCCACCACCTCTACGCCCACCACCTCTACGCCCACCACCTCTACGCCCACCACCTCTACGCCCACCACCTCTACGCCCACCACCTCTACGCCCACCACCTCTACGCCCACCACCTCTACGCCCACCACCTCTACGCCCACCACCTCTACGCCCACCACCTCTACGCCCACCACCTCTACGCCCACCACCTCTACGCCCACCACCTCTACGCCCACCACCTCTACGCCCACCACCTCTACGCCCACCACCTCTACGCCCACCACCTCTACGCCCACCACCTCTACGCCCACCACCTCTACGCCCACCACCTCTACGCCCACCACCTCTACGCCCACCACCTCTACGCCCACCACCTCTACGCCCACCACCTCTACGCCCACCACCTCTACGCCCACCACCTCTACGCCCACCACCTCTACGCCCACCACCTCTACGCCCACCACCTCTACGCCCACCACCTCTACGCCCACCACCTCTACGCCCACCACCTCTACGCCCACCACCTCTACGCCCACCACCTCTACGCCCACCACCTCTACGCCCACCACCTCTACGCCCACCACCTCTACGCCCACCACCTCTACGCCCACCACCTCTACGCCCACCACCTCTACGCCCACCACCTCTACGCCCACCACCTCTACGCCCACCACCTCTACGCCCACCACCTCTACGCCCACCACCTCTACGCCCACCACCTCTACGCCCACCACCTCTACGCCCACCACCTCTACGCCCACCACCTCTACGCCCACCACCTCTACGCCCACCACCTCTACGCCCACCACCTCTACGCCCACCACCTCTACGCCCACCACCTCTACGCCCACCACCTCTACGCCCACCACCTCTACGCCCACCACCTCTACGCCCACCACCTCTACGCCCACCACCTCTACGCCCACCACCTCTACGCCCACCACCTCTACGCCCACCACCTCTACGCCCACCACCTCTACGCCCACCACCTCTACGCCCACCACCTCTACGCCCACCACCTCTACGCCCACCACCTCTACGCCCACCACCTCTACGCCCACCACCTCTACGCCCACCACCTCTACGCCCACCACCTCTACGCCCACCACCTCTACGCCCACCACCTCTACGCCCACCACCTCTACGCCCACCACCTCTACGCCCACCACCTCTACGCCCACCACCTCTACGCCCACCACCTCTACGCCCACCACCTCTACGCCCACCACCTCTACGCCCACCACCTCTACGCCCACCACCTCTACGCCCACCACCTCTACGCCCACCACCTCTACGCCCACCACCTCTACGCCCACCACCTCTACGCCCACCACCTCTACGCCCACCACCTCTACGCCCACCACCTCTACGCCCACCACCTCTACGCCCACCACCTCTACGCCCACCACCTCTACGCCCACCACCTCTACGCCCACCACCTCTACGCCCACCACCTCTACGCCCACCACCTCTACGCCCACCACCTCTACGCCCACCACCTCTACGCCCACCACCTCTACGCCCACCACCTCTACGCCCACCACCTCTACGCCCACCACCTCTACGCCCACCACCTCTACGCCCACCACCTCTACGCCCACCACCTCTACGCCCACCACCTCTACGCCCACCACCTCTACGCCCACCACCTCTACGCCCACCACCTCTACGCCCACCACCTCTACGCCCACCACCTCTACGCCCACCACCTCTACGCCCACCACCTCTACGCCCACCACCTCTACGCCCACCACCTCTACGCCCACCACCTCTACGCCCACCACCTCTACGCCCACCACCTCTACGCCCACCACCTCTACGCCCACCACCTCTACGCCCACCACCTCTACGCCCACCACCTCTACGCCCACCACCTCTACGCCCACCACCTCTACGCCCACCACCTCTACGCCCACCACCTCTACGCCCACCACCTCTACGCCCACCACCTCTACGCCCACCACCTCTACGCCCACCACCTCTACGCCCACCACCTCTACGCCCACCACCTCTACGCCCACCACCTCTACGCCCACCACCTCTACGCCCACCACCTCTACGCCCACCACCTCTACGCCCACCACCTCTACGCCCACCACCTCTACGCCCACCACCTCTACGCCCACCACCTCTACGCCCACCACCTCTACGCCCACCACCTCTACGCCCACCACCTCTACGCCCACCACCTCTACGCCCACCACCTCTACGCCCACCACCTCTACGCCCACCACCTCTACGCCCACCACCTCTACGCCCACCACCTCTACGCCCACCACCTCTACGCCCACCACCTCTACGCCCACCACCTCTACGCCCACCACCTCTACGCCCACCACCTCTACGCCCACCACCTCTACGCCCACCACCTCTACGCCCACCACCTCTACGCCCACCACCTCTACGCCCACCACCTCTACGCCCACCACCTCTACGCCCACCACCTCTACGCCCACCACCTCTACGCCCACCACCTCTACGCCCACCACCTCTACGCCCACCACCTCTACGCCCACCACCTCTACGCCCACCACCTCTACGCCCACCACCTCTACGCCCACCACCTCTACGCCCACCACCTCTACGCCCACCACCTCTACGCCCACCACCTCTACGCCCACCACCTCTACGCCCACCACCTCTACGCCCACCACCTCTACGCCCACCACCTCTACGCCCACCACCTCTACGCCCACCACCTCTACGCCCACCACCTCTACGCCCACCACCTCTACGCCCACCACCTCTACGCCCACCACCTCTACGCCCACCACCTCTACGCCCACCACCTCTACGCCCACCACCTCTACGCCCACCACCTCTACGCCCACCACCTCTACGCCCACCACCTCTACGCCCACCACCTCTACGCCCACCACCTCTACGCCCACCACCTCTACGCCCACCACCTCTACGCCCACCACCTCTACGCCCACCACCTCTACGCCCACCACCTCTACGCCCACCACCTCTACGCCCACCACCTCTACGCCCACCACCTCTACGCCCACCACCTCTACGCCCACCACCTCTACGCCCACCACCTCTACGCCCACCACCTCTACGCCCACCACCTCTACGCCCACCACCTCTACGCCCACCACCTCTACGCCCACCACCTCTACGCCCACCACCTCTACGCCCACCACCTCTACGCCCACCACCTCTACGCCCACCACCTCTACGCCCACCACCTCTACGCCCACCACCTCTACGCCCACCACCTCTACGCCCACCACCTCTACGCCCACCACCTCTACGCCCACCACCTCTACGCCCACCACCTCTACGCCCACCACCTCTACGCCCACCACCTCTACGCCCACCACCTCTACGCCCACCACCTCTACGCCCACCACCTCTACGCCCACCACCTCTACGCCCACCACCTCTACGCCCACCACCTCTACGCCCACCACCTCTACGCCCACCACCTCTACGCCCACCACCTCTACGCCCACCACCTCTACGCCCACCACCTCTACGCCCACCACCTCTACGCCCACCACCTCTACGCCCACCACCTCTACGCCCACCACCTCTACGCCCACCACCTCTACGCCCACCACCTCTACGCCCACCACCTCTACGCCCACCACCTCTACGCCCACCACCTCTACGCCCACCACCTCTACGCCCACCACCTCTACGCCCACCACCTCTACGCCCACCACCTCTACGCCCACCACCTCTACGCCCACCACCTCTACGCCCACCACCTCTACGCCCACCACCTCTACGCCCACCACCTCTACGCCCACCACCTCTACGCCCACCACCTCTACGCCCACCACCTCTACGCCCACCACCTCTACGCCCACCACCTCTACGCCCACCACCTCTACGCCCACCACCTCTACGCCCACCACCTCTACGCCCACCACCTCTACGCCCACCACCTCTACGCCCACCACCTCTACGCCCACCACCTCTACGCCCACCACCTCTACGCCCACCACCTCTACGCCCACCACCTCTACGCCCACCACCTCTACGCCCACCACCTCTACGCCCACCACCTCTACGCCCACCACCTCTACGCCCACCACCTCTACGCCCACCACCTCTACGCCCACCACCTCTACGCCCACCACCTCTACGCCCACCACCTCTACGCCCACCACCTCTACGCCCACCACCTCTACGCCCACCACCTCTACGCCCACCACCTCTACGCCCACCACCTCTACGCCCACCACCTCTACGCCCACCACCTCTACGCCCACCACCTCTACGCCCACCACCTCTACGCCCACCACCTCTACGCCCACCACCTCTACGCCCACCACCTCTACGCCCACCACCTCTACGCCCACCACCTCTACGCCCACCACCTCTACGCCCACCACCTCTACGCCCACCACCTCTACGCCCACCACCTCTACGCCCACCACCTCTACGCCCACCACCTCTACGCCCACCACCTCTACGCCCACCACCTCTACGCCCACCACCTCTACGCCCACCACCTCTACGCCCACCACCTCTACGCCCACCACCTCTACGCCCACCACCTCTACGCCCACCACCTCTACGCCCACCACCTCTACGCCCACCACCTCTACGCCCACCACCTCTACGCCCACCACCTCTACGCCCACCACCTCTACGCCCACCACCTCTACGCCCACCACCTCTACGCCCACCACCTCTACGCCCACCACCTCTACGCCCACCACCTCTACGCCCACCACCTCTACGCCCACCACCTCTACGCCCACCACCTCTACGCCCACCACCTCTACGCCCACCACCTCTACGCCCACCACCTCTACGCCCACCACCTCTACGCCCACCACCTCTACGCCCACCACCTCTACGCCCACCACCTCTACGCCCACCACCTCTACGCCCACCACCTCTACGCCCACCACCTCTACGCCCACCACCTCTACGCCCACCACCTCTACGCCCACCACCTCTACGCCCACCACCTCTACGCCCACCACCTCTACGCCCACCACCTCTACGCCCACCACCTCTACGCCCACCACCTCTACGCCCACCACCTCTACGCCCACCACCTCTACGCCCACCACCTCTACGCCCACCACCTCTACGCCCACCACCTCTACGCCCACCACCTCTACGCCCACCACCTCTACGCCCACCACCTCTACGCCCACCACCTCTACGCCCACCACCTCTACGCCCACCACCTCTACGCCCACCACCTCTACGCCCACCACCTCTACGCCCACCACCTCTACGCCCACCACCTCTACGCCCACCACCTCTACGCCCACCACCTCTACGCCCACCACCTCTACGCCCACCACCTCTACGCCCACCACCTCTACGCCCACCACCTCTACGCCCACCACCTCTACGCCCACCACCTCTACGCCCACCACCTCTACGCCCACCACCTCTACGCCCACCACCTCTACGCCCACCACCTCTACGCCCACCACCTCTACGCCCACCACCTCTACGCCCACCACCTCTACGCCCACCACCTCTACGCCCACCACCTCTACGCCCACCACCTCTACGCCCACCACCTCTACGCCCACCACCTCTACGCCCACCACCTCTACGCCCACCACCTCTACGCCCACCACCTCTACGCCCACCACCTCTACGCCCACCACCTCTACGCCCACCACCTCTACGCCCACCACCTCTACGCCCACCACCTCTACGCCCACCACCTCTACGCCCACCACCTCTACGCCCACCACCTCTACGCCCACCACCTCTACGCCCACCACCTCTACGCCCACCACCTCTACGCCCACCACCTCTACGCCCACCACCTCTACGCCCACCACCTCTACGCCCACCACCTCTACGCCCACCACCTCTACGCCCACCACCTCTACGCCCACCACCTCTACGCCCACCACCTCTACGCCCACCACCTCTACGCCCACCACCTCTACGCCCACCACCTCTACGCCCACCACCTCTACGCCCACCACCTCTACGCCCACCACCTCTACGCCCACCACCTCTACGCCCACCACCTCTACGCCCACCACCTCTACGCCCACCACCTCTACGCCCACCACCTCTACGCCCACCACCTCTACGCCCACCACCTCTACGCCCACCACCTCTACGCCCACCACCTCTACGCCCACCACCTCTACGCCCACCACCTCTACGCCCACCACCTCTACGCCCACCACCTCTACGCCCACCACCTCTACGCCCACCACCTCTACGCCCACCACCTCTACGCCCACCACCTCTACGCCCACCACCTCTACGCCCACCACCTCTACGCCCACCACCTCTACGCCCACCACCTCTACGCCCACCACCTCTACGCCCACCACCTCTACGCCCACCACCTCTACGCCCACCACCTCTACGCCCACCACCTCTACGCCCACCACCTCTACGCCCACCACCTCTACGCCCACCACCTCTACGCCCACCACCTCTACGCCCACCACCTCTACGCCCACCACCTCTACGCCCACCACCTCTACGCCCACCACCTCTACGCCCACCACCTCTACGCCCACCACCTCTACGCCCACCACCTCTACGCCCACCACCTCTACGCCCACCACCTCTACGCCCACCACCTC